>NC_064824.1:14635228-14938258 GCF_024166365.1 Elephas maximus indicus | reverse complement strand
GTGACTTTGATTTGTATTTCCCTAACAACTAATAAGGAGCCCTTGTGGTGCAGTGTGTAAAGTGCTGGGCTGTTAACAAGAAGTTCAGCGGTTCGAACACGCCAGCCACTCTGTGAGAGAAGGATGTGGCAGTCTGCTTCTGTAGAGATTGGAAACTCTGGTGATGTTGTGGTTAATAGCTATGGCTGCTAATCAAAAAAGTTGGCAGTTCAAATCCACCAGGCACTCCTTGGAAACCCTGTGGGACAGTTCTACTATGTCCTATAGGGTCGTTATGGGTCAGAATCAACTCGACAAGAGTAGGTAAAACTAATGACGTTGAATGTATTTTCATGTCTTTCTTGGCCATTTGTATTTCTTCTTTGGTGAAATGTCTATGCAAATTCTTTGCCCATTTTTTGATTATTTGTCTTTTTGTTTCTAATTTGTAGCTCTTTAAATATTTCTGGATATTAAACCCTTACCAGATATATGAATCCCTGAAATTTTCTCCCAATATGTAGGTTGTTTCTTCACTATGTTGATAAAGTCCTTTGACGAACAAAAAAAAAATTTTTTTAATGAGGTCCAATTTATCTGTTTTGTCTTTTGTTGCTGGTGCTTTCATTGTCATATATAAGAATCCATTGTTAAAAACTAGGTCCTGAAAGATTACCCCTATGTTTTCTCCTAAGAATTTTATGATTTTAGTTCTTATGTTTAGGTCCTTGATCTATTTTGAGTAATTTTGGTATATGGTGTGAGTAATGGGTCCAGGTTCATTCTTCTGCATGTGGAAATCTAGTTGTCCCAGCACCATTTATTACAGAGACTGTTCTTTTTCCGTCAAGTGGAATCAGTACTTGAAAAAAAAAATCAATTGACCATAGATGTACAGGTTTATTTCTGGCCTCTCAGTTCTAGTCCATTGATCTATATGTCTGTCATTATACCAGTAGCATTCTGTTTTGATTACTGTAGCTTTATAGTATACTCTTCAAGAATACTTTGGCTCTTTGGTGCCCCTTGCATTTCCATAAAATTTTGAGGGTTAGTTTTCCAGTCCTCAAGGAGCCTTTCAAAGAAGGGCTGTTGGAATTTTTATGAGAATTGCTTTGAATCTATAGATTGCTTTGGATGCTGCTGACATTTTAGCAGTATTATGTCTTACAATCCATGAACGCAGAATATCCTTCCATTTATGCAGATCTTCTTTATTTTGGTAATGTTTTGTAGTTTTCAGGGTACAAGTCTTTCACTTCCTTGGTTAAATTTATTGCTAGATGTTTTATTCTTTTAGATGCTATTGTAAATGGAATTGTTTCCTTCATTTCCTTCTCAGAATATGCGCTGTTAATGTATAGAAACCCAGTTGATATTTGTGTGTTGATCTTGTTATTTGTTAACCATAGTAGCATAGCTTTATCGCAGATTCTTCGGGATTTTCTTTATATACAATGATGTCACCTACGGCCCTAAGAAAAAGGATAGTTTTACTTCTTCCTTCCAGGTTCGGATACCTTCATATGTTTTTTCTTACCTAACTGCTCTGGCTAGGACTTCCAATATGACATTGAATAGCAGTGGTGAAAGCGGGCATCCTCATCTCGTTCCTATTGTAAAGTGGAAGATCTCAGTCTTTCTCCATTGAGTCTGATGTTAGCTGTGGGTTTTCCATAAATACCCTTTATCATATTGAGAAATTTTCCTTCTGTTCCTAGCTTGTTGAGTGTTACTATCATGAAAGGGTGTTGAATTTTGCAAATGCCTTGTGTGCATGATTGAAATGATGATGTGGTTCTATTAATGTGGGTATTATGTGCTTCTATTAATGTGGGGTATTATGTGGTTCTGTTAATGTGGGGTATTACGTTGATTTTCTAATGTTCAACCACATTTACATTGCTGGCATAAGTCCCACATGATCGTGGTATATAATCCTTTTAATATGCTTTTGGATTTGGCTTCCTAGCATTTTAGTAAAATTTTTGCATTTATATTCATAAAGGATATTGGTTGGTAAGCTTTCTTTCCTTATGGTGTTTGTCTGGTTTTGGTATGAGAATGAGTTAGGAAATGTTCCCTCCTCTTCTAATTTCTGGAAAAGTTTAAGAAGGATTGGGGTCACTCCTCTAAATGTTAGGTGGAATTCTGCAGTGAAGCCATCTGGTTCAGGACTTATCTTTGTTGGAAGGTTTTTGATTACTGATTTTTTTTTTACTTTTTACAGGTCTGTTCAGATCTCCTATTTCTTTTTGAGTTAATGTAGGAAGTTTATGTGTTTCTAGGAATCTGGATTTTCTAATTTGTTGGTGTACAATTGTTCATAGTATTCTCTTATGATCCTTTTTATTTCTGTAGGGTTGGTCGTAATGTTCCCAGTTTCATTTCTGATTTTAGATGTTTGCATCTTCTCTCTTTTTTTTCTTTGTCAATCTAGCTAAAGTTTTGTTGATTTCATTGATCTTTCAAAAAAAAAAAAAACAACTTCTGATTGCACTGACTTTTCTGTATTGTTTTTCTGTTCTCTGTTTCATTTATCTCTGCTTTAATCTTTGTTATCTCTTTCTTTCTGGTTGCTTTGTGTTTGGTTTTCTTTTTTCAGTTCCTCAAGTTGTAAACTTAGGTTATTGATTCTTTCTTCTTTTTTTAATGTACATGTTTGCTATAAATTTCCCTCTGAGCACTACTTTTGCTGTGCCCCATAAGTTTTGATATGTAGTGTTTTCTTTTTAATTCAACTCTAAGTATTTATTGCTCTTTTGATTTCTTCCTTGCTCATTGGTTGTTTCATAGTGTGTTTTTTGATTTCCATATATTTGTGTATTTTTCTGTTTTCTTTCTGTTATTAATTTCTAATTCCACTCCATTTGGTCAAAGATAAAAACTTTGTATGATTTCAATCTTTTTAAATTTATTGAGATTTGGTTTTAGGGACTAACATGTTGTCTATCCTGGAGAATGACCTATGCACACTGGAGAAGAATGTATATTGTGATGTTTTGGGGTAGAGTGTTCTATATATGTCTATTAGGTCTATTTGGTTTATAGTGTTGTTCAGGTTCTCTGTTTCTTTATTGATCTTCATTCTGGGTGTTCTGTCCATTATTGAAAGGGATATTGAAGTTTCCACCTATTACTGTGGAGCTGTCTATTTCTCCCTTCAATTCTATCAGTGTTTGTTTTATTAGTTAGGGACTCTGATGTTAGATGCACACATATTTATGATTGTTATACCTTCTTGGTGAATTGAACTTTTATCATTATATAATGTCTTTTATCTCCTCTAACAGATTTGGACTTAAAGGCTATTTTGTCTGATATAAAAATTGCCAACCCAGCTCTCTTTTGGTTATTATTTGCAAGAAATATTTCTTCCATCTTCTTACGTTAAACCTACTTTTGTCCTTAGGCCTAAGATGTGTCTCTTGTAGACAGCATATAGTTGGATCATAGTTTTTTGTTTTGTTTGTTTGTTTTAGCGCATTCTGATATTGTCTGCCTTTTGATTGGGGCATTTAGTTCATTTACATTCAATGTAATTACCAAAATAGAAAGACTTACTCTGCCATTTTGTTGTGTGTGTGTGTGTCTTATACCTTCTTTGTTCTGTGTTTCCTTTAATACTACCAACTTTTGGTCTTAATTTATTTTTTTGTGGTGAGCCATTTTGATTCCCTTCTCCTTACCTTTGTGTGTGTTTTTTAGATATTATCTTTCTGGTTACCATGAATATTACATTTAACATTTCACAGTTCTAACAACCTGGATTAAACTGATGCCAACTTAACTTCAGTAACATACACTAACTTTATGTCTATACCTTCCTCCCTGCCCCCATTTAGTAGTTGTTGTCATCTATTACTTTTTTTATATATCATGTGCCCTGTAACATAAATTTATACTTATTTTATGCATTTGTCATTATAAAGCGTGAAGGAAATAACAATTAGAAGTATCAGGCAAAAAATACCTTAAAACTTGTCTTTGTGTCTTGTTATTTTTTGCTGACACTGGGACATTAGACTTTTATAGGGTGTTAGTGTTGTCAATTCTCCCCAGTGTTTTTGACAGCACTACTTTCTGCAAGAAGCTCAGGTGGGCAGAGCCCTCAGACCTTGCTTACCACTTCCTCCCCCTGTCTGTGATATCTCCCTCTCCCTCTTTGTTTTAACTAGGATTCAAAAAGTTCAGACTGCTGTTTCCATCTTTCAGCATCTCCCAAACAGAACCAAGAACATGCACTAATTAATCTGTCCACCAAGGGGCAAAGTCTTCTTTCTTTATCATTCACTCCCCTCCCTTTGTGTGGGTGGAATTTCCATAACCACATTTTTTTCAGGCTTGCACTGAGTGAATTCCTGACAAGGCTGGGTGCTGTTGTCTATCTTTCCTGAAGGCTCCTCTCTTCTCCACTCTGTGAGGACCCACCTATCTCGGAGGTGCAGATTGGAGTGAGTACTGGCAGGCTTTCTGAGTAGTGGGAGTGAGAAGAGTGAGCTTTTCCCAGACAGATCCCCAAGGAGATCTGTCTTGATGATTTCAGAGTCAGAGCTCAAGACCTTTCCCTGTGCACAGGCAGGCAGTGTGTTGACTGGGGGAGCAGGGTTCACTGCAAGTGCCACTTCCATATTCCACAGCAGCCAACAGTCCACATGGCTGGGGGGTAGGAGGGAAGGGGATGATAGAAGAAGTGGTATTCCTCATGTGAGACTCATCATTGACTCATTGACTTGTGTCCATCTGCAGGTCCCTATTACTGTCCTTTGCCAACTGATTCAAAGTCCCTCAGAGCTGAACACAGATTTCTTGCTGTATTTCTTGGTGTACATGTGAGGAAGGTTGAAACTGAGACCTGCCCATGCCTCCACCTTCCCAGAATTCCTTGCCAATTACATTTTTATATATCATGTGCCCTGTAACATAAATTTATACTTGTTTTTTATTCATTTGTTGTCATAAAACATGAAGGACATAACAACTAGAATTATCAAGTAAGAATGCCTTAAAACTTGTTCTTATGCTTACCCATGTAATTACCTTTACTGGAGATCTTTCTACACCATGTATAGAAAAAAAAAAATTTTTTTTTTCTATACATGGTTTTGAGTTACTTTCTACTATTATTTTTTTATGTGAAAAATTCCCTTTAGAATTTCTTGTAGAGCTGGTCTAGTGGATATGAACTCTCTCAGCTTTTATTTATCTGGGAATGTTTGTCTGGGAATGCCGTTCTTGAAGGACAGTTTCACCAGGGATAGTATTCTTGCTTGACATTTATTTATTTATTTTTTTTTTTAGCACTTTCAATATGTCATTCCATTGCCTTTGGCCTCCAAGTTTTCTGAGGAGAAATAAACAATCTTAGTGGGGATTCTTCTGTGTGACTATTCACTTTTCTCTTATTGCTTTCAGGATTCTCTTTTTGTCTTTAATTTTTAACAGCTTGATTATAATGTGTCTCGGTGTGGATCTTTTTGGGGTTTACTTTACTTGGAGTTTGTTTAGCTTCTTGGATTTGTAGGTCTTTCATCAGATTTGGAATGTTTTCTGCTATTATTTCTTTTAATATTCTTTCTTTCCCCTTCTCTCATCTTCTGTGTTTTCCATGATGCATATGTTAGTTCACTTGACAGTGTCTCATATTTCCATTAAATTGTGCTCAGCGGTCTTGAGTCTTCTCTCTTGTTGCTCCTCAGACTCAATAATTTCAACTACCTTAAGCTCTAGATTGGAAATCCTGGTGGCATAAGCGCTGCGGCTACTAACCAAAGGATCAGCAATTTGAGTCGACAGGGAGCTCCTTGGAAACTCTACGGGGCAGTTCTACTCTGTCCTATAGGGTCACTATGTGTCAGAATCAACTTGATGGCAATGGGTTTAGTTTTGGTTTTTAACCTCTAGATCATTGGTTCTTTCTTCTGTCTGCTCAAATCTATTGTTCAATTATTCTGATGAGATTATTATTGATGATGAAAATATACGTAACGAAACATGCCATCTCAATAATTTCTACATGTACAATTCAGTGACACTGATTATATTCTTCAAGTTGTGCGATTATTTTTGCTATCCTTTTTCCAAATCATTCCACCACCATTAAAGCAAAACTTCCCCTTTTTCCTTCCCTCCCACCTCTGGTAACCACTAATAATCTTTGGTTTCTATATATTTGCTTCTTTAATTTAAGTACGATCATACAGTGTCCTTTTGTGACTGACTTATTTCACTCAGCGTGATGTTTTCAAGGTTCATCCATGTAGTGGTATGCATTAGGACTTCATTTCTCTTTATGGCTGAGTAGTACTCCATTGTGTATATATACCACATTTTGTTTATGCATTCATCTGTCAATGGACATTTTGTTTGTTTCCAACTTTTGGCTAATGTGAAAAGTGCTGCAATGAACTTTGGTGTACAGGGTTCTATTTGTGTTCCTGCCTTCGCCTCTGGGTATATACCTAGGATTGGGTTTGCTGGGTCATACGGTAATTCTGTTTAACTTTTTGAGGAACTGCCAAACTTTTCCATGGTGGCTGTACTACTTTATATTCCCACCAGCAATGGATGAGGGTTCTAGTTTCTCCATAGTCTCTCCAGTACCTATTCTTTTCTGTTTTTTTTTTAAATCATTGCCTTTATAATGGGGTAAGGTTGTATCTCATTTTAGTTTTGATTTGCACTCTAATGGTTAGTGATGTTACGCATCTTTTCATGTGCTTGTTGGCACAGAGTGTTTTATTTCGATTATTGTATCTTTCAGTTCCAATACTTCCATTTGGTTTAATAGTGTTTATCTTTTTATTTATATTCTCATTCTGTTCATGCATTGTTTTCCAGATGTCCTTTGTCTGTGCTTTCCTTTTGTCCACTGAGTCTGTTTAATATTGCTGTATTATATTCTTCCATTCTGTTCGTTGTATGGGCTTCCATAAGTATGATTTCTTTCCCTTCATCTTAGTCACTTGAATGCCTATCATTTCGTTTGTGTGCCCTGAGTTTTGGTTGTTGTTGTTGAATCCAGGAGATTAGAATTTTTTAAGGTATTAGCTTCTCAATTCCCCCAAATAAAGTATGTTTGGCACTGCTAATTTCTGCAAGAAACTCTTAGATGGGCACAACCCTCAGGCTTTGGTTACCACTCCCTCTCCCTCTCTGTGATATCTCCAGTTTAGGCCTGATCTAGGCTCCAGACTTTCAGCAGCTTCCAGACAGATCAGAAAACACACACTAATCAATCCTTCCTCAGGAGAATGCAGCTTTCAGTTGTTGGTTCTGCTCCCTACCCTGTTCTATGACCCAATTCCAGCTGACCAAGTTTTGGTCCTTTAGTGGCTCAACTGATCAGAAAAAACAACATGCTAATTACACTGTCCTCACATGGGGATAGCCCTCAGTCCTTATTGTTCTTCTCTCCCCGACTCAGTGAGGGTTTCAATTCAGGCCAGATCAAAGTTTCATTCTTTCAGGTTACCTCTAGATGAGGGTCAGAATATACACACCGAATGTGCACTAGCAAGATCTGTTCTATTTATTTTGGAACCAGAGATTGGGGCCCTTCCCAGTGTACAGAAGGGCCATGCTTTGGCTGGGGGTGTGGGTGCAGCTGCAGCTGCAGCTCAGCTACAGCTGTCTCTCTGTCATGCTGGAAGAGAAGCGGAAAGGGCAGGGATAGTGGAAGAAGCACTGGTCTTACCACGTGAGATTCATTCTTGTCTTGATTCAATTTGCATCTCCTTGCTTTAGTACTTTGCCCACCATTTCAGAGTTCTTACAGAGCTGATTGCAGACTTCTAGTTGCTTTTCTTGGTGTTCGTGTGGGGAACGTCAGAATCTCAGACCTGCTCACACCACCATCTTCCCAGAATTTCTAATCGTAAAGCTTTTGATATTCATCTATGTTGATGCATCTATCAGTAGCTCATTCCTTTGTATGGCTGAGTAGGTTCCATTATATGATGTACCACAGTTTGTTTACCCATTCCCCAGTTCTTGGCTATTATTAAATAAAGCAGCAAGAACATTTGTATGGGCATAAGTTTTCATTTCTCTTGGGTAGATACCTAGGAGTGGGATAGCTGGGTCATGCGGTAAATACGTGTTTACCTTTGGGGGAAAAAAAAAGCCAAATGGTTTTCCAAAGTGGCTGTATCATGTTGCATCCCCACCAGCAATTTATGAGGTTTCCAGTTGCTCTGCATCCTTGTTAGTACTTGGTATTACCAGGTTTCTTATGTTTGTTTGTTTTTTGTTTTATCTTTTAGCCATTCTAATAGATGTGTAATAGTATCTCATTGTAGCTTTGATTTTCCTTTCCCTAATCACTAATGATGTTAAGCATCTTTTCAAGTGCTTTTTGTCTTTTATATATTATCTTTGTTGAAATGTCTGTTCAAATCTTTGGCCCATTTCTTTTTTATGGAGTTGTTTATTTTCTTATTGACTTTTGACAAATTTTATGTATTCTTTTGTCAGATAAGTATTTGCAAAAATTTTCTCTCAGTCTGTGGCTCATCTTTTACTACTTAACAATGTCTTTTGATGACACGATATTTTTAATTTTGAAGAAGTCCAATTATCAACATTTGTTTTATGGTTCATGCTTTTCCAGTCCTATCTAAAAAATATTTGCTTAGCTCAAAGTCACAAAGGTTTCCTTTTATGTTTTCTTCTAGAAGTTTTATTGTTGTGGCTTTTACAATTAGATTTCTGCCCATTTTGAATTTATTAGTTTTATAAGGTGTGAGGTAGGGCTCAAGATTCATTCTTTTTCTGCATGGATAACTCTGGTGGCATAGTGGTTAAACGCTACGGCTGCTAACCAAAGGGTCGGCAGTTTGAATCCACCAGGTGCTCCTTGGAAACTCTATGGGCAGTCCTACTCTGTCCTATAGGGTCGCTATGAGTCAGAATTGACTCGATGGCTCTGGGTTTGGTTTTTTTATCTTCCAGCAGTATTTGTTGAAAGTACTATCTTTTCCCCCATTTAATTGCCTTGGCACTTTTTTGAAAATCAATTGACAGTATATGTGTCTGGACTCTCTATTTTGTTCTATTGATCTATCCATCTTTATGCCAATACCATACTGTCTTAATTGCTATAGCTTTAGAGTAAGTTTTGAAATCAGATAGTGTAAGTAAGTCCTCCAATTTTGTTTTTCTTTTTCAAAGTTATTTTGGCTATTTTAGGTCCTTACATTTCCATTTAAATTTTAGAATCAGTTTATCAATTTTTACCCAAAAAATGTCTGCTGAGGTTTTGATTGAAATGAGTTGAATCTTTAGAACACTTTGGAAGAATTGACATCTTAATATTGAGTCTTCCAATCTATTAACATATGATTTCTCTCCATTTATTTAGGTCTTTGTTAATTTCCCTCAGCAGTGTCTGGTAGTTCTCAGTGTACACGTCTTGCACATATTTTGTTAAATTTTGCTGCTGTTGTTAGTTGAGTCGATTCTGACTCATGGCATCCCCATGTGTTAGAGTAGAACTGCTCCATAGGAAATTTATCCCTAATTAATGTTTCAAAAATGCTATTGTAAATGTCATTTAAATTTTTCCAATTTACAATTTTTTGCTGTTAGTATATAGACATGTTATCAGGACGGATCAATCCCTGGAGAAGGACATCATGCTTCGTAGAGTAGAAGGTCAGCAAAAAAGAGGAAGACCATCAACTAGACGGATTGACACAGTGGCTGCAACAATAGGCTCAAGCATAACAACTATTGTGATGATGGTGCAGGACTGGGCAGTGTTTTGTTCTGTTGTACAGAGGGTCGCTGTGAGTCGGAGCTGACTTAACAGCACCTAAAAACAACAGTATACAGAAACACAACTGATTTTTTATATTGAGATTCATTATTTCTTGAGTCTATAAGCATGTGTTAGGTGATCAATCATCCCGGTTTGTATGGAATTGTCCTGGTTTCAGCATTAAAAGTCCTACATCCTGGGAAACTCTCTCAGGGGATCAGAAAAATCCCAGCTTTTAGTGATGGGTACAGAAGGTTGGGGGAAAAGTACAAAACCCAAAAAGCAGAGGCTGAAAGCAGCACTCGTTTTAGTGTGAAATGGATACAGCACCTTCTATAGTCTTCATCACTGCATCTTCCTCTGACCACTTAGGATGGCAACCATGATTTGTGGTTCACAATAAGGAATTGTTCATTGTTACCTCACTCCTAGTGATGCAACTTAAGTGCATTGTAATTGTGAGCATGAACTGTCCATCTGTATCTGTGATTAACTGTTGTGATTTGCATTGAGATAGTGCAAGTTTAATTTTTAACGTGGTGAATATTGTGACCATGTTTTCTAAGAGTTCAGATAATGAAAATGAGAATGATTACAATACCAATGCCAGTCTGACCCAGACATCATGGTCATGTAGAAGGCTAATAGTGCATAATATTCAGAAAATAACCTGGGATTAGACATGGTGGAAAGGGAGTGTGAAAACACATATAGAAACTGAATCTCACAAGTCTGGGATGAAATAAGCAAGCACTTCTGGATTAATCAAAATTTTTTTTGTCTCCCAAAAAGACACCAATGCTCAGTCAAAAACAGCAGCTGCTGAATTAGCTTGGCCATACCACAGGAATGAATGAACTAACTAGTATTATTGTATTGCTCCTCTGATTGCTGTATGAAGCAGAGTAATGCTACAGTTCCTTACTCAGAGGTTGCAACTAAAATATTCTCTGGATGATATCAAAGGGGAAATTTTTGTAACAGATGTGTTGGCCCCTTACAAGATAGAGCTGGTTCTGTCAGATTTTACCAACAATCATGCTTTGTACAGTACATCAAGTGATGCATCCAATTGCAGCAATAAAAAAAATGTTTCCTTAGGTCTTAAGTACTTGAACTTGAAAAATGGAATTTTAACTCCTCTTGATTTCTATGAAGATTTTAATGAAAGTGCAGGAAAAATAAAACAAAAAAAGTTATATTGTCCATATACAAGCTACATTTTGCTCATCTGTCTGCTTATTTGGCAGACAATACAAATATACATATTTTTAAATTCCAGTCTATAAACTCCTGAACAAAGAAAATGAAAAAAAAAAAAAATTACCTGCCAAATTGCCTGCATACCTTGTATACAACACCTGCTTAAAAAAAAAAAGTGAGTTGCTTGCCTATGATGTTGAGACTTAAACAATGAAGGTTTTTGATTACTTTTAAGTTTCCTCAAAACATGCAAAAGCACTTAATGAGATCTTTCACTTTCTGGAAACGGAAGGAGGTGGCCACTTATTTAACAAGTGCCTGCAACATGGCTATCATTGTTGCTGTACACAGAAAAGATGTTAATATGTTGGCCTGCCATAAAATAATATTTTTGAAGTGTGGAACAGAAAGAATGTCCTTCTGTAATTTGGAAGTACACTGGGGATGAGAAGGCAGAAAAGAATTACAGTAAAACAGAAATTTATACACTGTTTCTCCAAAACTGATGATCTTTGGAGAGACCAAAAGGAGTATAAAAAAGGATAAATGACCGACTGCACCTGAGTTATTCGATGTTATGTGTGAGTTGTACAAAGACTCATGTAATGCAAAAAGATCTCATTTTTTTAGACGACTGTTTCAGAACTGAAAAGTCACCAGAAAAGAGCTAATTAAATGAGAACTTTCTCGTTTATTTACTAAAACTGTAACTTATTTGTAATCCAATTTCAATTTCACAAGTTCAAATTTCTTCTGTGTTTTAAAACCATTTCCCTGAGAGAGAGAGAGAGAGAGAGTGTGTGATTGTTAAGGTTGTATGTCAACTTGGCTGGGCCATGATTCTCAGTTATGACGTAGTTTTGCAGTCATATGAGGATATGATCACCCCCATGATGGGATCTGCTGTGAGTAGCCAATCAGTTGAAAGCGAGTTTCCTCAGACGGGCAGCCTGCATCGAATATAAGTGAACTTTCTGGCAAGACTCCTGGGCTTTTCCTCACTCTGGACCATGCAGCTGGCTCCTGTTCATCTGACCTCCAGCTCTTGGGACTTGAGGTAGCAGCTTACCTGCCATCTTGACTGCCCATCTTGGGATTTGTTGATCGTCGATCTTCACAGCCTGTGAGCAAGAGCTCTGCTCTCTGACTTGCTGATCTTGGGTTCACCAGCCCTTGCTGCTATGTGAATCAGGAGAGGCCTCTATCCTGACCCATGGACTTGGGATGTTACAGCCTCTACAATGTCATGAGCCATTTCCTTGATATAAATTTCTCTATATATACATATTTATATTCTTTACTGGTTTTGCTTTTCTAGAGAACCTAACCTAAGACATTTGGTACCAAGAGTGGTTCTAGAGAAACAAAATTGTAAAGATTAGTTTTCTAAATTGGTTCTCAAGTCTGTTTAGTCTTAAAGGTGTTGATGACTCTGCTTCCAGTAGTAAAGACACACTGCTAATCCATGGCATAAGGTGGCAATAGAGATATACCAAATATTACCACCAATAGATCAGGTATTGGTGAAAGGCAAGGTTCTGGGTGATGCCGTGTTTGATACTTTTCTACAATTTTGTCAGAATGAGAAGTATAAGCTGATTGATTGGTCCTACTTTTATGAAATGAAATGGCAAAAGAAAGAGATGCACTCAGGGCTTCAGAGCCAAAGCTCAAGTGCAGCATAAACAACTTTAAAGTTTCTGTTTCTGCCTCGAAAAAAAGCCTTATTTCTTGTAGTAACAGCTGATATTGCTGAAAACCAAACCCAGAGTCTTATTGTTAGAATGGCTGAATTACAACACCAACTCAATTCCCAACCTCAAGCGCTGTATGAAGTTAAAGTGGGGGCATTGATTGTTAAGAAATGGGATCCTGAAACGTGGGATGGGGCTCTCATACCACCAAGAAAGTAGTGCCAGGAGCAGCCTGGCTCCTTTGGACCCAGGGTCCCTAGAGGAAGATTGACACAAGGACCTTTCTCCGGAGCCCACAGAGAGAAAGCCTTCCCCTGGAGGTGGCACCTTGAATTTGGACTTCTAGCCTTCTAGACTGAGAGAATAATTTCTGTTTGTTAAAACCATCCACTTGTGGTATTTCTGTCATAGCAGCCCTAGAGGACTAAGACAGAGAGAGAGAGAGATACAGAGAGACATACATAGCATATACGATAAATTTATAGACGTAAAGGACTCAAGTGACAAACAGCTGGTTTACTAAAACAAACCTGTAGATACAAAGTGGATTGACATTTTTGGAGAGCTAATTCCTACAAGTCTAAACTAATTCCTACAAATCTAAAAACCTGCTGTTGCTAGTAAGTAAAATACTAAGAATTCCACGCTCAAATCCTTTTGTTGAGAGGTTATTTAGCTTGATGCCATCACAATGAACTGACATCAGGAATCAGTGTAATGAGGGCTTGATAAGAGCAGAGCTGCAAGTCAAAGAAAATTCTACATTTGACTGTATACAGTTTTATCAGTACACAAAAGAAGGATTTCCGAAAGGAAAAGAAACAGTAAAAATATTCTACTGTGTCATAGGACAGAAATGTCATGGTTATTTTTTATTAAATACTCGTAATATCTGTTTAATTTGTCCTATTGTATTAGCATTTTCCTTTAAAAAAGTGTTACATTTAATATCTTAATAAAAATTTAAATATTCAATAATGAGTTTAAAACAAATTGCTGTATCAGAAGACAGAAACAGTATAAAATCATTTTTCTCACATATTTGTTCGATTAGTTCTGCTACTAATTACTACTCATTGCCCGCGTTAGTCCTATTGTTTTGTTTAAATAATAGGATTTATGTAACAGAAAAGTAATACAGAATATATAATCACAAATACCTATTTTTCATCTTTTAATAAAATACACATTGTATATAATTTCAAATAAAGATATTTTCCAGTTTTCTGTGTTAAAGTAACAGCACACATGCCGAAGATGCCACAAGAGAGGTTCCCACAGGTGACCCTGATAAAAAAAAGACCAAACCCTTTCCAACTCATGGCGACCCAATAGGACAGAGCGGAATTGCCGCAACTTCCAAGAAGCACCTGGTGGATTCCAACTGCAGACCTTTTGGTTAGCAGCTGTAGCTTTTAATCACTACGCCACCAGCGTTTCCAGGTGACCCTGGGAGGGCCCTAGAGACTTCCTGGAGGGGGCGGCCGCCGCAGGTGTCAGCTGACGGCCAGGCCGGGCTGGAAGTCGGGACGCGTCCGAAGAGGCGGGCCGAGCCCGGCAACCGGCCTCCCTGGGCAGCCAACGGCGGGGCCGAGGCGGAGTCCTAGCAGGCCTTGCTCTGCAAGCTGGGTGCGCGGGTCTGGCCGGATGCCTCCTCCCCGCCCCGGGCCCAGGAAAGGGGGCGCGGTCCTGCGCTGGCGTCTGCGGCGGCCGAGCCCCGCCCCGCCCGCCCCGCCCCCGCCCCCGCGGCCGGCCCTGCCCCGCCCCCGCGGCCGCCGGGCGTCCCACTCTGGACGGCGGAGTCTGCTGGCGGCCGGCCCTGCCCCCGCGGTCACACCGCCCCGCCCCGCGGCCGCCCTGCCCCGCCCCGCGGCCGCCCCGCCCCGCCCCGCCCCCGCGGCTGGCCCTGCCCCGCCCCGCGGCCGCCCGGCGCCCCGCTCTGCGCGGCGGAGTCTGCTGGCGGCCGGCCCTGCCCCCGCGACCACGCCGCCCCGCCCCGAGGCCGCCCCGCCCCTGCCCCGCCCCGCGGCCGGCCCTGCCCCGCCCCGCGGCCGCCGGGCGCCCCACTCTGGACGGCGGCGTCTGCTGGCGGCCGGCCTGCAGCTGAGTCAGCCGGTGAGTCAGCGCCTCCTGACCGCGGCCGCCGCCTCCGGCCGGAGCCCCACGGGCGCGGGGGGGCGGGGGGCAGGACACAGGGGCAGAGATTGACGAAACGCGGAGCTTTCCAAAGCAGGAGTCGGCAGCCACGGCCTGTCCGCCGGCCAAACCCGGCTGTCTTATATTTTTGATGGTTGTTACAACTTTTTTAATAGACTTTGTTTTTTAGAGCAGTTTTAGGCTCTCAGAAAAGTTGTGTAGAAAGCAGAGTTCACCCACACACAGTGCATTGGCGTGGTGCATCTGTTACAGGTGATGACCGACATTGATACATTATTATTGGTCACCACCTGTAACAGATGTACCACACAAACAGTTCGGAGCCTTGCTGGCGCAGTGGTTAAGTGGCTGCTAACCAAAAGGTTACCCAGAGGTCGACAGTTCGAATCTAGCGGCTGCTTCTCGGAAACCCTATGGAGCAGTTCTACTCTGAAATCGACTGGACTGCAGTGGGTTTTTATGGGTTATTTATTGTCTGTGGGTCACCTTAGAGTTCACTGTGTGTTGCCCAGTCCTGTAGGCACCCTCACAGTATCACACAGAAGAGTTTCACTGCACTAAAATACCCTGGGCTCCACCTGTCCATGCCTCTGCTCTCCTCCTCGACCACTGGCAACCACTGATCTTTTCATTGTCTCCGTAGTTTTACTTTTTCCAGACGTTTTTACATTTTTAAATATGTCTGGAAAAGACCAACAGAAAAATAGTATTTCTTGACATGAAAATTTTATAAACTTCACATTACAGTGTCCATAAATAGTTATTGGAACAGCCAGGCTCGTTTGCTTACCTGTTGTCCACAATGCATTGGCATTACAACAGCACAAAGAGCAGTTGTGACAGACAACGTGTGGCCAAAAATAAAGCCTTTTACAGAGGAAGTTCGCTGCCTGTTCCAGAGAAGGCTCCAAGCCCAAGCTGTCAGGGAAGCAGCCCTGCCTCTGGAGGGCTGGGAGCTCTGGCCTGAGCGGTATTCTGGCCTTGGAGACCCATTCCAGTCCTGGTAAGCTACCCTTGGGTTTATCAACTGGTAGGAATGTGCTCACAAAGGTTGCCCCTAGGTCTCCCTTTGAGGTGACTTAATTTGTTGGGCTAAGAGGGAGCCTAAAACCCAGGTTCACCCTGTGCTGTCTCTGGAGGCCTTGCCCTGTGTGCGTCCTCACGGAGCCACAGTGCTCTCAGCCTGGTGCTGCTCCTGGTTACCCATTAACCAGCTAGTGTCTCAGAAAGTTTTGAGGAAGTCAGGCTTGCACATTTATTGCTGGGTCTCAGGAACATGACATGCTCTGTCACCTGAAGCCTGGGGCAAACTGTCTAGGTGATCAGGGTTCTGCCTTCAGGATAGGCTACAGTGTGACTTAAGGTTGTGTTTTCAAACTGTGGTTTTAAATTAACCCTCTGTAAGGAATATGTTTTAAGGAATATGTGTTACAATATAACAAAGTCTCACAAATCTACCCTAAGTATGTGATGCGCTTTTGCCACTATCTATCCTGTTGTTTTTTTTTTTAAATGATGACCTAACAACACCAATTTGATTTCCTGACTTACTAAAAGGTCCCATCTGCAGTTTGAGAAATGCGTTTGCTGGTGCCCAGGCATATCTGTCTTTTCTAATAAAGGCACAGCTGCAGGAAACAGTCTCCTCTGCCTTCACCGCTCAGCCTCCGGGACTGCCTCTGACCTAAGCCGGGCCCCACCTCCGTCAGCTACAAATGCACATGGCACCTTGCTTACGCCTGATGTGCACTGGATCCTGGTGACTGAGCTCCTCTGGGGGAGGAACTGGAGATGGAAAGAGGACATGCTTTTCACTGTGTTGCTTGAATTTTTGTTAAGCAGGTATTACTTAACATTTTTCATTTAAAAATATTTCAGATACACAAAAAGGTGTCAGAAACAAAAGAACAAGCAATCTTTTTTTTTTTTTTGGTATTTCTGTATTTATTTCAGAATTTGTAAAATAAAATACAAATCATGAAAACTACAGTTATTGTATTTCAACCACACACACACACACAAAATTAAACCTATTGTGGAACACCTGTTTGACCACTGCTGGTATTGATGCTTGCTTAGACTTCAGTCTTCTCTGCCCTGGGGGGGTGGGGGGGGCGCAGTCTGAGTGGCCGCAGGGAGATGCTGGGCCCACCTGCTTCGGTGTTTTTCAAGAACACACAATCTTGTACCTGCTACTAGCTGCCTCTCCTCACCCCACCCCACCCCACCCCCACGGTCTGATTTACATCCAGGCATGGACCTGGCAGTATTTTGGTCTTTTGTGGATGGGGTCACCACGAATCAAGGGCTGACTCAACGGCAGCTAACGACAACATCCCCCTCCACATGCGCAGGCTAACCCATGTGCAGCCCCTCTCCCACAGCTCCTGGTGGGGGTTGTGGACCCTCATTCATCTCAAGGTGATCCCATTGCTCTTGCCAATGACTGGTACAGGAAACAAAAACTAAGTCCGTCTGTGTCTGTGCCTGGCATTTCCTGGCCCAAAGATTACTTCAGGGAGGGGGCATGCAATCAAATTAAGGCCAAGGGAATATGAGGATAAGTTTGAGGACTTCTGGGGGAAAAAACGTATTCTAATTCTTTGAAGAGAACACTACCAGAAGAGACCCACTCTCCTCTAGACAGTGTGGTGAGCAGATGTGGAACCTTAAGCTTACGGAGTTATTTGCCTACAAGGAGGGAAACTGCCTGAGGACAAAGACAGCCCCCAGAGGATGGTACAACTAAGAAATCAAAGAGAAACAGAACCAGAATTGCTAGGTCTAACTGATCCTGAAGCCTACATCTCTGATTACAGTCTGCTGTGGTTTGAAGAGGGGTGCACCTTTGAGGACAGACAGAGAAGAAAGCAGTCTCTACATGCGGGCCATCCCAGCAGGGTCTGCACCGGGCACCCCTTGGTGGAATGGCTTCCTGAGCCCCTAGGAGCCTGGGCCTGAGGCACAAGGGGCTCCTATCCTCCGGAAAGACCCCATTCCCAGGCTTGGCTCCAGAATAAGCAGCCCGTGTTAGTCCCTTCAAACGGCCCTGCTCTCCTTCCTGGGTTCCTGAGCTACTCCAGGGGCCACTTCCCTGGGACCTGCCTTCCTGCCAGCTTGGGGATGAGATGGGGCGGAGTTCTCAGTCAGGTTTAATTTTAACTTTTTATTTTGAAATTCTAAACTAATTGTACCCTTCACCCAGGTTCCCCTAATGTTAGTATCTTACATAACCACAATTATAAGTATCAAAACTAGGGAATTAACATTGATATAATACTATTCTTCAGTCTTATTCTGAAGAATTGATGCCTTTGAATTATGGTGTTGGCGAAGAATATTGAATATACCATGGACTGCCAAGAACAAACCTCTTTTGGAAGAAGTACAGCCAGAATGCTCCTTAGAAGGGAGGATGGTGAGACTTCTTTTTACATACTTTGGACATGTTATCAGGAGGGACCAGTCCCTGGAGAAGGACATCATACTTGGTAAATTTGAGGATCAGCAAAAAAGAGGAAGACCCTTGACGAGATGGATTGGCACAGTGGTTGCAACAGTGGGTTCAAACACAGCAATGATTGTGAGGATGGCGCAGGACCACAGCCTTCAACATGGATTACACCTCAACATAAAGAAAACAAAAATCCTCACAACTGGACAGATAAGTAGCGTCATGATAAATGGAGAAAAGAATGAGGTTGTAAAAGATTTAATTTTATTTGGATCCACAATCGACACCCATGGAAGCACAGTCAAGAAATCAAATGACACATTGCATTGGGCAAATCTGCTGCAAAAGACCTCTTTAAAGTGTTGAAAACCAAAGATGTCACCTTGCAGACTAAGGTGCGCCTGACCCAAGCCATGGTGTTTTCAGTTGCCTCATATGCATGGGAAAGCTGGACAACGAATAAGGAAGACCGAAAGAGAATTGACACCTTTGAATTGTGGTGTGGGAGAAGAATATTGAGTATACCACGGACTGCCAAAAGAATGAAAAAAAATCTGTCTTAGAGGAAGTACAACCAGAATGCTCCTTAGAAGTAAGGATGGTGAGACTGCATCTTACATACTTTGAACATGTTATCAGAAGTGGCCAGTCCCTGTAGGAGGACATCATGCTTGGTAAAAAAGAGGTTCAGTGAAAAAGAGGAAGATCCTCAACAAGATGGATTGACGCAGTGGCTGCAACAGTGTGGGCTTAAGCAAAATGATTGCGAGGATGGCGCAGGACAGGGCAGTGTTTTGTTCTGTTGTATACAGGTTCGCTACGAGTTGGAAGCAGCTCTCCGATATTTATCTTATTCAATGGGTTATAACCCATTACTATGATCATTTATTTTTGTGCAAATTATACTATATTTGGCTATTGGGAGCTAACGTTGGCTGTCTTTTTGACTTGTCCCTATCATTTTTTAAAAGACAATATTTTATTGTGTTTTTGGTGAAGGTTTACACAGTAGCTTAGGTTCCCATTCAACAATTTTTACACAAATTGTTCGGTGACATTGGTTACATTCTTCACAAGATGAGTGAATATTTTAATTATTCCATTCTGGTTGTTCTATGTCCATTAATCTAATTTTGCTGCCCCTTACATTCTCATCTTTGTTTTATAGTAATTGTTGACCATTTGGTCTCATATAAGTGACTTTTTAAAGAAATACAGTACTTACAGTTGATATTGATTATTTGAGCCAATTTGTTATTTAGCTACAAGGTGACCTCAGGGGTTGGTTTTGGTTCAATGTTTGAAGAGTATCTCAGAGCAATAGTCTTGGGATGTCCTCCCATCTGAACCAGTCCAATTTAAGTTTTTTTTTCTTTAGGAATTTGAGATTCAGTTCCATTTTCCTCCTATTTTATCAAGGTCCTCCTATTGTGGCCCTGATTAGAATAGTTGGTAGTGCTAGTTGGGCACCATTTAGCTCCTCTGGTCTCAGGGTAGTTTTTGTAGACTATTTGTCCTGTTTCTTCTTTGAGTCTCTGGTTTCCTTCTTTCTTTTTTGCTCTGAACATGTAGAGACCAATAGTTGTATCTTTGTCCCCATCATTTTTGAGCACTTCCTTGGAAACTTTCTGGCACAAGATGTTCCAGGCAAATCTGGTAATTTCCCTGGCCAGCCCTGGAATCAACCATTTCTCTTAAGGAGTCCTGGCTTGTTTTACTGAAGAATGGTATTTAGAAACTAAGATATGGGCATCAGTCAGATTAAATGATTAAATGAGAACCCAGCCCCGGGCTGGCTTTCTCTTAATCCCCAGTATCCTATTTTGGTCTCTGCATAGGAGATGGTTGGATCCCAAGAGAAAGCAAGCCAAAGAGGGCAAAGGCAGCTTGGCCGCTCCGTCCTTGGGTAGACACATGGTGGAAAGTGTGGTCTCCACAGACAAAATGATGACTCTCAGGATTTTAGAGTGCAGCAGTGGGCCCCCAGGCCACTGGCTCCCTGTGGGAGACCTGAGAGGTGCCTGCTTCTGCAGGTGCAGATAGAGTTGGGGGCCAGTGGAGAGGAGGCGTTTTCTCCCTTGCATCAGTACTGTATGGACTATTTGTTGTATAATTTACCATCCCACTTCCCAGTTGCAATAGAGTTGACTCTGAGCAGAACTGTGTTCTGCAGGGTTTTCAATGGCTGATTTTTCAAACCTAGATTGCCAGGCCTTTCTTCCAAGATGCCTCTGGGTGGACTCAAATTTCCAATCTTTTGGTTAGCGGCTGACCACTTAACCATTTGTGCCAACTAGGGACTCCTATTTTACCATAAGCATCTGTATTTAAAAAAATACTACTGCTAATCAAAGCAGAGGCCTGCAGAATTAGGGAAGAGGGAAGCAGCCTAAGGAGAGGTGGAGGCTTTGCAGTGAACCAGCAGGCCTGAGAAGGCCCCAGGAGCTCCAGAGAAGGAGCTTGTTGAGGGTTTGGGGCCTGTAGAGTGTAGGGCGATGGGGATGGCAGAGAGGGGCTGGAGACGTGGAGGCCACAGGGTGAAGTTTACATAGAACCCTATGGGCAGTGGGCAGCCACTGCAGTGCTCTGAGTAGGGAAGTGACAAGCCGGATTGGTATCAAAGACATTAACTAAAACAAGAGGTTCCCATAGCCATAAGGAAATTGGTTTCCAAAATCTGACACTGTGCAGCACCTGGAAGAGACCCCATTTGACAACTCAGGAATGTGGCAGGGAAGGAAGCTGGAGTTTTAAGTTAACGCATGACACTGTGAGCAGGCAGGCTAAGGCAAGAAGGCAGTTGTGGCCTGCCTGGGCCAGAGACCATTCTGGGGCTTTTCTAACCGAGAGACATGTCCTTAGGTTAGAGTGAGTCCTAGAGCTCTCCTTCCCCGGAGGGACTGCCCCTAAGGAGACACATGGGGCTGAGCCCACCAACTCCTGGCTCCTGGTGCATGGCACTGAGTATACAAGGTGGGGCGCTATGGCAAAGAGACATATAGGGATCTGGGACCACACAGACCAGAGTTCAAATCCTGCCTCTTCCACTCACAACATAGGTGTCTTTGGGATAGTGAATGTCTCCCTCAACTGCAGTTTTCCTCATCTGTCAAATGCGGGGAGGAGGTGGGCCAATTAATAGATTAAACCCTCAATAAGGGGTTACTATTTTTTTTTTATTACTGTGATAGGAAACCCTGGTGGCATAGCGGTTAAGTGCTACCGCTGCTAACCAAGAGGTCGGCAGTTCGAATCTGCCAGGTGCTCCTTGGAAACTCTACGGGGCAGTTCTACTCTGTCCTATAGGGTCGCTATGAGTCAGAATCGATTCGAAGGCAGTGGGTTTGGTGGGTTATTACTGTGATGAAAACCCTGGTGGCCTGGTGGTTAAGAGTTCGGTTGCTAACCAAAAGGTTGGCAGTTCGAATTCACCAGGTGCTCCTTGGAAACTCTATGAGGCAGTTCTACTCTGTCCTGTAGAGGCGCTGTGAGTTGGTATTGATTCGACAGCAGTGGTGCTTTTTTTTTTTAAGTACTGTGATCTCATATCCTCCTTTTACAGATCAGGAGACTGGGTCAGGAGGGTTAAGTGATTTCCCCAAGGCTACACTGTTAGGTGGCAAACTATGAACAGGGTGTGGTCTGTCTGTGTAGCCTCTGCTCCCTCCACTACACTCCCGAGGCCAGGTGAGAAGGTGGGCACACAGGTCCTCCCCACAGGGCCACACAGGCACACAGCTGACTCTGCAGCAGTCAGAGAGCCTGTCTGCTGCAGCCAGCCTGAAACAATGTGTGTCCTGTGGACTTCATCCCAGAGGCCAGTGTCACTGATGACTCATCCGACCCACCCCAGCAAGGAGACCTCCTCCTCCTGGCCTGACACACGGTGGAGACCTGGTTGCCAGGCAATAAGACACAACATATATAAATAGAATGTGCTTTCTTGCGGTTAGCATGAGGCCCATTTTGTGGGCTGTGGTCCAGCTCTCGTTTCTCCTCTGGCCCTTGGCCTCCCTTCACGCGTCTCCTCCTGCAGTAGGTTCCATCCAGGCCAGACTGGATGAGAACTGCATAACCAGGAGACGGGTGTCTGGGGGCCGTGGACCCCTTTGCAGGGCGAGGTGGAGCTCTTGTCTCCGGGAAAGAACAGGATGAGGCTGTGCAGGCAATGGTGAAGGGAAATGGGGAGACCGAAGTGTGGGTGGCAGCAGACAGGCTGAACTTTCACCGTTTGGCTGGGTGAGAGAGGTGGGGCCCCGGAACCAGGAGAGCCAACTGGAGCACTTTGATGCCTTGCTGGGACTGAGTCAGGAGGACCTGGGGGAAGACTCTTGCATGGCAGAGCATGTCCATTTCCGAAGGGCAGGGAGGCTCTGCTGCCCTGGGTGCCCTTGAGGGCAGGGGCAGCTTCCTGTGTGGGTCTCCAGGGTACCTGGATGCTCTGGCTTACTCATCTGCTGCCTCTAGGCTGAAGATGTCTTGAGAGGGTGGCTCCCCAGGGGGGCCTCCACTTGCAGCCCCAGGCACACTCACCCTGGTCATACCAAAGGCCGTGGAAATGGTACCAGCTGTCATTTTAGGGTTCCTTTCTTGGCCAGGCAGGTATATCATCCTTTTTTTTTTTTTTTTAACAAGGGCTTTATTGAGGTGTAATATACATATGATTAAATTCATCAGTTTTAGGTGTAAAATTTGATGAGTTTTGATAAGGGTATGCAGTCTGGTGGCGCAGTGGTTAAGCTCTCGGCTGCTAACCAAAGGGTGGCAGTTCAAATCCACCACCGCTCCTTGGAAACCCTATGGGGCAGTTCCAGTGTCTTACAGGAATCGACTCAACGCCAATGGGTTATACAGTCTTGTAACTACCATCACAATGTTCATAGCCTAGAACATTCCCAACACCCCAGAAAGTTTCCAATCTCTTCCTCCATCCCTGGCTGCTGGCAACCAGTGATCACTGTTGTCGTTGTTGGTATGTGCCATCGAGTTGATTCCAACTTATAGCAACCCTACAGGGCAAAGCAGAACTGCCCCATGGGATTTTCAAGGATTGCTTGGTGGATTCAAACTGCCAAACTCTTGGTTAGCAGCCAAGCTCTTAACCATTGCAACACCAGGTCTTGTGATCACTACAGTTTTGCCTTTTCTAGAATTTCATATAAATGGAATTATATTAATGTAGTCTTCTGTCTGGCTTCTTTCACTTTACATAATGCTTTTGAAATTCATTCATGCTACCATTGCTTTTTATTGTTTCCAGTTTTATTCATAAATAAAACAGCTGTGAGGATATATACACAAGTCTCTGTGTTGACATGTTTTCATTTCTCTTGAGGAAATATTAGGAGTGGAGTTGCTAGCTCAATAATTAGGTATTATCCCCACTTCAGAGATGAACAGACTGAGGATCACATAAGTTAAACAGCTTGCTGGAGCTCAGACAGCTAATAGGTGGCAGATATCCAAAACCAAGTCTGTTCTCTACACCAGGTGGTTACCCACAGGAAGCAGATATTTTTTGAGGTCAAGGTACTTCTTTGGTTTCTTCCAGTGCCTGGAATAGTGCAAGCCTCACGGTAGGTAATTAGTGCACATGGGTGGAATCCAGCTGTATTCAGGTTCGCTGCTTACATAATAGACTGATTCACACTGAACACAGCCTGGTTGCTGAGCACACTATGCACACAGGGACTGAGGTCACTGAGGGCATTTCAGCAGGTGACTTCCGGAAACTTAAGCGGCAGGCCTGCAGGGTTCTTGTTCTGTAAAGATGGTGTTTGCCAGGTTTCTCCACTGTAAAATTACTATTTCCCCCTTTGTAATAAATAACTCAAGGTGAGATACTTTGAGCAAGTATCCTGTGCCTCTTCAAGCTTTGACCTGCTAGTTTTGAAGGTCTGTTGTTAATTTCCTAACTCTACCATTTCTTCTGCATTTATTGGTTGGCATTCTTCTGTGAGGGAGAGCTCTCCCTTCCTCCTCATGTATGTATGTATATCAGTATGTACTCATGGACTGTTTTATTCTATTGCTGTTCAAAGGGTCCCAGTATGTCCCAGATTTACACTGACTCCTGTGTCCCTCTGACATGCCCATGTGATTCTTGGAGCACTTTCTCATCCTGGTGCAAGATGCTGCAGACTCACCTTGTACTTTCCTTCCGCGGTCCTGGCTCCTTAGTGGAGAATGACATTTAGTAACCAAGACTGGGGTGCGAGGTGTACTCATTGTTACTGGGATGTCACTGCTTCTGGGTGCTCTCAAGCTGCTCATTTTTAAGACAGCACACCAGATGAAGAGAAGGGCTATGGGGTCTGGTCTGTAAATCAGGGGCTTGGCAACCCAGGCAGAAAGCCATACAGAATCTGTAACAAACGCACTCTGAGTGCAGTTCGCTGCTCCTCTGGGTAGTGGGACCATCCAACCAGGCAGTGTGGCCCCTTTGCTCAGAAATCTCTACAGATTTCACAGATGTATCAAACTCCTGGGGCAAAACCTTTCAGCTTTTCTTGCCCTAGTGTGACTTGTTTCCATGGCAGAAGAAGGGGGTTGCCATGGATATAGGAAAATTGCTCCCCCCGCCCTGCAGTTTCTCTTGGAGGACTCTTTCATGGAGGCCAGAGAAAGCTTCAGGGCTTTCGTGCTGGCCTTGAACCAGTGAGGAAAAGGTCTGAGGAATGGTTTTCAGTGTGGATGCCCTCTGGCTGACCACTGGCCCGTAAGACAGCCTGACCAGTGAACTGAACTCCAGGAACTACACGTGGTGATTCATGTCTGGGGCCCATTTCGGAGTTGATCTCCCTCTCTTCTCAGCCCTGTCAGGAGCCCTCCATTCTGCAGGGCCTGCTGGCTTTGGGGCCCCCTGGGCTAGGGGCAGGGCTGGCTCCTGTGGGCAGCAGTTGGGGACAAGCAGTGCCTCTGCTTCCCTGGCTTTCACATGCCTTCCCTCACTGCCCCTCACCACAGTCCTGGGGGCAGGATGCCTTTTCCTGTCTTAAGATGCTGAGGCTCAGGGCACAAGGCTGAGAACAGGCGCCTGTCTCCTGCCCACTCTCAGGTTCCTCCCAGTCAGCCTGGCCAGAGCCGCAGGCCTGGAGGCCTCAGGGCAGATGCTGTTTGAGGGCATAGATGCCATTTGGGCAGTTCCAAAATCTAGAGGGGCTGAGGGGCCAGTGGTACCGCATCCTCTCAGGGCACTGAGAGGGCACCCTGGGTGTGCACTGACAACAGTCTAAGAACTAGCTAACTAGATTAACTAACGGCTGCAACCCTTGTGGTTTTACTTGTAGAAACTAGCGGTGGAAGGAGCTACATCAGCAGGGGTTATGATGAGCCATCAGGGTGAAAATGACTAGCTTATTACTTGTTTCTGCTGGTGTGAGCCCCTGATGGAGCTCCGAGGGAGCTCCGAGTCATGCCAACCAGCACTGAGGGGAGCTGGGAGGGTATTGGGGTGGAGGTGCCTGGAATGAAGGAAGCCAGGGGTTTCCAGAATCGCAAGGCTGAAGTGAACAGGTAGAGCATCAGGTACCGGGAGGGACAGCTGAAGCTGGCAAGACAGAGAGTGGCTGGTGCCCTGAGGAGTTAGGCCATCAGGGCGGGGTGGAACTGGGCCTTTCAGAGGAATGGTGAGAAAGGCAGCCAGGGAGGGTGCGCTAGTCTACTACATGTCCCAGGGGCCTGGTGACAGCCATCTAACCCTTCTCTGCCACTTTTTCTTCATATGCAAAAAGACAGTAATAATTCTGTTGACCTACTTCTCAGGGTGTTTGTGAGAAAGAATAAAACATGGTAATTTTAAGAGGGTAGGGAAGAGGCAGAGAGAGAAGGGAAAAGAAGAACAGGAAGAGAATAAGATGACAGAAACAGGAGGAAGGGAAGAAGATAATCCTCATTTTGTTGTCAAGATACATGTGTTAGAAGCAAGGGCTGGTCCATTAGAGGGTCTTTTTCCAGGAGCACTGGTAGTGCAGCGTTAAGTGCTCAGCTACTAACTGAAAGGTTGGTGGTTTGAACCCACCAGCTGCTCTGTGGGAGAAAGATATGACAGTCTGCTTCGGTAAAAATTAAAACCTGTTGCCACTGAATCGATTCCGACTCATAGTGACCCTACAGGCCAGAGTAGAATTGCCTCATAGGGTTTCCAAGGAGCGCCCGGTGGATTTGAACTGCCGACTTTTTGATGAGCAGCCATAGCTCTTAACCACTAGGATTTCACTGTGAAGATTACAGCCTTGGAAACCCTATGGGGCAGTTCTACACTGTCCTACAGGGTCACTATGACTTGGAATTGACTCTACAGAATTGGGCTTGGTTTTTAAAAAAATTTTATTTGGATCTTTTTCCTTAATAGGAGTTCTCCCCTAAAGGTAATCCACAATATTGCTTTTGCATTAAAAACAAAAATGCATCATGAAAGTGAGCACACTTGGGTAACGCTGGGACAGGGGCTAAGAGAATGAGAAAGGGTCAGTCAGTGCACGGCAAGTAGGCAAGTACAGAAGCTTCACTTCTCAAACACAAGTGAGTGTTGGTCTCTCAGGTGTTTCTCCCATCTGGCCTCAAACATTTGGGGCAAAAAGAAATCTCCCTGTACACTGAGAAGCTGCCATTAGCTCTATGTTCTTGTTATGAACATTTTTCACTTAAAAAAAAAAGAATAAAGTTAAAATTTAATATACATACCAGCTATTCAAAATTATATTTGTAAGTATGAGGAAAATAAAGTGAAACTACTAGTGCTGTGTTAAGTGAAAAAGTAGGAGACAAAGCTGCACATCTAGTCTAACCATTGTTATCGCTGTGGAGTCCATTTGGACTCATGGCCACTCCATGTGTGCAGAGTAGAGCTGCTCCATACAGTTCTCAAGGCTGCCACCTACAACTACTTAAAAACTACCTAAAAAAAAAAAAAAAAAAAAAAACCCGAACACCAGCATAACCAAAATCTATGCACAGAGATAAGCCTGGAAAGAAATACAGCTGCAGGAAAGTTTTCTTGTCCCCTGTGTTTTCCATGTTTCCTATTATAAATTCATATAACATAATGGAAAATATGGCACAAACTTAACTTTAAAGTAAAAAGTATATGTACTAGAAACCAATGAAAGAAAGAATTACAGAAGACTGAGATCATGGAGAATTCAAGGCAATCTTGTTACAATTCTTGTCACCTTGTGTCTCTCCTCACTCTCAGAAAACTTGGGCAACTCCAAACAGTAGAAACCCCAGCAATGGCTTTTTGTTGGCTGTGGAGGCACTGTGGACTTTTTCTAGATTTACCCTCCTAATGTTTGGCT
Organism: Elephas maximus indicus; assembly: GCF_024166365.1. Classification (NCBI taxonomy): domain Eukaryota; kingdom Metazoa; phylum Chordata; class Mammalia; order Proboscidea; family Elephantidae; genus Elephas; species Elephas maximus. The sequence continues at coordinate 14,910,712 of NC_064824.1, read as the reverse complement.
TTTTGTAACAATGAGGTGGGTTTTCACCCTTAACTGCTCTAGGGATAGTATGAGGAATAGGTTAGGCACAGACCGTTTACATAGAGTATGCCTAAAGTGTCCTCCTCTTTTGTCCCAAATTCTACTTGTACACGTGGGCTTCCGTTCCCACGCCCTTCTCAGGGAAGACACTATTGGCTCTACCCAGCTCCTTTGTTTCTGCTCAGATATGGCCTGGTGGTATGCCTAGCCCTAGGGTAAACCTCCCCTGTGCTGAACTCATCATGGTAATCCTGACTTATGGGCCAGGTACAGCCTGTGACCCAGCCCCAGCCAATGAGATGCTATTTTAGGTTCAGTTCCCAGTGACAGACCTTCATTTGGCTCTCATGTAAAAGTCGGGAGCCCTGTAGTCCAGACTGACAAGGAAGTTCTGCTCCATGAGTCCCCAGATGCCCAGGCCCCTTCCTGCCCATATCCTCAGTCTCCAGGATGGCCTGTAGGTACTCCAAGACGGAGGAAGGGGTGAAGACAGAGGAGCAGAAGCAGTGGCGTCTTAAGGAAGGATCTCTCAGGAAGGTTTCTGGAAGGACAATTCCACTTATTTCCCTTGAGCCAGTGCTTAGTCACGTGCTCTTTAGGCAATCGAATGGACAGCAATGGGTTTAGTTTTATGAGCTTAATAAGAAGCCCTGGTGGTGCTGAAGTTAAACGCTCAGCTGCTAATCGATAGGTTGGAGGTCTCAATCCACCAGCCACTCTGGGGTAGAAAGATGTGGCAGTCTGCTTTTGCAAAGATTACAGCCTTGGAAGCCCTACAGAGCAGTTCTACATTGTCCTGTAGGGTCGCTATGAGTCGGAATTGACTCAGTGGCAATGGGCTTGGGCTTGGATGTGCTCAATACCTGCTGCCGTTGAGTCGATTCTGACTCATAGCGACCCAATAGGACAGAGTAGAACTGCTCCATAGGGTTTCCAAGGCAGTAATCTTTATGGAAGCAGACTACTTCACCTTTCTCCTATGGAGCAGCTGATGGCTTCAAACTGCCAATGTTTTGTTTAGCAGTGGGCAGTTCTCTCTGTCCTGTAGGGTCGCCATGCATTGGAACTGACTTGACGGCAATGGTTTGGGTTTTTTTTTTTTGGTTTTTATGTGCTCATTAAAAATCTGATTACAGTGTAAAGAGAAGAATGTGCTCTTCCTTCCAAAGAATAAAGTATGAAAAAGGAAAAAAAGAGAAGCTTTACAGTGGAGAAACCTATCAGAAATCATAAATCATGTTGACAGATGTACCTTTGATATGTGATCACAATGGCACTTTACCTCTGTGATCTTCCTCCCTAAAACTCGTAACTCCAGTTTAACCATAAAAAAAAAAAATCATAAAAATTCCAATTGAGAGATATTCTACAATACACATGACCAGTCTTCCTCAAAACATCAAAGTCACTAAAAACAAGTCTGAGAAACTGTCACAGCCAAGAGGAGCCTAAGGAGACATGACAACTAAGTGTCATGTGGTGTCCTGGATGGGATCCCAAGTCAGAAAAAGGACATTAGGTAAACACTAAGGAGAGATGAGTACAGCACAGACTTTAATTAGTAATACCAAAACCAAACCAAACCCGATGCCACCGAGTCAATTCCAACACACAGCGACCCTACAGGACAGAGCAGAACTGCAACACAGGGTTTCCAAGGAGCAGCTGGTGGATTCGAACTGACGACCTCTTGGTTAGCAGCAGAGCTCTTAACCACTGTGCCACCAGGGCTCCTATTAATAATAACATAATGATATAGGTTCATTAATTGTAACAAATGTACCACAGCAATGTAAAGTGTTAATAGGAAAAACGGGTGCAGGGTATGTGGAAATTCTCTGTACTATCTTCTACTCTGTAGGAAGACACGATGTTTGAAATTGAAGAAGCCACCTTTTGACTGTAGAAACACCAATTCACAGTCCTGGCATCCTTAAACTACAAAATCAACCAACCTTGGACCCATCCATTTCTGGATTTTCTGTCACGTGAGAAAATAAACTCTGTTGTTTTGGGCCAGGTGTCTTGTTCCTTATAGTGAATGCATCCTAACTGATATGACTCATGCTACGTTCCTGGCCACTGCTCTGATTTGGGCCTTCATCTCCTTACCCTTCTCCTTACTGTTTGGCCTGCTCCACCACTGTTCCCTCCTGATCTCCCTGCTGCTTTCTTCCTACTCTGGCTTTACCTCCTGCTTACATCCCTCCCATCAATGAAAGCTGGGGCATGTTCTCTCAGACTTCCAAGCTTGTGCACACTGTTCTCTCTGCCTGGAATGTGTGCCCCTCCATCCTTATTTCTCCCAGCAAATTACTCCTGATTCAAGTTTCAGTTTACCATATATGGGAGACAGGATTCTAAATCCTCACCCCTGGTATCCATGCCCTGCAGAATCCACAGTGCTGTGAACAGAATGGACTTTACTCCCGTGATTAGGTTAAATTTTATGGCATGGTGCATTTAAGAACGGGAGATTATCTGGGTGGGCCTGACTTAATCACATGAGCCCTTTAAAAGCATATTTTTCCCCAGCTGGTAAGAGAATTAAAAAAGAGACATGAGAAGTGTGAGTGGGATTTGGCAAGTGAGAAATTCCCCATTGCCGGCTTTGAGGGTGAAGGGGATCATGTGGCAAGAAATGTAGGTGGCCTCTAGGAGCTGGAAGCAGTCCCTAGCTGACAAGTCAGCAAGGAAATGGGGACATCAGTCCTACACCAGCAAGGAACTGCATTCTGCCAGTAAGAATGATGCTGGAAGTAGATCTCTCCCCAGAGCCTCTGGGTGAGCACTCAGCTCAGCTGACATCTTGATTTCACCCTTGTGGTGCCCCAAGCAGAGAGCCCAGCCACGCTGAGCTGGACTTCTGACCTGCAGAACTGTGAGCTCACAGATGGGTGTTGTTTCAAGCAACAGAAGCTAATACATTATGCCTGTTCTCTGAAGTCTTCCCTTACTTCCCCAGACATACCTACTACTTCTTTCTGCTCTTTTGGCACTATATACATGTGCCTGTCATACTGTAACACACTCTTTATGGTTATCTGTTGACTTGTCTGCCTTCCTTACAGATTCTGAGTTCTAGGATGGTGGGGGCTGTGTTGCTTTATCATTACAATCCCAGGCACAGAGTAGGCAGGCAAAAAATACTTGTTGAATGAGAGTTTCACCAAGAAAAATAAAAATTCTAAAATCATTAATCTGCAATCACATATACCAAAAGAACCAAAGATTTTGGAGACTTAATATATGTTGTTGTTGTTAGCTGCCGCTAGTATAAAAAGGAAATGGAAAAAAAAAAAAAGCTACTATTAATATACACATGGGGTGTTTCTAAGGAACCCAGAAGTGAATGAAGTCCCCAGGAGTGGCAGGTGAGGGAAGGAGGGGAAGAGTGAGCAGAGGTATGAGGAAGAACCCGTCTCTAGATTACTTAGTAAACAAACAGGTATTTATTGAACGCCTGCTATGTGGTCAGGCCAGGAGCCCTGGAGTTTAAGATTTGAATCCTGTCCTCGGGCATACCAGGCCCTCCTTCCTGTGGCATGTTGATTATTGTGAGCTGCCATTGGGTAAACTACTGATTCATGTGACCCCATGCATAATGGCACAACACAGAACGCTGCTGTCTCGACCATCCCTATGACTGGAGTGACAGGACCACTGTGACCCGTGCAGTTTTCACTGGCTGATTTCCAGAGGTAGATCACCAGACCTTTCTTCCTAGTCTGTTTTAGTCTGGAAGCTCTGCTGAAACCTGTTCAGTATCACTGTAACACCCAATGGGTGGTGGCAGTGCCTGTGGTGCACTGGTCCAGAATTGAACCTGGAACTCCTGCATGGAAGGAGGGAATCCTACTGCTTAACTGCCAATGCCTCTTTTGGTTCTGACATTTTAAGTTCTGTGGCATTCCTTATGAAGTCTCAAAGACGTTCCTGCTTTTATGTGTCCTCCCTTTTCAAACAGGTGGGAGCAAACTGATTTTCCATCGAGCCTTTATTTTGAAGGTCCTTCCTACCAGCCCTTCTTTGTGCAGGCTGCACAGCTCTGTGGAGCTGGTGTACTACCGCTGTTTATCAGACCAGTGTGACAGTCACAGAGGTTGTTTTCAGGCTGTGACTACTATAAACACTGGTGTAATGACTGTCTTGTCCCTGTGCCTTTGATACCTCTGCAGGAGATCTGGAATAAAAGTTCCCAAAAGTAGACCCAGCAATTCTGATATTACAAAACCCCTCTCCCTCAGTCCCTGCCCCACAGGCGCCAGCTCCCTTGACCCACTGGGACTCCTGAGTTCAAGCAGCTCCTTACCTCTGGGCCCCGAGGGTGCCACTCCCATCTCTCTCATTCCAAGTACTGGGGATGAACGGTGTTCTGGAACAGATGGGGAAGGGCACTGAGGGACCAAACAGCAGTGTGGTGGAGAAGAGTTGGGGTGGGAAAGATGCTTTCTGGGTCTGAGAAGAGTGGGGTAAGAACATTGGAAAGCAGGTTAGTCACATTACGTAGGGCCTCTCACACTGGATGATGAATTTGTTTTTTCCTGTGGGCGACAGGGAGCAAAGAGAAGATTCCATGAGAGAGACTCAGGGTTTAGGGTTGTCTCTGGTGGTGGCTTTGGGGATACGGGTTTCAACTCATCTCTCTGACTGATGTTTTCACGACTGCTAACCTAGAGTTACGGCTGTAGCAGTACACTGACAGGGAGCTGCCAGAAATTCAAGCCAGATTCAGAAGAGGACGTGGAACCAGGGATATCATTGCTGATGTCAGATGGATCCTGGCTGAAAGCAGAGAATACCAGAAAAATGTGTACCTGTCTTTTATTGACTACGCAAAGGCATTCAACTGTGTGGATCATAACAAATTATGGATAACATTGCGCAGGATGGGGATTCCAGAATGCTTAATTATGCTCGTGCAGAACGTGTACATAGATCAAGAGGCAGCTATTGGAACAGAACAAGAGGATACTGATTGGTTTAAAGTCAGGAAAGGTGTGTGTCAGGGTTGTATCCTTTCACCATACTTATTCAATCTGTATGCTGAGCAAATAATACGAGAAGCTGGAGTATATGAAGAAGAATGAGGCATCAGGATTAGAGGAAGACTCACTGACAACCTGTGTTATGCAGATAACAAAACCTTCTTGCTAAAAGTGAAGAGGACTTGAAGCACTGATGAAGATCAGACTACAGCCTTCAGTATGGATTACACGTCAACATAAAGAAAACAAAAATCCTCACAACTGGACTAATAAGCAACACCAAGATAAAATGACAAAAGATTGAAGATGTCAAAAAAAAGAAAAAAAAAAAAACCCAAAACCAAGCCCATTGCTATCTAGTCGATTCCGACTCATAGCAATCCTAAAGGACAGAGTAGAACTGCCCCATCGGGTTTCCAAGAAGCGCCTGGTAGATTCTAACTGCCAGCCTTCTGATTAGCAGCTGTATCTCTTAATCATTACTCCACCATGGTTTCTTGATGTTGTCAGGGACTTCATTTTACTTGGATCCACCATCAACACCCATGGAAGCAGCAGTCAAGAAATCAAACGACACATTGCACTGGGCAAATCTGCTGCAAAAGATCTCTTTAAAGTGTTGAAAAGCGAAGATGTCACCCTGAAAATTAAGATGCTTCTTACCCAAACCAAGGTGTTTTCAATCGCCTCATATGTATGTGAAAGCTGGACAATGAATAAGTATTACCAAGAAAGAAGCGATGCCTTTGAATTATGGTGTTGGTGAAAAATACCGAATGGGTGCCAGAATAACGAACAAATCTGCCAGCTACCTCTCACATACTTTGGACATGTTATCAGGAAGGACCAGTCCCTGGAGAAGGACATCATGCTTGGTAAAATAGAGCGTCAGCAAAAAAAGAGAAAGACCCTCAATGAAATGGATTGACACAGTGGCTGCAACAATGGGCTCAAGCATAACAGCGATTGTGAGGATGGCACAGGACCGGGCAGTGTTTCGTTCTGTTGTACATGGGGTCGCTATGAGTCGGAACCGACTCGACGGTACTTAACAACAACAACCTGAAGAAGAAATACTTGCTGGGCCGACCTTCTAGAATGGGGCTACGAATTAAACAGAATGTACGTACATAATACTTGGCGGGTCTCCGGGGTGGGGGCGGGGCGGGTAACCTCTGCAACTAGACCCAAAAGTTAAGAGGCCATTGGGTTTTCGCCTTGCAACAACTTGCCCTGGCTTCGGAACCCGTCGCTGCCTCTCTTCTCTGCCGGCCAGAGGGCCCGCTTTTCGGGGTTCCGGGATCTGCGGCGGCGGGGACAAGATGCAGGTGCGTGTGCGCCGCGAACAGAGCTGCCGACAGCTCGGAGCCGGAGGCGGGCCAGCAGCACCGGCCCGGCCGGGGCTGGAGCCCGGGCGCCCCTAGGGTGGGGCGCGCGGGGGCGCGGCTGGCCACTGCGCAGGCGCGGGCTCGCGGCCTCGGCTCAGCGCGGCGCTGCGAGGCCGGGCGCGCGCCAGCGGAGGGCCGTGACGTGCTCCGCGCTGCGCCTGACGTCAGGGCTCCGGGAGTAGTGGCGGCGGGCTGCCCTCAGCTGCGGCGCCCAGCAGGGTGGTACTGCCGGCCGGCGGTGGCGTTCGGGGTCGCGCGGCCCGCGGCGGCGGCGGCGGGGCTGACGACGATCGGGACTCCCGGCATCTCCGGCCGCAGGGCCGCCGCTCCCTCCCCTTCTCCGGCCTCTGGCGGCGCCCGGCCCGCGGCTTCCTCTTTTCCGGCGGCTCCCCGCTGGCCTCGGGGCCGCGGCGGCTAGAAGCACCGAGGGGCACCGAGAGGCCCCGGCCGGCTGGCGAGGGCCCCCGAGCCCGCCGCTCCGCCCGGCCCGGGCTCCATGTGAGAGGAATCGGCCCGGACCGCCGGCCAGGACCGACTCCTCGCGCGCCCCTCCGGCCCCCGCGGGCCCCGCGGCCTCCCCCGACCGGGGGGCGCGGTGACAGGCCGAGCGGGGGCGGGGGGGCGGGTGCGGCGGCGGCCCCTCCTCGGGCCTCGGCTCCCGACGTCCCGGCGGGGCGGACGGTACGTGCCTGTGTGTGTGTCTGTGTCTGCGGGGGAGGGGGGCGCCAGCGCTGTTCGCCGCTCGGCGGCTGGGGATCGCACCGGTGATCCGCCGTTGCTGGGGGACAGGCCTCGGGTCCCCGAGTGCTGCGCTGAGCCCTGTCGGATGAAGTAGGCGGCGGGGGTCGCGTGGCTGTCACACTCTGCAGGGATTGTACGAGGACGGGTGCTGGGAGAAGCAGAAATGTAGCGTACCGTAACCGAAAAATCGCTTGTCTTTGCACTGTCTCGTGGTGGTAATCTGTCGATTAGGATTGCTTCCTTTCCGTTACGGAGCGTTTAGCTAGCATCAACTGTGCGCCCGGCAGTTAGCAGGCAGTATTTCTTGTCATCTTCCCAGCCCAGTGAAGTGAGCACGTTTCTCCGTATTTTACAGATAAAAAATTGAGGCTTAGAGAGATTAACGGATTTCACAAGGTCATGTAGCTGGGAATCGAGGAAGCCTTGATTCGAATATGCAGATGTCTTTCTGTAGGACTGTATTTCTCCATCTTGCAAAAAAAAAATGAGATAAATGAGAATGGCTGCACAGTTTCTTCCGGAGGTAAATGCTAAACTCGTAGGTAGATATAGTTTACCTTCCCCTAACGTGGGCTGCTCCATGTGTTTTGCTTCGAAAAGGCAAAATCATTTTCTTGGCTTAAAAAAAGTTTTTTTTTTTTTTTTTTTTTTTTTCCCAAAACCGTTAGTAAGCATCTTTACCTTTTTTGCAGTAGGGCTGCAGAGAAAAAATTTCCCCTCCTACAAAAAGAAGAAAAGTATTTGGTGAAAGTGTATATGTCTTGAAAAGTTACAATTTTACTTTTGCAGTTTGTTCTTGATGCGTACAGGGAACTCACAGTAGGTTATTCGAGATTTCCTTATTGCAAAATTTGTTGCTAGATTATGTGGCAATGGCTCCACACTTACCAGTTTGTGCGCTGTATTTTGCAGTATTCCTGAGTTCAGTGTCGATATTTAAAGTATAGAATATCGTAGAAACTTGTCTTGATGAGGTGATTATTTTTTCATTTGTATGTAGTGACATGTTTACTGGCAAAGTGAGAGTTCTCATTTTAGCATTTTGACTTGTACTTTTTTTTTTTGATTGTGGTAAAAAATACGTAACAAAACATTTGCCAGTTGAACAATTTTTTACGTGTGTAATTCAGTGACATTGATTACGTTCTCCATGTTGTGCAGCCGTTATCACTCTCCTTTTCCGAATTATCTCACCATCATTAGCATAAACTCAGTGCCTCCTACGCAATAACTTCCCCTTTTCCCCTCCCTCCCACCCCTGGCTACTGGCTTGTGCTGTTTTTTTAGTTACCGTTAGTGAAAAAGGAAAGAGCCAGAGCTCTTCACAGAAGAAAATGCTGATCGATTCCCGTAGATAACTGAAATTTCAGGCATAGTTAAAAGTGTTTAATAAATCTATTGATACCCAATTATAGTACTCTGTAATTTTCTCTAGTATGCTGTCAGGCTGAAGAAAATCTGTAATTAAATGTCTTTGAAACGTCTGTAGAGGAAAGGTCAAATTACAGAGTTAACAGGTGGGTGGTTTACACATTGATTTGTTGTTGGTTAAAGTATAAACATATGTTGAATATTGCTATGTTGAATATGATATTCTTACAGAATGATTATGTGGTCACACTCTCCATGTGTCTGTTTTGAAAGAACTAGCTGTTAAAGCTTATCAAATAATTGGATTACTTTGCAGACTGAATCTTCTAAGCAGTGTTTTAGGTGGAGCTTTCAATTTACTTTACCTTTTGCTACCAAGGGGGAAAAAAAAAGCCAAACCAGTTGCCATCCAGTTGATTCCGACTCATAGCGACCCTACAGGACGGGGTAGAACTGCCCCAAAGGGTTTCCAAGGAGCACCTGGCGGATTTGATCTGCAGACCTTTTGCTTAGCAGCCATAGCTCTTAACCACTACGCCACCAGGGCTTCCACCAAGGAAGTAGACTATGTTTAATAGGTACTGTATTAAAATGAAGTCAGGTTTGGTGCTTGACATCTCTCACAGCCTTGGTTTCAGGATGATTTTTTTCCTTGTAGAATTGGACCTGTTTAGGCTCCCCCAACTCTAAATTTTTGTTAAGAAACGATTTCAATCATACAGAAAATTGGAAAGAATACCATAGTGAACACCATATGTTGACCTTCTAGGTTCAACATTTGTTGGCATTTGGCATGTTTGCTTTATCTATAGATGTGTGTTTATTATTTTTGGTTGAGCCTCACTCCTAAATATATCAGGGCGTTTTCTTACATTGCCAAAATACCATTACGGTTAATTTCCTTAGGTGTGATAATTCCTTAGTGTAATCTAATACCCATTCATATTAAAATTTTCCCGTTTGTCCTGAAAGATCTTTTATGGCTTTTACACCCCCTCCCTCCAAAAATATTTGGTTGTTAAATCTTTTCTAATTCTAGAACAGCTTTACCCCTTCCCCCCTTTTAAAATACTGATTTTTTGAACCAGTCAATGCAGTTGTTTTATAAAATGACTTAACATTCCGGATTTGCCTGAGGTTTTTTCCCCCTCGTAGTGTCATTTAGCTTGTTCCTCTATCCCCGCATATTAGCTGTAAATTGAAAGCTAAGTTTAAAGGGTTGATTAGTTTTAGATTAAATATTTTTAGCAAGAATACCTAGTAAGCGATGTCATGTACTTCCTATTGCATCCCATGAGGAAACTTTCTGATGCTAAATTTGATCACCTGGTTAAAGGGGTGAAGTTATATTATCTCTTCTGAAATTAGCAAGTAATCTCTGGCATGATAAATTAGCGCTGTCCTGATACCCTGTTTCCCAATAATCTTTCACCTAATAGCTGTAGCATCCATTGGTGGTCCTCGTCAGGCTAACTTGAATTTCAGTGTTAACAATCTTCTGTTAGTTTACAGATGAGTAAAATCACAGGAATTGTGAAGTATGTCGTGCAACTATGTTAATCAGAATCTGATTTTTGGATTTTTAAGATTTTTGATGGTAAATTCAAGGTATCTTGTGTTGTAAATTAAACATAGCAACAGCAAACCCTGATGTGAGAAAAGTGGGAAAAAACTCAATGTCTGTCTTTTCCTGTACTCTCAAGCAGTGTGTTTCTTGTCAGCTTTTCGTAGCCAGCATTTGTTGTACAGGAATAGCCAGAAATATAACATAATGGAAGAGTGGATTTACTCAAAAAATATTTCAAGACAATTATATATATTCTGATGTAATGGAAGAAGTATTGCATTGAGAGTCAGAATATCTGGATTCTAGTCCTAATTCTACCTGTATGTGAAGTTCAAAAATTTTAAGTTTTTAAACTTCATTCCATGTTTTCATTTCATAGTGAGTAAGATAGTAAACATCAGTGGATAAAGAATCAATATCTGGATTTCTGATAGCGAGGAGTGTTGATTACATTTAGAGGTGAGTCTCATTTTAATTAAGCCATATATGAAATCAAATATATATTATATAAAATTGAATTCATTTCCCTACTAATTAAGTAACCCACATTTGTTGTTGTTAGTTGCCATCAAGTCAGCTCTGACTCATGGCCACCCTGTACCCAACACAATGAAATGTTACCTGGTCCAGCTTCATTGTCGTGAACATGGTGTGTTTGAGTCCATTGTTGCAGCCATTGTATAGGGTTTTCCAATTTAGGAAGCTCATCTTCCAGCACTATATTGAACAGTATTCTCTTATGATCCACAGGGTTTTCATTGGCTAATTTTCAGAAGTAGATTGCCAGGCCTCTCTTCCTAGTCTGTTTTAGTTTGAAAACTGCTGAAACCTGTTCACCGTTGGTGATCCTGCTGGTATTTGAAGTACTGGTGGCTTTGCTTCCAGCATCACAGCAACATGCAAGCCACCAGAGTATGACAGACTGACAGAGGGCTAGTGGAACCTACATTTAGTAGGCAGTTATCTTAAGGAAAGATTCCCTTCAGTAATGTGTTCTCTTATTTAAAAAAAATCTCTTTTGTAAATTAGGTGAACCGTATGTATGCAAATAAAATATCACTTCTCTTATTCTAAAGTGTTGTGTAAGATTATCTGTATTTACCCACACATGTGCCCTTATGTTCAGTCTTTTGAGGAACCTCCAAACTGTTTTCCACAATGGCTGTACCATTTTGCATTTCCACCAGCAATGGATAAGGGTTCTGATTTCCCCACGTCCTCTCCAACACCTCGTTTCCTGTTTTTTTGATCACTGCCATTTCTAGTAGGCGTGAGGTGGTATCTCGTTGTGGTTTTGATTTGCATCTTTCTAATTTGTGGAGCCCTGGTGGCACACTGGTTAAGAGCTACAGAGAGCTATGGCTGCTAACCAAAAGTTGGGAGTTCAAATCCCCCAGCCTCTCCTTGGAAACCCTGTGGGGCAGTTCTGCTCTGTCCTGTAGGGCCGCTGTGAGTCGGAATTGACTTGATGGCAATGGGTTTGGTTTGGGTTTAATGACTAATGACTTTAAGCATCTTTTCATGTGTCTGTTGGTCATTTGAGTATCTTCTTTGGTGAAGTGTCTGTTCAAGTCCTTTGTCCGTTTTTGATGGGGTTGCTTGTCTTTTGTTGTTGAGTTGTAGCAGGTTTTTTATGTATATATTTTGAATATTAGACCCTTATCAGATACATGGCCCCCCAAATTTTCTCCCAGTCTGTAGATTATCTCTTCATTTTATTGATGAAGTGCTTTGATGAACTAAAGTATTAATTTTTGTAAGGTCCAGTTACCTGTTTTGTCTTTTGTTGCTGTTGCTTTGTTGTCATAAATGGATCTTTTAAAATATTCTGAGATCACTTAAAAGGTGATGTTTGCCAAATCACTGAAGATTTACAAAAGTTTTTTTCTGAATTTACTGATTGAGTTTTCTCTTTCTTTTTTCTCCCTCACGGTATCATTTTATTTAGAAAACTTAACCATCATTTTCTACGTTCCCAGCACTGATTTAACTAGTACTTTAAATATATTGGAAACCCTGGTGGCATAGTGTTTAAGTGCTACGGCTGCTGACCAAGAGGTCGGCAGTTCGAGTCCTCCAGGCGCTCCTTGGAAACTCTGTGGTGCAGTTCCAGTCAGTCCTATAGGGTTGCTATGAGTTGGAATCGACTCGACGGCAGTGGGTTTAGTGGGTGGGTTAAATATATTAATTTAATCCCTATACCAATCAAATAAGTTAGTTACTGTTAATATACCCGTATTACACTTGAGGGAACTGAAGCACAGAGACAATAAATAACTGGTCCAAATTCTCACAATTTGTGTATGCTAGAGCTGGGATTTCAATGTAGGCAATCTGACTGTAGGATCTTCGGTGGCACAGTAGTTAAGTGTTTGGCCTCTACCAAAATGTTGGCAATTTGAACCCACCAGCCGTTCCATGGGAGAAAGATGTGGCAGTCTGCTTCCGTAAAGATTATAGCCTTGGAAACCCTATGGGGCAGTTCTACTCAGCCCTGTAGGGTCGCTATGAGTCAGAATCAACTTGATGGCAATGGGTTTGGTTTTATTTGGGGGGTAACCTGATTCTAGGATCTGTGCACTTAACAGCCATACCATGTTGCCCTTTTTTATACGAGCATTGAGAAACTTGGATTCACTTTATCTAAGTAACATCATTATTATTTAACAGGTACCTACTATGTACCATGGTGGGGAGGATACTTACAGAAGTCCTTGAAAGAGGAAGCAACAATTGAACTAAATTAGTAAAACCTACCCATTAACTGATTCTGATTATAATATTTACTGTAAAAAATTTAAAATATAGAAAAGATGAAGAAGAAATAAAAGTAGTATAGTAGCTAAGAGTATGAACTTGGGAGTCAGACCTGAATTTGAATCCTGACTCTACTCTCCGACCTCTCTAAGCCTCACTTTCCTTCTCTGTCAAATAGAGATAGTAGTACCAAACTCATAGGTTTGTTATGAAATTTAAATGCAATAGTATATTTAGCATAGTGCATAGCATGTAAGTATTCAAAACTGTTACTTTTAGTTATTATAAAAATCACCCATAATCCAACAGATCACAGAGAATTTCTATTATGATACACATCAAAGCCCCCTTACTGAGCACGATTAAAACTGGTGGTGTTCAGTTTAATAAATGTACTGATTAATGAGAGGAATAAAATGACACATTTTTACTTTAAATATTTTGTTTTAAAAAACATAGATGTAAAGCAGTCTGAGTACAGGATCCTTCTAGATTTGTAGGATTTTTTCCTCTGGTCTTTTATAGTTGATTTACCTATACATGAAGGAGCCCTGGTAGCGCAGTGGTTAAAGCGCTCAGCTGCTAAGTGCAGGGTCGGTGATTCAAACCCACCAGCTGCTCTGCAGGAGAAAGATGCGGCAGTCCTCTTCTGTAAAGATTTACAGCCTTGGAAACCCCATGGAACAGTTTAACTTTGTCACGTAGGATCGCTGAGTTGGAATTGACTCGAGGGCAATGGGTTTGATGTTTCTGGTTTTCACCTATACGTAATTTGACAACAGGTTGTTTTTTTTTTTGACAACTTGTCTTTGAGGTTTCCTAGACATTCAACTGTATTTTCATGGAAACAGCAGCCCTTTTTTTTCACATTTATAACTTTATTGCTTTATGAAATGTTTAATTAAACTATGTAATTATGATAATGAGTACATAAACATGTTTGGGAACAAACAACGAATTCTTGGTAGGTTGATGGGAGCAGAAATGTACTGGTCTGGTAAAAAATAAGCTTAACTAGTGGTGAATGTTCAGTTATTTATGGAAGGAATGGGGAGTGTTGACTATTTTGCCAAATTGGCTTAAGTGAAGGCTGGATAAGAAAAATATTGTTAACATGACTTCTAATATCTCTGAGTATATGGATGTATGTATTATACAGATATTTAAACAAAGCCTTCAAAATTACGCAATCATAATAGCGAAATTTTATTTCAAATTTTTTGAGATTTTTTCATTTGTGCCTTTGGTTTTTCTTTCTATTCTGGTTCCTGGGAACATGTATAGTTTTTAGATTAGATCTATATTCACCGATTCTATCGTTTTTTTCTCAACATTTTCATTTCTTTGTCATTTTACTTTGCATCCCAGGAGAGCTTGTTGAATTTGACCTGCATAGCCACAGTGACAGTTCTGTTCTTTATGCCCTCCAGTATCTACTAAAAAATATTTTTCATCTTGTGGCTATTTTAATTCTGTAGTTAATTATCTTGGTAATCCAGAATCTCACCCATTTCCTTTTTCATCTTATCTTTGTTTTTCACTTCAACCTGATCTCTCCTTTGGGTTTTTGTTCCTGTTTCATAAAGGCATGTCTTCTGGCATTGAGGATGCCACACAATTTCTAATGAATTTCAAACCGTGTCTTGTAATATTTGAATGTCTAGTATGTGCCAGAATCTTTGCACACATTATTTAATTTTCACAGTAACTATAGTAGATATTATCCTGGAACCGTGGTGGCGAAGTGGTTAAGACCTTGGCTGTTAACAAAAAGGTTGGCAGTTCGAATTTACCAGCTGCTCCTTGAAAACCCTACAGGGGCAGTTCTACTCTGTCTTTTAGGGTTGGAATAATAAACAGGCTCAGAAATCCTAAGGACTGGGTTCTCTAGAAGAGCAAAACCATTGAAGTATGTATGTTGTTGTTGTTAAAATGTTGTTGTTGTTCGGTACCGTCAAATTGGTTCTGACTCATAGTAACCTTACGTACAACAGAATGAAGCACTACCCGGTCCTATGCCATCCTCACAATCACTGCTGTATTTGAGCCCATTGTTGCAGTTACTGTGTCAGTCCATCTTGTTGAAGGTCTTCCTCATTTTTGCTGGCCTTCTACTTTACCAAGCATGATGTACTTCTCCAGGGAATGGTCTCTTCTGATAACAGGTCCAGAGTACTTGAAATGAAGTCTTGTCATCCTTGCTGCTAAGGAGTATTCTGGCAGTACTTCTTCCAAGACATATTTGTTCGTTCTTCTGGCAGTCCACAGTATATTCAGTATTCTTTGCCAACACCATAACTCAAGTGCATCAATTCTTCTTCAGTCTTCCTCATTCATCGTCCAGCTTTCGCATGCATATGAGGATATTAAAAATACCGCGGTTTGGGTCAGGTGTACCTTAGTCCTCAAAGTGATATCTTTGCGTTTTAACACTTTAAAAGAGGCCTTTTGCAGCACATTTACCCTATGCAATATGTTGTTTAATTTCTTGACCGCTGCTTCCATGGCTGTTGATTGTGGACCTGAGTATAATGAAATCCTTGACAACTTCAGTCTTTTTCTGTTTATCATGATTTTGCTTATTTGTCCAGTTGTGAGGATTTTTGTTTTATGTTGAGGTATAACCCATACTGAAGGCTGTAGTCTTTGATCATCATCAGTAGGTACTTCAAGTCCTCTGCTTTCAGCGAGCAAAGTTGTGCCATCTGCGTACCACAGGTTGTTAATGAGTCTTTCTCCAATCCTAATGCTGTGTTCTCCTTTACATAGTCTGGTTTCTTGGACTATTTGCTCAGCACACAGATTGAATAAGTATGGTTGAAAGAATACAACCCTCACTCACACCTTTCCTGCAGTATCCACTTGTTCTATTCGAATGACTGCCTCTTGGTCTATGTACAGGTTCCACATGAGCACAAGTAAGTGTTTCTAGAATTCCTGTTCTTTGCAATGTTATTTATAATTTGTTAAGATCCACACAGTCAAATGTCTTTGCATAGTCAACAAAACACAGGTAAATATCTTTCTGGTATTCTCTGCTCTCAGCCAAGATCCATCTGACGTCAGCAGTGATGTCCCTCGGTCCACATACTCTTCTGAATTGGTCTTGAATTTCTGGCAGTTGCCTGTTGATGGACTGCTGCAATTGTTTTTGGATGATCTTCCACAAAATTTTACTTGTGTGTGATATTAGTGATATTGTTGGATAATTTCCACATGCTGTTGGATCACCTTTCTTGGGAATGATCACAAATATGAAATCTCCTCCAATTGGTTGGCCAGGTAGCATAGATGAGTGAGTGCTCCCAGCGTTGCACCTGTTTTTTGAAACATCTCAATTGGTATTCCGTCAATTCCTAGAGACTTGTTTTTCACCAGTGCCTTCAGTGCAGCTTGAACCTCTTGCTTCAGTACCATTAGTTCTTAATCATATGGTGCCTCCTGAAATGGTTGAACGTTGACCAATTCTTTTTGGTACAGTGACTCTTGTATTCTTTCCATCTTCTTTTGATGCTTCCTGTGTCATTCAGTATTTTGCCCATAGAATCCTCCACTATTGCAGCTCAAGGCTTGAAGTTTTCCTTCAGTTATTTCAGCTTGAGAAAATTGAGCATGTTCTTCCCTCTCGGTTTTTAAACTCAAGGTCTTTACACATTTCATTATTTTACTTTGTCTTCTTGAGCCGCCCTTTGAAATCTGCTGTTCGACTGTTTTTCTTCATCATTTCTTCCATTCACTTTAGCTAATCTCTGTTCAAGACCAAGTTTCAGAGCCTCTTCTGACATCCATTTTGATCTTTTCTTTCTTTCCTGTCTTTTTAATGACCTTTTGTTTTCTTCGTGTATGATGTCCATAATGTCATCCCACAGTTTGTCTGGTCTTTGGTCATTTAGTGTTTAGTGTGTCAAATCTGTTCTTGAGATGGTCTCTAAACTCAGGTGGGATATACTTAAGGTTGTACTTTGGCTTTCGTGGACTTGTTTAATTTTCTTCAGCTTCAACTTGAACTTGCGTATGAGCAATTGATGGTCTATTATACCCTTGGCCTCTGGCCTTGTTCTGACTGGTGATATTGAGCTTCTCGATTGTCTCTTTCCACAAATGTGATTGATTTGATTTCTGTTTATTCCATCTGGTGAGGTCTGCATGTATAGTTGCTATGTACGTTGTTGAAAAAATGCATTTCCAACGAATAGGTCGTTGGTCTTGCAGAATTCTATCATGCGATCTCTGGCATCAAGGCCATGTTTTCCCACTACTCATCCTTCTTTGTTTTTAACTTTTGCGTTCCAGTCACCAGTAATTATAAATGTATTTTGATTGCATATTTGATCTATTTCAGATTGCAGAAGTTGGTAAAAATCTTCAGTTTCTTCATCTTTCGCATTGGTGGTTGGTGTGTAAATTTGAATAATAGTTGTTTTAACTCGTCTTCTGTGTTCATGTGTGGATATTATCCTATCACTGACAGCATTGTACCTCAGTATAGATCTTGAAATATTCTTTTACTCAATGGATGCGACTTCATATTTCAGTTTAGATTTATGACTTAAAGATGCTTCATTTTTATTTGATAAGCTTGTGACTACTCTAATTAAATTTAACTGACTTTGCTACAATTTAATGGTATTTGTGGACTTTTAATTGAAAGTATTTTGCTCTTTTGTTTTAATATGGTAAGATAATGAGAACTAAAGTCCCCTGATTCAATTTAAGAAGAGATGGGTTAATATCATGATTTATATGCTGGCTTTAATGTATTTTAAAATCACTTTAGGCTTTCTTAAATAGCCTGTTAACTCCTTTTTTTAAAAATTAGTAATATATCATAACAATGACATTATTATGTATAATAACTAATATGTCAGGGAATATTTACAGAATTTCCAAGTTGCTTAGACACCATAAAGAAACAAAAGAAGTAGAAGGTAGCTTGGCTTTGTTGTTGTTGTTGGGTACCATCGAGTCAGTTCTGACTCACAGTGACCACATGTGATAGAGTAGAACTGCCCCATGGAGTTTTCTTGGCTGTAATGTTTATGGAAGCAGATCTCCAGGTTTTTCTCTCATGGAGCTGCTGGGTGGGTTGGAACAGTGGACCTTTTGGTTAGCAGCTGAGCACTAACCAGGGCTCCTTCACCCTGGCCTTAATGTTGATAAGAATCTACTTTTGGAGACTATGTTCTTGTGTTAACCAACCAGTCTGTGATTGGTACACAGCTGCATTCTGATGACTTCTGTCCTGAACCGCATGTCTCTGCATATATAAACTCTCCGTATGATTGCAAAAGGATAGATTAGTTATGTGTTTCTAATCATGTAACCCACCTACCCAGTGCCATGTATCTTAATTAGCATCACAAAGTTATATTCCGTAGTCATAGACTGTTGCATTCTGCCTTAGAAGTCTTCTCAGGGATGTGCCTGAGGGATTTCTTCCTTAGAGTGTTCCTGAGGGAACTTTCACAATTTTATATTCTATTCTGCTTGTTGAGCACTGATCTGGGAGTTAGGAAGCCTGAGTTCAGGCTTAAATCTGCTGTAATTTAGAAATAGACAGTGACAGAGTGGCTTGAACATTTCTGAATTTGTACAAGTGAGGTGGCATAGATGCTCTCTTCAAGGACCTGTCTGGCCCATGATTCTGTGAGAGATCCACAACTTGATAGAAAATAGTAGTAAAGAGTCAAAAGAAACTGAGTTTTCTTGCTTTGGAGTTCTTTAACATAACAGCAGTCCAAGGAAGATTTGTTACAGGTAGCCTTTGGAAGGGAAGACAGGCAGTTCTGTTTAATGTGATTAATTGATCAGAATGAGCTCTCTTAGCCAGACATCTTATCATTGAATTGTGCTTGACGTATAGTAGGTTCTCAGTAAATACTTGTTTAAAGAGTAAATGAATAACTTCCTGTCTGGTAAAATAGAAATCAGAATCACCTTTGGGACAACTTAGTAATAGAATCCAGAATAGTAAGCATTGAGTCCTAGAAAATAACAGAGAGGAACTGAATTATTCTCATATTACGAACGGGGAACCAAGACTAGTGAAATGTTTTTGGAAATATTTTAGCCAACAAGGGAGGTGGGGTGGGGTGGGAAAATCTTTTTCAGAAAAGAAAAAAAAGTATTGGAAAAATTGTACATGTAGTCTTTTCTTGTGTTCAGAAGAAATTTAAAAATAATTTAGGGACATACTTGGAAAAGTGCAAAATGATTATGTTTTATATATATATATATAAAATAGTAAAGCCAAGCTACCTTCTACTTTTTTAGCTTCCTTATAGTGTCTAAACAACTTGGAAATTTTATAAGTATTGCCTAACATATTAGTTATTATATATAATAATATGTCATGTTATATAATGGTATATTACTAATTTAAAAAAAGAGTTAACAGCCTTGGAAACCCTATTGTTTCTTCCAGATGTTTTTTCCATTGGAAAGTAGGGAAACTTCACTTTATACACAGTGTGGAGCCCTGGTGGTGCAGTGGTTAAGAGCTACAGCGAGCTACAGCTGCTGACCAAAAGGTTGGCAGTTTGAACCCACCAGCCGCTCCTTGGAAACCCTATGAGCAGTTCTACTCTGTCCTATAGGGTTGCTATGAGTTGGAATCGACTCAAAGGCAACAGGTTTTTTTTTTGGTATACACAGTGTGTATATATATAAACACACAGTATATATACTGTATATAAAGTGAAGCTTCGCTACTTCCCAACGGAAAAAACATTTGGGACAACCATATGCATCAACACATATTACCCACTCCGGTGTTCTCTCCATTAAATTTTGCTTGTTTTGCAAATGACGGGGTCAGGTAGGAAGGAATGCTTTGCGATGAGGAATGGTTAAATACATTTGGAAGCAAAGATGGGCAGTACAGAAATAATAAAAGAAGTCTTGATTGGAGGCCATGAAAGGACCAAGTGGCCTAGACTTGATTATGCAAGAAGATTTCAGAAAGAAAAATTGTAGAGATTTCTTGGTCAGTAGAATGGGAGGAGGCGTCAGGGTTCAGAGAAGCAGAACTTTCATGAGTAGTGTGGAATAAGGGATTTATGAAATGAATAAGACCTTACACAATTCTGGGAGAAACTTGGGAAATGAGAATCTGTAAGGGGGAGTTGGCTGAAGTGATCGATAAGGTGGAATTTGGAGGCAAATCTGAAAAGCCAGGTCTGCCCAGGTGCTGGAGTTGGGCCACATAGTGGAGCTGGTCTATGGAAAGCTGTTGTTGCTACCTAGTTATTCTTCTGTAGGTCCTCAGTTAAGCTTTTGGTGGTGGATCTGGGGTTGCTGTTTGGTGAGCAGGATTGGCAATCAGGAAGAAGAGCTGGATGCAGGGGGGCAGGTGCGGGGGGAGCAAAGTCATGGTGGAATCCATTGGTAACTATGCATCTGTCTATCAGCCCTCTTACCGCGATGACCTTTAGTGAGTAGTTTGCTCTCTTGGTCAACTCAAACATGGAACCATATTGGGAGAAGATTCTGGGAAACGTTTGAACTTAACCATGCTGGCATAGTGCAAACTGCCACAACACTTAAGGGGGAAAAAACCGTAATGGGGGATGTTATAGCTGTGGGAGTCCACAGCTGATATTTTATTATCACCTTTGTAAAACAAGAACATGGACTGATGATAGCCAGGTCTAGATTTCTATTAATGTGGTAGAAGACAAGTTGTTTAAGCTTTCCAAGCCTGTTTCCTCCTCTGTGAAATGGAGAGATAATATCTAGCATGTGGATTGTTGTGAGGATTAGATCAAATGTTTGTAAAGCATTTAGCAGAGTGTCACCACATGCAAGCTTTTTACTACTAGTAGTAATTGCAGTAGGAATAAGAAGGGATTGATAAATAAGGATGAATTTTGCAATGAGAGGGAAAAAGGGAGAGAATAGAGAAGATGGGTGACACAATAGGAATAAAATAGAAGACATAGTTCCTATATGAGCTCAGGCTGCTAACCAAAGGTTAGCAGCTCAAATCCTCCAACTGTTCCTTGGACACCCTATGGGGCAGCTCTACTCTATCCGATAGGGCCACTATGAGTTGGAATCAACTTGACGGCAGCATGTTTAGGGATATTGTAGTCCAGTTGTACAGAACACATGTAAACCTATGAAATAGGAAGCTGTATGAGGTAATATGCTTTTATTTTCCATGACGAGTTGAGAGACAGTAAGTGCTGTCATTCCAGTGTAGTTAGGGTTAAGTGTAATATATGTAACTTGTCTAACACACAGTCTGGCAGTCCACAGATGATAATTCTTTTCCACTCGTATCATTTATAGAGGGAAAGATGACCAGCTAGTGGGACAAGGAGGGCTTAAACTGGGTTCTTAAAAGATGGTGGGATTGGATAAGTGGAAAGAAGAGAGGAAGCATTTCAGACAGAACATAGACAAAAGGTAGGCATCAGTAAGGTATGTGCAGCGTTTCCATTAGCACAACTCAGTCCTTATTGACTCTTACTCTTTGCTTCTTTTGGTTATTGATTTATAATTTGTAGAGACTGTGATTGGTTCTGCCTTGGTCAGCTGCCTGCTTCTGGACCATCAGTTATGGCCAACTGTGACCTCACTGTACTAATTTGATGACACTGTCAGTAATCTAGTGGATAGCTGGGAATAGTGGTGTTGGTGGTAGCAGGGACAAGTAAACAATAAGTGCCCACTATGGGTGAACAACTTCAATCACTCCCTTCTATTTTGTGTATCATTGTTCTTCAATATTATCACTTCCTCCCTTTAGTTCTCCAAATTAAGTATTTTATTGTTTTATACAATTAATATTTGTTTAGATTTACCCATGTTTACCAATTTATTGCTCAGCTTTTGTTCTTGCATCTTGAAACTTTTCTTCTAGAGTCGCTTCCCTTTTTCTTGAAGTACGTCCTTTAGAAGTTCCTCAGCTGAGTCCATTGTAGTAAACAGTTTTTGCCTGAAAATCTTTAATTCTTGTTCTTGAATAGGAGGTAATATGCATGAAAATTTAGGTTGGCAGTTGTATTTCCGTTACCATCTGAAGACATTATTCCATTCTTTCTTCTGCTGTATAGAAGAAAGTTGTTTTATTAATAATAATGTTTTTATTGATAATGCAGAGAAGTTTATTAATGATAATGTTTTTTTATTTTGTTATTGGCTTTTGGGTAGAAATATTCATACTGATTTTCCTTTTTCTTACCATCTTACTGGGTTGTCGTTACCAAACTGGAACATATGGTTTACCCTACCCATACTTGCGTTGCAGTCCAGTTGATCCTGACTCAGAGACTCTACAGGACAGAGTAGAACTGCCCCATAGAGTTTCCAAGGAGTGCCAGGTGGATTCGAACTGTTTACCCTACATATATGAAAATAAATATGATACAGTGAAATATGTACAAAGTACCATGGAGATATTATAAACAGATGTAATTCATTTTAAATACAAACATATAAGTAGTATTACAGTGCTCAAATAGTGAAGTTACATTAATTAAGAAGTAATTAATTAAGAAAATGGCAGCAGTACTTCCGATCTTGTAGGAATGAAGTGTCCCTAGATGTCAGCCTAGCCTAACGAAAACAAGAAGTAAACACGACAAAAGCCACAGATTGTCAAATGAGAAATTCCTCATTGGATAGGTCAGAGACCATGCCCAGAAATGGGGGAAATAGGATGCAAAGTATTCTGAGTGGCAGGGCAGTTAATTAGATCTTTCCTGAATACGTTGTTTTGAGATGGATATTAAGAGTAAGGATTACCAAAGGAGGGGAGGATGAGCATTCAGGGGAAGGACAGAAACCAAGGTTCAGGAGTTGGACTCTTATCTAGCAGGTTTTTTGGGAAAGGCAAGTAGGTTGGCGTGCTGGAAATAAATGTGTGCTGTATTATGTTGTGTGTATTATATTGTGGTTGTAATGAGAGTCATATCTGAGATTTGTTTATTAAGGTGTTAATGGGCTAACTGTGCAAAATGCTATTAGGTGTGGAGCCCTGGTGGCTCAGTGGTTAAGCTGTCGGCTGGTACCTGAAAGGTCAGTGGTTCGAACCCACCAGCCACTCTGTGAGAGAAAGATGTGGCAGTCTGCTTTTGTAAGATTAAAAAAAAAAAAACCAAACTCAGTGCTGTCAAGTCAATTCCGACTCATAGCGACCCTATAGGAGCCTTGGAAGTCCTATGGGGCTGTTCTGCCCTGTCCCACAGGGTCGCTATGAGTCAGAATCACCTCGATGGTGCTGTAGGATATACAGCGATATGTAAGTAATGTTTCCAGTCCCCAAGGAGTTTACTGTGTAAGCTGTTATCTCCCCACTGAATAGTCCGAGAACTTTCGTCAAAAATAAGTTGACCGTAGTGGTGATGGTAGCACAATATGGGGAATATAATTAAGTACTGAGTTATATACTTAACAGTGGTTAAAATGACAAACTCTTTGTTATATATATTTCACCACAATAAAATTAAAAAAAAAATGCAAAAACAAAGTTAATTGTTCATATATAATGGTTTTGTTTCTGGATGATCTGTTCTCTTCCTTTGATCCATTTGTCTATTCCAATCCCAGACTATCTTGATTATTATAGCATTATAATAAGTCTTGAAATCAGATAATGTAAGTCCTCCAACTTTGTTCTTTTTCACAGTTTTGTCCATGTTTAGGTCCTTTGCATTTTCATATAAATTTTAGACCCAGCTTCTCAGTTTTTACAGAACAGTCTGCCAGGATTTTTACTCATATTGTATTGAATCTATTCAATAATTTAGAGTGATTTGACATCATAAAAATATTGAGTCTTCTGATTCATGAACGTAGCCTCTCTTTAAATTTATTTGCCTTCTTTAGTATCTCTCAGCAGTGTGTGTGTGTGTGTGTGTGTGTGTGTGTGTGTGTGTACAGGTCTTGGAAATCTTTGGTCAGACTTAACCTTAAGTATTTCATCATTTTGATGAAATATCTTTGTAAAAGATATTTTAAGAATTGATTCTTCTTGCTCATTTATAGATATCCAGTTGATTTTTATATATTGATTTATATCCTCCAACCTTGCAAAATTCACTTAGTAATTTTAGTAGCTTTTTTGGAGATTTCGTAAGATTTTCTACATAGACAATTGTGTCATTTTTACTTTTTCTTTTCAATCTGCATGCCTTTAATTTATTTTTCATGTATTATTGCACTGGCTCGCATTTCCAGTACAATATTGTTGAATAGGAGTGGTAAGAACAAACACCCTAGCCTTATTTTTGTGTTAGCTTTATTGAAATGTACAGTTGATCCCCACTACTTGAGGATTCTGTATTTGCAGACTTGCCTACTCCCTCAAATTTACTGGTGGACAACCCCAAAATCAATACTCACAAGACTTTTGCAGTCATTCACAGACAGATGTGTGTGCAGAGTGGGTAAAAATTTGAGGGGTCTGACATGCACATTCCCAGCTGAGGTCATATAAGGCTGGTTTAGAATTTGCTAACTCAGTGTTCATGGAAACATTATAGAGCATAACTATTATGAATAATGAGAATCAACTCTAATTTACATACCATACAATTCACCCACTTAAAGTGTACAATTCAATGGCTTTTGGTATATTTACAGAGTTGTACAGCCATCCCCACAACTGGAAAACAGTTGGGCAGTGCCTCAAAAGGTTATACATAGTTAACATAAGACCCAGGAATTCTCCTACCTAGGAGAACTGAAAACATGTTTACACAAAAACTTGTACATGAATGTTCATAGCAGCATTATTCGTAATAGTCAAAAAGTGGAAATAATCCAAATTGTTCATCAACTGAAGAATGAATAAACAAAATGGTATATCCATACAATGGAATATTATTCAGCCATTAAAAGGGATGAAGTATTGATGTATGTGACAACATAGATGAGCCTTGAAAACATTACACTAAGTGAAAGAAGCCATTCACAAGAGATCACATAGTATGTGATTCCATTTATATGAGATGTCCAGAAATGGCAAATATATTGAGCCAGAAAATAGAACAGTGGTTGAAGGATGGATAGCTGAAGGATGATGGCTAAAGGGTATGGCGTTTATCTTGTAAGATAAAAGGTGGTGCAGACCACAACCTAGGGAAACTCCCTTTACCCTGGATCAGGGATATGACCTTAGTAAGGGTGTTACAGTCCCAGCTTATTCCTCTTTAATATAAAATTACAATCACAAAATGGAGGACAACTGGGAATCATGGCCTAACCAAACTGACACATATTTTTGGGGGGACACAGTTCAATTCATGACAATATCTATCACACAACTTTTGACTATTCAACTTTTTACAGGTGTACAACTTACACCAATTAATCAACTGTGCAACACTTACCTTTAATCAGTGCAGTTTTTACATCACTATAAACTGAAACTAAGTTCTTTCCTACTCCCTCCCACCCCTAAACCTCTTGCCGTTGAGTTGATTCCGAATCATAGCAACCCTGTGGGACAGAGTAGAACTGCCTCAGAGCGTTTCCAAGGAGCAGCTGGTGGATTTGAACTGCCAACGTTTTTGTCTCGCAGCTGTAGCACACTGTGGCTCCTAACCACTGTGCCACCAGGGCCCCATTAATAATGAGTCCAGCTTCACTCTGCATGTGAAGATCCAGTTGTCCCAGCACCATTTATTAAAGAGATTGTTCTTTCCCCATTGCATGGACTTAACACCCTTGTCAGAAATCAGCTGACTGTAGATTTATGGGTTTATTTGTGGACTTTCAATTCTATTCTATTGGTCTGTGTGTCTGTTACACCTATCAGTCTGTTTTGATTACTGTGGCTTTATTAAGTATTGAAAATACGGAAGTGTGGGTCCTCCTGCTGTGTTTTTCAGGAATACTTAGGCTGTTTGGGGCCCCTTGCAATTCCATGCTAATTTGAGAATTGGCTTCTCCATTTCTGCAAGAAGGCTGTTGGAGTTTTGATTGGGATTGCATCGAATCTAAAGATCACTTAGGATAGTATTGATATTTTAACAATGTTTAGATCTTCCAGTTTGTAAACACAGTAGTCTTTCCATTTATTTAGTTCTTTAATCTCTTTCAGCAGTGCTTTATTGTTTTCATTGTGTAAGCCTTTCACATCCCTGGTTAAATTTATTCCTAGGTATTTTTAGATGCTATTGCAAAGGAAATTTTTGTAATTTTCTTCTCAGATTGCTCATTGCTGTATTCCATCATTTTACTTCTGACCAACCTTCCTCACTATATTTAAAGTGAGTTTCTTGTCATCAATAAACGGTGAAGTACTGCCTTTTAAAAAATCCAATTTGACTATATCTACATTTTAAGTCTAGCTTTTAGACCATTTGTATGATAGTATTATCTCTATGGTTGGGTTCTAATCCATCATTTTGCTTTTTGTGTTTTATATGTAGTAGTTGGTTTTCTTGTTCCCTTTTTTTTTCTGTTTTATTTTGGATTGGATATTTTTTATGATGACATTTGGTTTACTTATTTTGGTTGGCTAATTTGCTATAGCTTTTTTGCCTTTTCAGTGTTTGCTTTAGAGTTTTTAGTATACGTCACCATCTACCTTTTAGTAATACATTCTACAAGAAATTATACCATTTCTTGTAGAATGTAAGAGCCTAACAACAATATATTTTCATTTCTCGCTGTCTTAGTCATCTAGTGCTGCTATAACAGAAGTACCACAAGTGGATGGATTTAACAGACAAATTTATTTTCTGTCAGTTTAGGGGCTAGAGGCCCGAATTTAGGGTGCTGGCTCTAGGGGAAGGCTTTCTCTGTCTCTGTTGGCTCTGGAGGAGGGTCCTTGTCTTTGTCATCTAGTGCTGCCATAACAAAAATACCACAAGTGGATGGCTTTAACAAAGAGAAACTTATTTTCTCACGGACTAGTAGGTTACAAGTCCAAATTCAGGGTATTGGCCCCAGGGAAAGGCTTTCTCTCTCTATCGGCTCTGGAGGAAGGTCTTTGTCCTCAATCTTCCCCTGGTCGAGGAGCTCTTCAGGCACAGGGACCCCGGGTCCAAAGGATGCACTCTGCTCCTGGCCCTGCTTTCTTGGTAGTATGAGGTCCCCAACTCTCTGCTTGCTTCCCTTTCCTTTTTATCTCTTGAGAGATAAAAGGTGGTACAAGCCACACCCAAGGGAAGCTCCCTTTACATCGATCACGGATATGACCTGGGTAAGGGTAGTATTACAATCTCACCCTAAACCTTTTAACATAAAATTACAGTAGCAAAAGGAAAGACAACCACAGAATACTGGAAATCAAGGCCTAACCAAGTTGATACACACATTTTTGGGGGGGGGGGCGCATAATTCAATCTATGACAGTCCTTCTCTCTTTGATCTGCTCCTGAACAGTCTTCATGTGACTTGGCATCTCTCTTTCCCCATCTCTGCTTCTTTTGCTTGCTTGTTTATTGCTTTTATATCTCTAAAGAGATTAATTTAGGGCACATTGTATACTAATCCTGGCTCATTAACATAAAAAAGACAGCCCATTCCCTAAATGGGATTATAGCCACTGGCATAGAAGTTAGGAGTTACTTTTTTGGGGACACAATATAATCCATAACACCCCTGTCCCAGCCGTTTATTGTCATACTTTTCATTTTTATATATATTTCAAACCTCATAATACAAATAATTATCTTTTAAAGAGACTTTAAAAATAAGAAAAATAAACTGTTGTATGCATACTTACTTGTTTGCCGTTCACATGCCTTCGTTCCTTTGCGTTTTACCAGATTTACATTTGGCACCATTTCCCTTGTACCTCAATGACTCTCTTTAGCTTTCTGATCTTCTTGGTGATGGATTCCTTCAGCAGTTTTTTTTTTTTTTCATTTTAAAATCTGGAAAATTCTTTATTTCTATTTCATATTTGAAAGATAATTTTGCAGGATCTGGAGTTCTAGGTCGACAGATTTTTCTTTCAGTACAGGCAGTCCCCAGGTTTGAACATCTGCCTTACAGACAACTCGTTCTTAAGAATGGACTACCATAAAGCTTGTTACAGTAAGTCCCCGGGTTAATACGTCTGACTCACAGGCAACTCGTACTTAAAAACAGACTCCCCAAAAAACCAATTATTTAAAGAATTTGAGTTAAATACAGTGGTTTGTAATAATGAATGTACATACTAGTTTTGGATGCTCATAAAACATTCTGTGGTTTGTAAGTGTTTCTTGTTTTATTTGCACAGAAAGGTAAAACATATACCATATACTAATGCAAGCGTTGACTAATTGATGCTAAACAAGAACTGTATATACCTGTTCAGACTTACTACATACTCATCTTAAAGACAGAGAGGAGTGGCTCTCGTTCATAACCTGGAGACTGCCTGTACAGTAAAGATGCTCTTTTCCTGTGTCTGGCTTTCATTGGTTCCTAAGAAGTCTGTTGTCATCCCTAGTATTTTTCCTTTGTATATAATGTGTCTTTTAAACAACCTGATTGTGATGTACTTTGGCACAGTGTTCTTGATATTTTTTGTGCTTGGAGTTTGTTAAGCATTTTGAATCTGTGGTTTTATCAAATTTGGAAAAATTTTGGCAGTTATTTTTGCAAATAATACCTCCTGTCTCTCTGCTCTTATTTGGAGACTTTAGACACATGCTTATGAGGCTGCTTCAATTTGTTGTACAGTAGTTGACTAATGCTTTGCTCATTTTTTAAAAATAATTTTTATTGTGCTTTAAGTGAAAGTTTACAAATCAAGTCAGCCTCTCACATAAAAACCTGTATACACTTTGCTACATACTCCCAATTACTCTCCCCCTAATGAGACAGCCCGCTGTCTCCCTCCACTCTCTTTTCATGTCCATTTCGTCAGCTTCTAACCCCCTCTACCCTCTCACCTCCCCTCCAGGCAGGAGCTGCCAACATAGTCTCAAGTGTCCACCTGATCCAAGAAGCTCACTCCTCACCAGCATCCCTCTCCAACCCATTGTCCAGTCCAATCCCTGTCTGAAGAGTTGGCTTCGGGAATGGTTCCTGTCCTGGGCCAACAGAAGGCCTGGGGGCTTTCCAGTCTCAGTCAGACCATTAAGTCTTGTATTTTAATGAGAATTTGGGGTCTGCATCCCACTGCTCTCCTGCTCCCTCAGGGGTTCTCTGTTGTGTTCCCTGTCAGGGCAGTCATCAGCTGTAGCTGGGCACCATCTAGTTCTTCTGGTCTCAGGATGATGTAGTCTCTGGTTCATGTGGCCCTTTCTGTCTTTTGGGCTCATAATTACCTTGTGTCCTTGGTGTTCTTCATTCTCCTTTGATCCAGGTGGGTTGAGACCAATTGATGCATCTTAGATGGCTGCTTGGCAGCGTTTAAGACCCTAGACACCACTCTTCAAAGTGGGATTCAGAATGTTTTCTTAATAGATTTTATTATGCCAATTGACTTAGATGTCCCCTGAAATCATGGTCCCGAGACCCCTGCCCCTGCTACACTGGCCTTCAAAACACTCAGTTTATTCAGGAAACTTCTTTGCTTTTGGTTTAGTCCAGTTGTGCTAACCTCCCTGTATTGTGTGTTTCTTTCCCTTCACCTAAAGTAGTTCTTATCTCCCAACAAATAAGTGAATGCCCCTCTCCCACCCTCCCTTCTCTCGTAACCGCAAAAGAATGTTTTCGTCTCTGTTTAAACTATTTCTCAAGTTCTTATAATAGTGGTCTTATAGAATATTTGTCCTTTTGCAACTGACTAATTTCACTCAGCATAATGCCTTCCAGGTTCCTCTATGTTATGAAATGTTTCACAGATTCATCACTGTTCTGTATTGAAGCGTAGTATTCCATTGTGTGAATATACCATAATTTATCCATTCATCTGTTGATGGGCGCCTTGGTTGCTTCCATCTTTCTGCGATTATAAACAGTGCTGCAATAAACATGGGTGTGCATGTATCTGTTTATGTAAAGGCTCTTATTTAGGATACATTCTGAGGAGTGGGGTTGCTGGATCGTATGATAGTTCTATTTCTAGCTTTTTAAGGAAGCACCAAATTGATTTCCAAAGTTGTTGTACATTTTCATTATATAGTGTCCTTCCTTATCTTTTATGATGGCTTTAACTTTAAAGTCTGTTTTGTCAGATATTAATATTGCCACTCCTGTTCTTTTTTGATTGTTGTTTGCTTGATATATTTTTTTCCATCCTTTGAGTTTTAGTTTGTGTCTCTAAGTCTAAGGTGTGTCTCTTGTAGGCAGCATATAGACGGATCTTGTTTTTTAATCCATTCTGCCACTCTGTCTCTTTATTGGTGCATTTAGTCCATTTACATTCAGGGTAATTATGGATAGGTATGAATTTAGTGCTATCATTTTGATGTCTTTTTTTGTGTGTTGTTGACAGTTTCTCTTTCCCACTTAATTTTATGTGCTGAGTAGATTATCTTTATATATTGTCCTTTCCTCATATTTGTTGTTGTTGATTTTGTTTCTGCTGAGTCTCTATTTTTTTCTTGTATTTTATTTTGATGAATAGGATAGTTTGTCTCCTTTGTGGTTACCCTTATTATTTACCCCTATTTTTTAAATTTAGACCTAACTTTTATTTCTTTGTATCCATGTATCTTCCTCTCCATATGGAAGGTGTATGATTACATTACATTTCTTAGTCCTTCTTTATTATTCTAATGTTGTGTTTTTTTATATAATAACATCGCCATTACCCTGTGTTGGGCCTTTTTTTTTTTTTTAATAATCTTGCTTTTTTTTTCTGGATTTCCCTGTCTGGGTTGACTTCTGGTTGCTCTGCCCAGTGTTCTAGTCTTGGGTCGATACCTGATATTACTGATTTTCTAACCAAGGAACTCCCTTTAGTATTTCTTGTAGTTTTGGTTTGGCTTTTACAAATTCCCTCAACTTGTGTTTATCTGGAAATGTCTTAATTTCACTTTCATATTTCAGAGACAGTTTTGCTGGATGTATGATTCTTGGCAGGCAATTTTCTTCCTTCAATTTTTAAAATATGTCATCCCATTGCCTTCTTGCCTGCATGGTTTCTGTCAAGTAGTCCGAGTTTATTCTTATTGGCTCTCCTTTGTAGGTGACTTTTCTTTTATCCCTTGCTGCTCTTATAATTCTCTCTTTATCTTTGGTTTTGGCAAGTTTTATTATAATATGTCTTGGTGACTTTCTTTTAACATCTACCTTATGTGGAGTTCAATGAGCATCTTGGACAGATATCTTCTCATCTTTCACAATATCAGGGAAGTTTTCTGCCAACAAATCTTCAACAATTTTCTCTGTATTTTCTGTTATCCTGCCCTGTTCTGGTACTCCAATCACTCGCAGATTATGTCTCTTGATAGAGTCCCACATGATTCTTAAATTTTCTTCATTTTTAAAAATTCTTTTATCTCATTTTTCTTCAAATATATTAGTGCCAAGTGATTTATCTTCGAGTTCAGAAATTCTAGCTTCTACTTGCTCAATTCTGCTCCTCTGACTTCCTATTGAGTTGTCTAATTCTGTAATTTTATTGTTAATCTTCTGAATTTCTGATTGCTGCCTGTCTGTGGATTTTTCCAGCTCATTAAACTTTTCATTATGTTCCTGAATAATCTCTCTAATTTCTTCAGTTGCTTCATCTGCATGTTCCTTGGCTTGTTCTGCATGTTGTCTCATTTCCTTCCTGATGTCTTGAAGGGTTCTGTATATTAAACTTTTGTATTCTGGCTCTGGTAATTCCAGGAAGGCACTTTCATCTAGAAGATCCCTGGATTCTTTATTCTGAGAGCCTGTTGAAGTGATCATGGTCTGTTTGTTTATGTGACTTGATATTGACTGTTGTCTCTGAGCCATCTGTAAGTTATTTTATTAGTTTATGCTTGCTTACTGTGTCATAGCTTCTTGCTTTGTTTGGTTTTGATATACCCCTATGGGTTGCTTGAGTGAGCTAGCTTGATTATTTTCACCTTTGGAGCTCTGATGCTCTGTCCCCAGATGGCTAGAGCTGTTATCAGGTATATCAGTCTAGGAGTCCATTCATTTTTCTTGTATGAATTCAGCTCAGGTTTCCAGGTAGCTGATCATCAAGTGTGTGGTACAGGCTCTGTCCTACAGTCTTAGAGGGCAGGGGTGATTGGTGTATATACCAGTGTCTGATTGCAGCAGGGGGTCACACTCTGAACAAGGCAGGGGGCTGAGAACTGACCCCCGAGTGTCTCTGAGGAAAGCGCGTCCCTGTTCCCTAGAGCGTGCAGGTGGGTGGGTTCTGCAGAGGGACCGTGGGCACCCATTGTTTTTGGTTGTCAGGACTGGGAGGTACCAGTTATCCTTGGACCCCTGTCACAGGTGGCTGGGTGACCTGAGTGGAGGTACCAGTCCTTAGGTCCCTGATGTGGGTAGGTAGGGACATGGTTTAATAGGCAAAGCAACGTCAAACATCAAACACCCACCTCTCCAAGTGGTTGGAGTCTGCCAACAAGGGGCCTATTCTCCCAAAATAGGCCCACACAGGTCCATGCAGAAGGGAAAGTTGCTCAAAGTCCATGGACAGTTTATGCCTGGATAGGAGCTGCTTCTGTCCTGAGCTCCCCCGGTTAGTGGAGCTAGCAAATTATCTTTTCTCTCAAATGCAAATTTTTTCCTTCCCCAAGGCCAGGAGGATGGCTCTAGGTGCTCAACAGTGCCTATCTCAGGCCCAGGGAATTCAGCTGCTGAAGCCGGTTAGCAGGTCGGGGGGCACGTTAAAATACAAGCAGGTACTTAGCTTTTGCCGAGAGCGCCATCTTCCTCAAGTTCCGGAGGTATGAGTAGTCTGTGTGGCTGGCTGCTTCTCCCTGAGGAAACTGCGGCCGAATGCTACTACTAGCCCGTGGCCACCGCTGCTTCGGGAATGGTGCCTGAGGGCTCCTGGCAATTCAGGTCCAGTAACTCCTCTCCGCTTCTGAATGGTCTCTTCCTCCCCCTGCCCCCCAGTTTGTTTTCTAAGCTTGCCTTTGAAGCTCAGGGCTCCCAGCTTGTCACAAATACAGTTGTTTCACTTGTTTTTTTTTGGGTCTTTGTTGTAAAGAGGGCTCGCCAGAAGCATCTGTCTATTCCGCCATCTTGGCTCCATGTCTATTTCATTTTGTAAAATCATTTTTATTGCTATGTGTTCACGTTTACTAGTAATATCTTAAGCAGTCTTTAATTTACTGTTGTTAATCCCACCCAGCATATATTTCAGTGGACATTTTCTTTTTTACCTATAAAATTTCCATTGTAAAACGTATCTTCCATGCCTGTACCTAACATTTTTTTCTCAGTTGCCCTGAACATATGGAATATGGTTATGACAACTTTATTAATGACCTTGTCTACTAATCTATCATTTGTGTTATTTCTAGGTCTTTTTGTATTGATTGATTTAGCTGCATTTTCTTACATGTTTACATACCTGGTGTGATGGTTAAGGTTGTATGTCAGCTTGGTGGGCCATGATTCTCAGTGGTTTGGCAGCTATGTAATGATGTAATTTGGCAGTTATGTGATGATGTGGTTATCCATTTTGTGATGTAACGTGATCAGCCAATCAGTTATAGGGGAATCTCCTTGGGAATATGACCTACATCCAATATATATGCACGTTCCAGCAACGATCGCTGGCTTTTGCTTGCTGTGGATCTTGCATCTAGCTCATCATCATCTGTCCTCTGGTTCTTAGGACTTGAGCCAGTAGCCTGCCGTATTGCCTGCTGATTGGGGGATCCATCAGCCTCCACCGCCTGTGAGGTAGCAGCCTGCCATCTGACCTGCTGATCTTCAGCCCCTGCAGCTAAGTGAGTTGGGAGCAGCCTCCAGCCTGACACTTGTCCCACTAAGTTGGGACTTGGCAGCCTCTACAACCACGTGAGCCATTTCCTTGAGATAAATCTATCTACCTCTGTCTCTGTTTCTCTCTCTCTCTCTCTATATACACACGCCTTTAAAAGACCGCGTAAAAGATCTCAAAGTTGCCATTTGTGACCCGAAAGAAAGCCTTATTTCTTGTAGTAACAGAGGTGTTATTGCTGAAAATCAAACCCAAGATCTTATCATAAGAGTGGCTGAATTATAACACCAACTGAATTCCCAGCCTTGAATGGTGTCTGAGGTTAAAGTGAGGGCATTGATCGTGATGAAATGGAATCTTGAAACTTGTGGAGGGAACATATGGGCAGATAATAAGAACAGTGAGGACACTGAGCCTCTAAATGTTGTTGAATCACTCCAGCCAACAGAACCAGCCCTCTTACTCCCATCCGAAGAGATTACTCCATCTTTTTCTGCTAAGCTACCCGCCCCAATAAAACCACTAGCCCTTCCAGCCCCATCTGATGAGATTAACCCAGCTGTGTCTGAAAAGCGTTTGTCTGAGATACTGCCTGGGGTGATGTCTTAGTAATTGAATGAGGCAGATGCCTTACAAGAAATTGCTGAATGTCCTCAGAACACATTTCCACCATCCATTTTTTGTTTTAGACCTATAACTAGACTTAAGTCCCAGCAGGCCCCAAAAGGTGAAGTGCAAAGAGTGACCCAGGAGAAGGGATGCTACACTCCAGAACGGCTTAACTTTTCTATTATGTCCAGATAGAAACCTGGGGAATATGTGTGGGAATGGCGATTAAGGGTGCTGGATAATGGTGCACGGAACATAAAGCTGGATCAGTCTGAGTTTGTTGCTAAGCGTCCACTAAGCACAGATTCTTCATTCATTGTTCTAGCTGGAGACGTTAGAAAAGGATCTAATAGTTTATTTGGTTGATTTCCTGAAGTGTGGATTATGCAGTGACCTACACTAAATCGAGTTGAAGTACCAGGCCTGCCTTAGTGTACTGTAGAAGAAGGTATCCAAAGGCTTATGGAAATTTGCATGTTAGAGTGTATTTATCAGGTTAGATCCACAGACCCACACATGGAGTACCAAAAGGACACGCCTTTAACCACAACGTGAGGAACAAATTTGTGAAGGGAGCCCCAGCATCTTTGAAGGCTGCTGTGTTTGCTATTTTATGTAAGTCAGATTTGACAGTGAAAAGTGCCCTAACTGAATTAAGACACCTAACTACAATGGGGCTGTTTGGACTCTGTGGTGGCAGGGACCAAGTGGTGGCACTCAGTTGACAAAGACAAGGTGGGCATGGTTACCATAATGGACAGTGGGGTAAAAGCAGTAATCAGAATAGTCTGACTAGTATGGACTTATGGCTACTTAGTCATGCTGCCTGTAGGAGTGAACTAGATGGGAAATGTACTAAATATTTACTTGATCTGTACACACAGAAGAATTCCAGGTCAAGTGAACAGCAGCCTAACTTGGATCACCAGAATAGAGAGTCACAGCCCCTCAATCAATTCCCAGACTTGAGTGAGTTTACAGACATACAGTCTCTTTTAATGAAGAGGAGGTCAGGTGCCCTTGAGGACAGACCCCACTGTGCTGCGAAAAATTTATACTGTTAATCTTTCTCCCAGCCTTCCCCAAAGGGATCTATGGCCTTTTATGAGAGTGACTGTTCATTGGGGAAAAGGAAATAATCAGACTTTTTGGAGATTACTGAATACTGGCTCTAAAGTGACACCAAAATGTCACTGTGGCCTGTCAGACAGAGTGGGAGCATATGGAGGTCAGGTTATTAATGGAGTGTTAGCTTAGGTTCATCTCACAGTGGGTCCAGTGAGTCCCGGAACCCATCCTGTAGTGATTTCCCCAGTTCCAGAATGCATAATTGGGATAGATGTACACAGCAACATGTATTTCCACTCACCAAGGCTGACTTGGCTACAGCCACTGCTGAGTGCGCAGTCTGCCAGCAGCAGGGACCAACACTGAGTCCCCAATATGGCACAAATCCTTGAGGCAATCAGACAGCAACCTGGTGGCAAGTTGATTACACTGGACCACTTCCTTGGGAAATGGTAGCATTTTGTTCTTATTGGAATAGACATTTACTCTGGATATGGATTTGCCTTCCTTGCATGCAGTGCTTCTGCCAAAACTACGATCTGTGGACTTACAGGGTGCCTTATCCACCATTGCGATATCTCGTCCAGCATCGCCTTGTATCAAGGGACTCACTTCACAGCAAGTGAAGTGCAGTGATGGGCCCATGCTCGTGGAATCCACTGCTCTTACCATATTCCCCTTCATCCTGAAGCAGCTGGCTTGATGAACCAATGAATGGCCTTCTAAAGACACAGTTACGGCACCTGCTAGGTGGCAATTGCTTGCAGGGTTGGGGCATTGTTATCCAAGAGGATGTATATCCTCTAAACTAGTGTCCAATATATGGTGCTGTTTCTTGATAGCCAGGATTCATGGCTCTAGGAATCACGGGGTAGAAATGGGAGTGGCATCACTCACTGTTACCCCTTGTGACCCACTTGCAAAATTCTTGCCTTCTGTCCCTGTGACCCTATGTTCTTTGGGCATAGAGGTCTTACTTCCAAAGGAAGAAATGTTCTCACCAGGAGACATAATACTGATTCCATTGAACTGGAAGTTAAGAATGCCACCCGGCCTTTTGGGCTCCTCACGCCTCTGGATCAAAAGGCAAAGAAGGGAGTTATTGTCTTGGCTGGTGTGACTGATCCAGATTACAAACGGGAAATTGGATTGATATTACATAATTTAATGGAGGTAAAGAAGTGTATGTCTGGAATACAAGAGATCCCTTAGGGCATCTCTTAGTATTACCATGTCCTGAGATTAAAGTCAATGGAAAAGTATAGCAATCCAATTCTGATATGACTACTAATGGCCCAGTCCCTTCGAGAATGAAGGTTTGGGTCACCCCACCAGGCAAAGCAGAGAACCATGAGCAGCTGAGGGAAAAGGGAATATGGAATGAACAGTTAATGAAGGTAGTTCTAAATGCCTGTTACAACCACATGACAAGTTGCAGAAACAAGGACTGTAATGGCTATGAGTATTTCTTCTTTTTATGTGTGTATCAAATATTTTTGTTTTCTTCACTTATATAGGATGTAAATAGTGCTAGTTCATTTTTGGTTGTATTTGTGTTGTGTCATAGGCACAAGTATGACTTTGTAATTGTGTTTATTTAGTGGTTTTTTATGGTTTAAGGAGATCCATACAGGTGCCAAGTTGACAAGGGGTGGACTGCGGTGTTTAAGGTTGTGTGTCAACTTGGCTGGACCATGATTCTCAGTGGTTTGAGAGTTATGTAATGATCAGTTTTTCAGTTATGTACTATAATCTGGCAGTTATGTAATCATGTAGTTATCCTGCAATTTATGATATAATGTAGTTATCTTCATGATGTGATCTGATGTGATTAGCCAGTCAATTGTAAGGGGTTTCTTCAAGTTTTTGACTTGCATCCAGTATATATGGACATTCTGGCAAAGATTGCTAGCTTTTTCTTGCTCTGGATCCTGCATCTGTCTTGTCACTATCTGACCTTCAGTTGTTAGGACTTGAGCCAGTGGCCTGCCACATTGCCTGTTGATCTTGGATTCATCAGCATATGCAGCCTGTGAGCCAGCAGCCTGCCATCTGACCTGCTGATCTGGAGTTTGTCAGCCCCTGTAACTACCTAAGTCAGGAGAAGCCTCCAGCCTGATGCCTGATCTGTGAACTTGGGACTTGCCAGCCTCTATAAATGCATGACCCATTTCCTTGAGATAAATCTCTTCTTTCTCTTTACGTATGTGTGTGTGCGTGTGTGTATGTGTATGTGTGTGTGTGTATATATATATGGGCAAAGGCATTTGACTATGGATCATAACAAATTATGGGTAACATTGCAAAGAACGGGAATTTCAGAACACTTAACTTTTGCTCATGAGGAACCTGTGGATAGATCAAGAGGCAGTCATTCCAACAGAACAAGGTGATACTGCCTGGTTTAATGTCAGGAGAGGTGTGCATCAGGGTTGTATCATTCAATCTGTATGCTGAGCAAATAATCCAAGAAAGTGGACTATGTGAAGTAGAACACGGCATCAGGATTGGAGGAATACTCATTAACGATGTGCAATGTGCAGATGACACAACCTCGCTTGCTGGAAGTGAAGAGGACTTGAAGCACTTACTGTGGAAGATCAAAGACTACAGCCTTCAGTATGGATTACACCTCAACATAAAGAAAACAAAAAAATCATCACAACTGAACCAGTAAGCAACATCATGATAAACAAAAAATATTGAAGTTGTCAAGGATTTCATTTTACTTGGACCCACAATCAACAGCCACGAAGCAGCAGTCAAAAAATCAAATGGCGCATCTCACCGGGCACATCTGCTGCGGAAGACTTCTTTAAAGCGTTAAAAAGCAAAGATGTCACTCTGAGGAAACTCTGGTGGCGTACTGGTTAATGCTACGGCTGCTGACTAAAAGGTCGGCAGTTCGAATCCGCCAGGCGCTCCTTGGAAACTCTATGGGGCAGTTCTGCTCTGTCCTGTAGGGTCGCTATGAGTCGAAATCGACTCAACGGCACTGGGTTTGTTTTTTTTGGTTCGGTCACCTTGAAGACTAAGGTGCGCCAGACCCAAACCATGGTGTTTTCAAACACCTCATGTATGTGTGAAAACTGGGCAACAAATAAGGAAGACAGAAGAAGAATTGATACCTTTGAATTATGGTGTTGGCGAAGGATATTGAATATACCATGGACCGTCAAAAGAACGAGCAAATCTGTCTTGGAAGAAGTACAGCCAGAATGTTCCTTAGAAGCAAGGATGGCAAGACTTCGTCACATACTTTGGACATATTATCAGGAGGGATCAGTCCCTGGAGAAGGACATCATGCTTGGTAAAGCAGAGGGTCAGTGAAAAAGAGCAGTTCCCTCAATGAGATGAATTCACACACTGACTGCAACAGTGGGCTCAAACATAACAACGATTGTGAATATGTCGCAGGATCAGGCAGTGTTTCATTCTGTTGTACACAGAGTCACTGTGAGTTGGAACTGACTCTATGGCACCTAATAACAGCAACGTATACACCTTACTGGTTTTGCTTCTAGAGAACCAAGACTGAGACACTTGGTAATGTTTGATTGGGTACTTTATCTTTTACGTTTTGACTTTTACTTTGTTAAGTGCACGTTATTTTTGTTTTTCTGTAAATTTTCTGAGATGCATTTAAGGTACTTGGAAACAGATCCGTTTCTTTCTTGCCTTTTTAGCTTTGTTAAGTGGAACCAGAGCAGCATTTAGTCTGGGGCAAATTTTTCTCCACTACTGAAGCAAAACTCTTCTGAGTACTTCACCCAGCGCCCTGTGGATTAACAAGGGCTTCCACTCCGACAGTCTGACATTCTTATGTGGAAACCATATAAATAAAAGATATAAAATCAGGGAGTAAATTGCCTACAGCCTCATCTTCTTAGTGTCTCCGTATATTAGGAATTATATTTAGTTGTGTATAACAGTCAAATGCAAGGGATTACCAAGTAAGCGGTTTTATTTTTCACGTAGTAACTCTGGAGACTCATCGAAGTCATCATGAACTCTTTATTAACTCACTCCTTTGCCATCTTTAGTGTGAGGCCTAGAATGTAAGTGTCGAACAAAATGTTTTATATGATTTGAAGTTTGAATGTGAACTCTGGGTTGGAGATACAGTTTTAGGGATTATCAGTCAGTTTATAGGTGGTAGCGGTTGAGATCATAGAAAAGGATGCTCTAGGAGAGTTAATACAATGACAAGGGCAGTAGTGTAAGGATGGAATCCCAAATAACACCAGTGCCAGGCAGAGGAAGAAGAGATTCTGGAGAGTGTGGTGGAAAGAATCATAAGTGTGCATTGCCATGAAATTTGTAGCAGGTATGTATATTTTTGGCTGTCTAGCCCTTAAAGAGTCTTCTTGTTTGGGGGGAATCATTCATTGTATTAGTCCTGGGGAGGAAACAGTGTCCTAACCAAACTTTAGTATGGCTTTTACTGTAGTAGAGCTGTCTTAGGGTGAGTTCTCTAGAGGAGCAAACCAGTAAAGTATATATATAAACATATAGACAGAGATTTATTTCAAGAAAATGGCTCACATAATTGTAGAGGTCGGCAAGTAGCAAATCCTTGGGTCAGGCAGCAGGCTGGAGGCTTCTCCTGACTCATGTGATTGCAGCGGATGACAAACTCAAAAATCTGCTGTTCAGGTGGCAGGCTGCTAGTCACGGGGTTGTGGGAGCTGGCGTATCCAAAATCTGCAGGTCAGGCAGTAGGATGAAGGCTTCTCACATCCCACAAACCAGAGTTCAGAGGATGACGAGACAAACGCAGGATTGGAAAGAGAGAACATCCATATGTATATTGGATGCAGGCCACACCCCCCAGGAAACTCCCTTTCCAGCTGATTGGCTACTTATATCAAAACACAAAATGGATGATGGTTATATAATGTCTGCCAAACCATTGAGAATCCTGGCTCAGCTAAGTTGACATATAACATTAACCGTCACAAGAGCTAATGTCAGGAAATAGGGGAGATGCTCACTTTGCCAGCACATACACTAAAATTGGAATGATACAGAGAAGATTAGCATGGTCCCTCTGCAAGGATGACATGCAAATTTGTGAATCGTTCTGTATGTTTTTAGGAATAATGAGCTGACTCGTCCCTCAAAAATTAAGAAATAAAAAGAGAAGTAGGAGAGGATCAGATCATATATAGCCATGTAAGCCATGGCAGTGACTTTGGATTTTATCCAAGGCGTGATGAGAAACCAGTGAATGATTCTGAGCAGGAGTTAACATGCTCAGACTTTTTTTAAAAGAAAAATCTCATTGCAATATGCAAAATACATTGTATGAGGACTTGGAGTAAAAACAGGCTGGTTTGAAAGGACGCTGTTGCAACATTCCAGGCCTGGAGATGGTCACGACTTGAAGTGGAGTGGTAATGGAGAGGATACGTATTTTTAAGGGAAAGCTAACAGAATTTGCTGATGGGTTGGAATGTAAGGTGAAAGAAAGAGAGGAATCAGGAAAATTCCAAAATTTTTTATTTGAATAGTCAGAAAAGTAGAGATACCCATTTTTTTGTTGTTGAAATGGAGAAGACTGGGAGGAATAAATAAACGTTTTATTTTTGCTTTCGTTTTTAATTTTTTCTGTTTTCTTTGAGAACAATTTTAATGTTCAGAAGTTAGAAGGATGGTATAAACAATTTGCTTTGTCTTATCATTTGAGATTAAGTTGCGAACATTTGTCGTTATCATCCTGGAACACTTTAGTTTGTAGTTACTACTGCTATCAGCAAGGACATTCTCCTACATATCCAGAATGGAAACCTCACAATCAGGAAGTTAACAGTGTCAGAGTTTTATCTTAAGGTTTCAACTTGGTTGGGTCATGATTTTCAGTGGTTTGGCAGTTATGTAATAATATAGTTATCCTCCATTTTGTGATGTAACCACCTCCATGATGTGGTCTGATGTGATCAACTAATCAGTTGTAAGGGAAGTTTCCTTGAGGGTGTTGCCCACATATAATATATATGGACATTCTGGCAAAGCTCACTTGCCTGCTATGGATCCTGCATCTGGCTCATCATCATCTGACCTCCGGTTCTTGGGACAAGAGCCAGCCGCCTGCTGTATTGCCTGCTGATCTTGGGATTTGTTGGCCTCTGCAGCCTGTGAGCCAGCAGTCTGCTGTCTTAAACTTGCTGATCTTGGATTTGCCAGCCTCTGCAGCCCACAAGCCAGCAGCCTACCATTTGACCAGCCGATTTAGGGTTTGTCAGCCCTCGCAGCTATGTGAGTCAGGAGAAACCTCCAGCATGATGCCTGACCTACAGACTTGGGACTTGCCAGCCTCTACAGCAATGTGAGCTATTTCCTTGAGATAAATCTCTCTTTACGTATTTTTTATATATATCAGGTCAGCCCCTCCAGTAACAGAGGTGCTGATTTTCAAGGCTAACTCAGCCCTCTTAAAACTTATGCAGACCAAGTGTAAGTTTTGTCTTGGGGCATCCTTAAGTAAGAAGTCTATAGATTTCTACTGTCCTTACCTGAATTTCTAGCAGTTCTTCATTAAAAAATGTCTCAATTTGTCTTTTGTCAATTTCCATATCCCTGAATGTTATTTTGACAGTCTTGTCCAGTTTTATACTTTTTGTTTTTGAGGGGGGCAGGATTTGCTGACCTCTTCATTTTGCAATAGCTGGAAGTCCTCCCAGCAAGTTCTTTTTATTCCGCCTTCAGAATTTACGTTGAATCCATCATCTTCTCCATCCTCACTGCTGCTGTCTTATTCTACACCATCATCTGCTTTTGTGCTTTTGCAGTAACTTTATAACTAGTCTCTGTGCTTCCTCTATTGCCATCTTAGAATCCATTTTTGTTTTTTTAATACACTTTAAATTTTAGAATAGTTTTGGATTTACAGATTATTGTTAACATCTTACATTAGTGTGAACCATTTATCACAACTAATGAATCCATGTAGATATATTATTATCTAAACTCCTTACTTTATTCTGATTTTATTAACTTTTCTTTAATGTCCTTTTTCTGTTCTAGAATTCTATCCAGGATACCACATTACATTTAGTTTTCAGGATACCACATTGCATTTAGTTTTCATGTCCCCTTAACTTCTGGATTTTGGCTTTTGACAGTTTCTCAGACTTTCCTTATTTTTGATAACCCTTAATAGTTTTGAGGCATATTAGTCAGGTATTTTGTAGAATGTCTCTCAGTTTGGTTCTGCCAGATACGTTTTTCATGGTACTTTGGTTATGGGTTTCTGGGAGGAAGAGCACAAAAGTAAAGTGCCGTTTCGATCATAAAAGGGGTACATATTATCAACATCATTTATCATCGTTGATGTTGACTTTTATCACCTGGCTGAGGCAGTGCCTGTTAAATTTCTCCACTATAAAGTTAAACCCACCCCCTGCTTTTATAAATGAAAATATGCTATAACCATTATCTTGCCACATTTGCCTAACATATATTTCTAATTTTAAACATTCCTTACGCAACATGGATAAGTAGTATCTGTAGTATTGCAAATGAACTAATATTTCGTGTCCGAATTTATATTTACCCATTCTGCTGCTGGTGGACATTTTTGGCTGTTATGTTTATTCAGTACCCAGGGTGACATTTTAAAATATGAATCAAATCATATCTTATCCCTGCTTAAAACTATCCGTTGGTTTTTCATTGAACTACAAGTAAAATCCAAACTTCTTTGACCTTTAAGAACTTAGTTGGTACTCACCCCTGCTTACCTTTACAGCCTAGTGTATCTCTTGCCATTCTCCCTTAGCTTTGTAAAATACTAGCCACACGGACCTTCCTGCAGTTCCTGGAACGTGCTGAGCTTTTTTGGGCACTTGTGTGTGTTGTTCCTTTAAGCTGTAAAGTTACTCCCTTAGTTCTTCACGTGGCTGGTACCTTTTCACATTTTAGAGATCTTACCTAGTCACTTATTCACCGAGCTTGATATCTCTTCAAAAGATTATGCAGTGTTAAGAGTATTTCATTATGAAGTATAGTTTTCATTTTTAGTGTATGTTTTGTGAGTATAGAGTTTCAGAGGGTTGTTTGAAGTATTGTGCTTCAGAAATAGGTTACTTTGTTTTTAACGTGTTTTGATTGAAACCTGGAATGGGAATGATTGACAGAGAAAGGACGTATTTCTGAAAATAAACCCACATATAATCAACATTGTTTTTAAAAATTCACATGCAACAAAGAATGTACGTCGTTTTTGCTTTAGATTGTATTTTTATAGGCTGAAATGTCATGAGATGCTCTC
Organism: Elephas maximus indicus; assembly: GCF_024166365.1. Classification (NCBI taxonomy): domain Eukaryota; kingdom Metazoa; phylum Chordata; class Mammalia; order Proboscidea; family Elephantidae; genus Elephas; species Elephas maximus. Next base: position 14,867,189 of record NC_064824.1, on the reverse strand, counting down.
AGTTTTCTGTTGATTTTTCTTAGATGGCTTATTTCAACTTGTACTTTGTGGTTAAATAAAAAGCATGGATGGAGTGTGAAAGTCATGAATACCTTATGAGGAGAGTTATCAAATTTAGATTGAGTGCCAGCTTTGACTATCATTTGTCGGTGAGGACAAAGCTATACAGGCAGTCCCCGGGTTATGAACGAGGTCTGTTCCTGTGACTTTAAGTTGAATTTGTAGCTAAGTCGAAACAGATGAATAAGGTTCTTTTAGGGTTGCAGTGAGTTGGAATCAACTCTGCCAGTGGGTTCGGTTTTTTGGTTTTAGTGCAAGAACAGGTTCGAAGCCTTTTCAGTGATTTAAAAGCTGCACTGCAGTAAGTCAAGGTGATTGTGATGAAGAGTTTATTGTGAATAGGGGTTGGTTCAGTTGTTTCAAAGTGAGGACAAATTTACATAACATTAATTGGCAAGTATCAGTTGTCTTTAAGTCGAATGTTTCTAGCAGAGGGACTGCCTGTAATTAAGATTTGGGATGTTCTCAGTGAATTCACAATCTAGTTGTAGAGGGTTGGGCTTAAATACAATAAAATGCAGTTATTTTAATAAAACAGTTTTAATACAGTATAGCAAATGCCCGCACACAATTGAATTTTTCTTACCTATATTTTAATGACATGATATTCATAACACTGTGCCAGTGTCTTTTTTTTTTTCTTTACTAATCTTCTTAAGTATGGCATGCAAGGACTGTCTTAATAATTTTTTTGCTGTGTGAGCATTTGTAGGGTACTTTTTGTGTGTGTGTGTTTTTTTTTTTAATATTATGTTTTAGGTGAAAGTTTATACAGCAGATTAGTTTCCCATTTAATCATTTTTATACACATGGTTCTATGAATTGGTTACATTTTTCACAATGTGTCAACATTCCCATTGTTTCCATTCTGTTTGTTCTGTTTCCACTAATCTTGCTTCCCTGCCTCTCCTTAGCTTCTCATCTGTTTTAGAGTAAATTTTGACCATTTAGTCTTGTGTAGTTGATTATTTAAAGGGGCATAGTACTCATGGCTGATGTTGTTTATTTTATAAATCTGTCTATTATTTGGATGAAAGGTGACCACTGGGAGTAGTTTAAACTCCAGTTTCAGAGGATATCTTAGGGTAATAGTCTCAGAAATTCCTCTAGTCTCTATTGATGCATTAAGTCTGGCCTTTTTTAGGGATTTGAGTTTTGTTCTACATTTTTCTCGCTTTCTATCCAGGACCTTCTGTTGTGTCCCTGGTCAGAAAGATTGGTGATGGTAGCCAGGCACCATCTAGTTCTTCTGGTCTCAGGATAGATGAGGCTGTAGTTCATGTGAGCAATTAGTCCTGTGGACTAGCTTCTTTGATTTCCTTCATTCTCTTTTGGTCCAGTTATATCTTAAATGGCTGCTCACAAGCTTTTAAGACCCTAATCACTACTCAGCAAACTAGGATGTAGAACATTATCTTTATGAACTGTGTTGTGCCAATTGACTGAGTTGTTCCACAAGACTACGGTCCCAAGCCTTCAAACTCAGTAAACCAATCCCGCAAGATATTTGGTTATGGTTAGGAGGTATCTGTAACTATGCTTCCTATGTGGTTTATTTTATATATGAATATATATGTAGTGTAAACATGTATGTATATATATGCTTATGGATACACCTATACAAAAAAAAAAACCCATTGTTGTCAAGTTGATTAGAGCTAGGTGGGAGGGAGAAAGAAAAGGAAGAAAGGGAAAAAAAAAAAAAAAGGTGCATTAGGACCCAATAGGTGGGGGTGGAACACACCTGGGCTGGTGGCGGCCCAGTGTCTCTCTAGCCAAGGTGTTGTGGTGTAGCCTGGTGGGAAGCGGGTAGAGGCAAGATGTGGGGCTAGGTGGGAGGGAGAAAGAAAAACCAGAGGGAAAAATGGCCCAGCAGTAGCCAGCAGGTGGGGCTGGGGGAGACGAGCTGGTGGCAGGCCAGTAGCTCTGTAGCCAAGGCAATGCAGCATGGCCTGTTGAGAAGGTGTGGTGTACCAGGCAGAAGGGTAAGAGATGTTTCTCTGGTCACTGGTGCTCTGTCTCCTGTTGGGAACTCTGTAAATTTGCCTTCCTGTACTCCCTGTCCAGGGTTGTTGCTGATGTGCTCCAAAATGGCAGCACTGTGCCATGTGAGTTGGCAGGGGACCTCCATTCCGTATCTCTCCTGGCTCTGTTTTCCCTCAGTTTCTTCTTTCATTTGGTGTTTGATTTAGCTCTTTATCCCTTCATTTGGTGCTTAGGGTTCCAGGATTGACATCTGAATCTGTTTTACTTAATTTTTCAAGTTTTTGCTGAAGAGGGATGACATGATACATCTGTCTAGGGTGCCATGTTGGCTTCGGCCTCCTGAACTTGCTTACATGCATATTTGTCAAAGGAGCCTGTTGTTGTTAGGTACCATTGAGTTACGATTCACACAGTCAAATGCCTTTGCTTAGTCCGTAAAACACAGGTAAACATCTTTCTGGGATCCTCTGTTTTCAGCCAGGATCCATCTGAAAGATCAGCAATGATATCCCTTGTTCCATGTCCCCTTCTGAATCCAGCTTGAATTTCTGGCAGTTCCCTGTTGATGTACTGGTGCAACTGCTTTTGAATGATCTTCAGCAAAATTTTACTTGTGTGTGATGTTAATGATACTGTTCGATAATTTCTGTATTCTGTTGGATCACCTTTCTTTGAAATGAGAGTGAATATGAATCTCTTCCATTTGATTGGACAGGAAGCTCTCTTCTAAACTTCATGACATAGACGAGTGAGCACCTATAGCACTGCATCCATTTGTCAAAACATCTCAATTGGTACCCCATCAATTCCTGGAGCCTTGTTTTTCACCATTTCCTTCAGTGCAGCTTGGACTTCTTCCTTCAGTATCATCAGTTCCTGATCATATGCTACCTCCTGAAATGACTGAACGTTGACTCTCATGGATTGAATTATGTCCCCCCAAAAATGTGTGTGTCAATTGGGCTGGGCCATGATTCCCAGTATTGTGTGATTTTCCTATGCTGTAAATCCTGCCTCTACGATGTTAATGAGGGAGGATGGATGACAGTTGTGTTAGTGAGGCAGCACTCAACCTACAGGATTGGATTGTGTCTTGAGCAATCTCTTGAGATATTAAAGATAGCACTAGATGACTAAAACAGTTGAACAATTCTTTTTGGTACAATGACTCTGTTTATTCCTCCCGTCATCTTTTGATGCTTCCTATGTCGTTCAATATTTTCCCCGTAGAATCCCTCAATATTGCACCTCGAGGCTTGAATTTTTTTTCAGTTCGTTCAGACTGAGAAATGCTAAATATGTTCTTCCCTTTTGGTTTTCTAACTCCAGGTCTTTGAACATTTCATTATAATACTTTACTTTGTCTTTTCTATCCACGCTTTTAAATCTTCTGTTCAGTTCTTTTACTTCATAGTCTCTTCCTTTCACTTTAGCGACTGCATGTTCAAGAGCAAGTTTCAGAGTCTCTTCTGACATCCATTTAGGTCATTTCTTTCTTTCCTGTTTTATTAGTGACTGTTTTCTTCATGTATGATTTAATTGGTGTCGTTCCACACCTTATCTAGTCTTTGGTCATTAGTGTTCAGTGTGTCAAACCTGTTCTTGAGATGGTCTCTAAATTCAGGTGGGATATACTCAAAGTTGTATTTTGGCTCATGTGGACTTGTTTTAATTTTCTTCAGCTTCAACTTGATGGTCTTGAGCGATTGATGGTCTGTTCTGCAGTTAGCCACTGGTTTTGTTCTGAATGATGATATTGAGCTTTTCCATTGTCTTTTTCCACAGATGTAGTCAGTTTGATTCTGTGTATTCTGTCTGGCAAAGTCTATGTGAATTCGTTGGTCTTGTAAAATTCTGTCATGCTACCTCCGGTGTCATTTCTATCACCAAGCCCATGTTTTCTAAGTACCAATCCTTCTTTGTTCCAGCTTTCATATTCCAATCACCAGCAAGTATTGATGCATGCTGATTGTGTATTTGATCAATTTCAGACTGCAGAAGTTGGCAAAAATCTTCAGTTTCCACATCTTTGGCATTAGTGGTTGGTGCCTAAATTTGAATAATAGTCATGTTAACTGGTCTTCCTTGTGGGCATATGGATATTATTCCATCACTGACAGCGTTGTAGTTCAGGATAGATCATGAAATGTTCTTTTTGACAATGAACGCATCCCCATTCCTCTTCAAGTTGTCATTCCCGACGTAGTAGACCATATGATTGTCCGATTCAAAATGGCCAATACCAGTCCCTTTCAGCTCTAATGCCTAAGATATCGATTGTTATGTGGTCCATTTCATTTTTGATGATTTCCTAGATTCTTACTTCTTACATTCCATGTTTCAGTTATTGTATGTTTGTAGCTCTTCCCGTTTTGAGTTATGTCGCCTCACCAAATGAAGGTTCCAAAAGCTTCACTCCATCCACATGATTAAGGTTGACTCAACTTTGAGTAGGCAGCCCTTCCCCAATCACACTTTGAGTGCCTTACAACCTGAGGGGCTCAACTTCCGGCACTATACTAGATAACGTTCTGCTGCTGTGTTCATAAGGTTTTCACCGGCCAGTTTTTTTCAGAAGTAGTCCTCCAGGTCCTTCTTCCTACCTATTCTGTCTTAGTCTGGAAGCTCAGCTGAATCCTGTCCACCGTGGGTGACCCTGCTGGTATTTGAAATACCGGTGGCATAGTTTCCAGCATCACAGTGACATGCAAGCCACCGTAGTATAACAAACTGACAGACACTTCGGGAAAGGAACCTAGAGAGAAAAAATGGGCTTTGTGAGAGTTGGAGGGCGGGCCCTGAATGAAGGGCCTTGAAAGCCTGTTCACAGATGAACTTGACTAATTACAAGAAGATGAGGCTGGAAGAGTTGGCAGGAAAGTGACATGAATAAGAATAAGACGTGTTTTAGGAAGTTTACTCTGGAGGCAGTGTGCAGAGTAGGTATCAAAGGTTGTTGGTGACCCCAATGAAAATAGTTTGGTAGATTTATGAGGTGGTAGTTGTCTAAAGTCAGTATCGACTCGATGGCACCTAACAATAACAACAAAGTTGTTTAAAAAGTGAATGTTTTTGATAAAACAGTGCTAAGTATAGGTAGTTTTTTGGTAAGTAGGGTGGTGAAGGGAAAGTGGTACCTAAAAGCAGTGGCATCAGTGAGAGGACATTATTTTTAGTAGGTTTTTTGTAAATTGCCGTTTAATCATATTTTGTGGTACTTAGAAAGGACCTGATAGAGATATTAGAGATAGCATATACATTAAACTTAAATGTTTGAGAAACACACCAAGAAAGCAGTAGGAAAGTGGACAGAGCTTGAATAGATAATGTACTTGTGGGAAATATAAATTAAAAGCATTAATTTGTTCAAATGGTAAAATCAATATAAATTAAAGCAGCATTTGAGATGCTAGTTCATACCTATTATAACAACAGACAGCAACAACAACAAACCCAGACATCCTCAATAAACCACCTGTGAAACTTTCTTACTTTGAATAACTGCTTTGGAAAACAATATGGCAGTACTTAGTAAGAACCGTGTTTGTGTAGAACCCTTTGACATGCTTATATGACTCATAGGAGTTTTTTTTTTCTAGAAAAGTAATTCAATGGGAAGACAGATCGGAAAGAAAACAATCTCTATAATTTGAACCTCTACCCACAGACAAGCAATATCTGTGGGACTGTGCAAATAAGGTAATTGTGGTCCATCAAGGGGATTGGTTAGCTTTGCCTTAAAAGAAGATCCTACCACCACCAAGGAAGAACAGCTGGGAGCGGAGAGCACATCCTTTGGACCTGGGATCCCTGCACTGAGACAGAGAGAAGAGGCAGGAGGCTAGCTGGCTGAGTAGGGTGTCTGCAGGCACTTGGTCGAGCCAGGTTTGCTGATCTATGGAGCTACAGCTGAGCACTGTCAGGCCAAGGCTTACTGGCACAATGGGGTGCCTTTGGATACTTACTAACACAGCTAAAAAGGCTTTGTAACACTTACCTGAGCAGGGCAGATGCCAGAGAGGTGTGCCTACGGGCACAGCCGAAAAGAGACTGTCCTGATGGAAGAACTGTATCTTGAGCATCCCTGAACCTGGATTGTAACCTGTTACTTCTCTGATAAACTCTGTAATTGTGATTATTGTCTGTGAGTTCTGTATGGTCGTTGCAATTAATTATCGAACCCAACAGAGAAGTAGAGTGTGCTGTGGAGGGTGTCAGAATTGGTAAAAATGGCGAAGAGAGGAGGCATGTTTGACCTCCACCTCACGGGAGTCAACCTTGCACTGTTTATCTTGATTCTCCTTCCCCCTGGTAAAGTTAGAGGAGGTGGGATGCTGCCGCCACACCATTTTTACACCATCAGATAATCCACTGTGAAAAATTAGGTCTGCAGCCACGTTCCTGTATTTTTTCCTAAGAATTTTACGGGTTTGGTTTTCAAATTTAGGTCCTTGATCCATTTGAATCTGTTTTTTTTGTATATGATGTGAGGCATGGGTCCTGATCCATTCTTCTGGATGTAGAAATCCAATGTTCCCAGCACCATTTATTGAAGAGATGCTTTTCTCCTCTTTGAATGGACTTAGTACCCTTGGATTTATTTCTGGACTTTTGATTCTGTTCCATGGATTTATGTGTCTATTATTATGCTAGTACCAGGCCATTTGGAGGTCCCTAGGTGGCCCAAATTGTTTGTGCTTGACTGCTAACCTAATGGTTGGCAGTTTGAACTGCCCAGCAGTAGCACAGAAGAAAAGGCCTGGCAACCAGCTTCCAGTAAGGTTACAGCCAAAAAGACTATATAGGAGTTCTACTTTGTTACACATGGGGTCATCTTAAGTCAGAATCAACATGATGGCAACTAACAACAGCCAGGCTTTTAAAATTACTATTGCTTTTTAGTATTTTTGAAATCAGGAAGTGTGATTCATCCTACTTTCTTCTTCTTCAAGATTGCTTTAGGTATTCTGGGTCCCTTGCTCTTCCATAGGAGCCCAAGTGGCACAGTGGTTAAAGTGCTCAGCCAACAGGTTAGCAGTTTGAACTCACCAACCCACTCCATGGAAGAAAGATGTGACAGTCTGCTTCCATAAAGATTATATCCTTCGTAAGTAAAGCATTTTTGAAAAAGAACAAAGTGGGAGGCCTCATGCTATCTGATTTTAGAGCCTATTATACTGCCACAGTAGTCAAAACAGCCTGGTACTGGTACGACAACAGATACATAGACCAATGGAACAGAACGGAGAATCCAGACTTAAATTCATCTACCTATGAGCATCTGATATTTGACAAAGGCCCAAAATCCGTTAAATGGGGAAAAGACAGTCTCTTTAAGAAATGGTGCTGGCATAACTGGATATCCATCTGCAAAAAAAAATGAAACAAGACCCATACCTCACACCATACACAAAAACTAACTCAAAATGGATCAAAGACCTAAATATAAAATCTGAAATGATAAAAATAGCCCTTTTACATGGCATAAACAGTATATAAACCATAACTAACAATGCACAAACAGCAAAAGAGAAACTAGGTAAGTGGAAGCTCCTAAAAATCAAACACTAATGCTCATCCAAAGACTTCACCAAAAGAGTAAAAAGACAACCTACAGACTGGGAAAAAATTTTTGGTTACGACAAATCCAATCAGGGTCTAATCTCTAAAATCTCCGAGATACTGCAAAACCTCAACAACAAAAAGACCAACCCAATTAAAAAATGGGCAAAGGATATGAACAGGCACTTCACCAAAGAAGACATTCAGGTCACTGACAGATACATGAGGAAATGCTCAGTATGATTAGCCATGAGAGAAATGCACATCAAAACTATAGTCAGATACCATCTCACGCCAGCAAGGATGGCATTAATCCAAAAAACACAAAATAGTAAATGTTGGAGAGGTTGTAGAGAGACTGGAACACTTACACACTGCTGGTGGAAATGTAAAATGGTACAACCACTTTGGAAATCGATTTGGCGCTTCTTTAAAAAACTAGAAATAGAACTACTATATGATCCAGTAGTCCCATTCCTTGGAATGTATCCTAGAGAAGTAAGAGCCTTCACACGAATAGTTATGTGCACATCCATGTTCACTGTAGCACTGTTTACAGTAGCAAAAAGATGGAAGGAACCAAGTTGCCCATCAACAGATGATGAATGGATAAACAAATTATGGTTTATTCACACAGTGGAATACTATACGATAAAGAACAATGAATCCATGAAACGTCTCATAACATGGAGGAATCTGGAAGGCATTATGCTGAGTGAAATTAGCTGCAAAAGGACAAATATCGTATGAGACCACTATTATAAGAACTCAAGAAAAGTTTTAAACACAGAAGAAAATATTATTTGATGGTTACAAGGGTGGGAAGGGTGGGAGGGGGTATTCACTAATTAGACAGTAGACAAGAATTATTTTAAGTGAAGGGAAGGACAACACACAAAATAGGGAAAGTCAGTGCAAGTGGACTAATCCAAAAGCTGAGAAGTTTCCTGAATGCAACTAAACACTTCGAGGGACAGAGTAGCAGGGGCAGAGTTCTGGGGACTGTGGTTTCTGGGGGACATCTAGGTCAACTGGTATAACAAAATTAATTAAGAAATGTTCTGCATCCCTCTCTGGTGAGTGGCCCCTGGGGCCTTAAAAGCTAGCAAGTGGGCATCTAAGATGCATCAATTGGCCTCAACCCACCTGGAGCAAAGAGTGAAGAACAACAAAGACACAAAGAAAATATGAGCTCAAGAGACAGAAAGGGCCACATAAGCCAGAGACTCCATCAACCTGAGACCAGAAGAACTAGGCGGTGCCCCACTACAACCGATGACTGCCCTCACAGGGAACACAACAGAGAATCCCTGATGGAGCAGGAGGAAAGTGGGATGCAGACCTCAAATTCTCATTAAAAGACCAGACTTAATAGTCTGACTGGGACTGGAGGGACCCCAGAGGACGTGGCCCCCGGATTCTCTGTTAACCCAGAGCTAAAACCATTTCCGAAGCCAACTATTCAGACAAGGATTACACTGGATTATAACACAGAAAATGATACTGATGAGTAGTGTGCTTCTTAGCTCAAGTAGACACATGAGACTATGTGGGCTGCTCCTGTCTGGAGGCAAGATGAGAAGGCAGAGGGGGAGCTGGTTGAATGGACACGGGAAATACAGGTAGAGAGAAGGAGTATGCTGTCACATTGTAGGGAGAACAACTAGGGTTATATAACAATGTGTGTATAAGTTTTTGTATGAGAAACTGCCTTGAATTGTAAACTTTCACTTAAAGCACAATTAAAAAAAAAAAAAAAAAAAGATTACATCCTTGGAAACCGAATGGGGCAGTTGTACTCTGTCCTGTAGGGTTGCTGTGTGTTGGGATCGACTTGATGGCAATGGGTTCACGTTTTTTTTTCTTTTATGTCCTTCAATAGAAATTTGAGGATCCGCTTTTCCATTTATGCAAAGAAGGTTGTTGGTATTTTGATGGGGTAGCTGTGTGTTTTTTGTTGATGCCATTTATCATGTTGAGGAAGTTCTCTTCCTTTCCTACCCTGTTGAGTGTTTAATACATGTTGGGTTTTGTCAAGTGCATTGATGATCATGTATTTTTTGTCATTTATTCTATTAATATGGTGTATCACGTTGGTTAATTTTTGTATATTGAACCAACTTTGCTTTCTTAGGATGAATTTCACTTAGTAATGGTATATCATCATTTTTATATGTTCTGGACTTGATGTTCTAGTGTTTTGTTGAGGATTTTTGCATCTATATTCAGAAGGGATATTGGTTTGTAGTTTTCTTACGATGTCTGTTCAGGATTGGTATGAGGGTAAAAGTGACCTCAGAATGAGTTGGGAAATGTTTCCTCCTTTTCCAGTTTTTTAAAGAATTTTGGAATGACTGATGTTAATTCATGTTTAAATTAGAAAAATTCTGTTCTTGGCTTTCATATTTGTAGGAGGGTGTTCATTTCTTACTTGATCTTTTTACTTTTTTGTGTGTGTGTGTGTGCTTTAGGTCAAAGTTTACAGCTCAAGTTAGTTTCTCATACACATTGTTATGTGACCCTAGTTGCTATCCCTATATTGAGACATCACACTCCCACTTTCCACCCTGGATTTCCCGTGTCCATTCAACCAGCTCCTATCCCTTTCTGCCTTCTCATCTCGCCTCCAGGCAGGAGCTGCCCACTTAGTCTTGTGTATCTACTTCAACTAAAAAGCACAGTCTTCACGAGTATCATTTTATGTGTTATAGTCCAGTCTAATCTTTGTCTGAAGAGTTGGCTTCAGAAATGGTTTTATTTCTGGGTTAACAGGGAGTCCACGGGCTGTGTCTTCTGGGGTTCCTCCAGTCTCAGACCATTAAATCTGCTCTTTTTACTAGAATTTGAGTTCTGCACCCCACTTTTCTCCTGCTCCATCAGGGACTTTCTGTTGTTCCCTGTCAGGGCAGTCATTGGTGGTAGTGGGGCACCATCTAGTTCTTCTGGTCTCAGGATAATGGAGTCTGTGGTTTATGTGGCCCTTTTTGTCTCTTGGGCTAATATTTTCCTTGTGTCTTTGTTGTTCTTCACTCTCCTTTGCTCCACGTGGGTTGAGACCAATTGATGCATCTTAGATGGCCACTTGCTAGCTTTTAAGACCCCGAGTGCCACTCACCAAAGTGGGATGCAGAACATTTTCTTAATAAACTTTGTTATGCCAATTGACCTTCAATCTCTTTACTTTTTTATAAGCCTACTCAGATTTTCTGTTTCTTCTTGAGCCAGTTTTGATAGTTAGGGACTTTCTAAATATTTGTCCATTTCATCTAGGTAATCTAATTTTCTGGCTTACTGTTATTTATGGTATTTCCTTATAATCTTTTTTATTTCTCCATGGTCGGTATTATGTCCCCTCTTTCAATCTTAATATTATTTGTGTCTTCTTTTTTTTGTTGTTGAATAATTTTCTATTGCTGCTTGTACAGAGCAGAGTTAACACGGCAGCCCTCACTGCTTGCTTATCCTTCGAAAGGCCTGCTTGCAAGATTGGCCCTTGGCAGCCATCTGCAAACTGGAATTTCAGGAGAGGCCCACTCGCCTAACTGAGAAGAATGGCTTACTGAGCCTAAACTGTTTGGACAATAATATTGTTTATGCTGAACACCTGTGTTATGGATTGAATTGAGTCCCCCGAAAATTTGTGTCAACTTGGCCATGTTTCTCAGTATTGTGTGGTTTTCCACCATTTTGTAATACGATGTGATTATCCTATGTGTTGTAAATCCTAACCTCTATGATGTTAATCAGGCAGGATTAGGGGCAGTTATGTTAATTTGTCAGGACTCAATCTACAGAATTCGTTTGGATCTTGAGTCAGTCTCTTTTGAGATATGAAAGAAAGAAGCGAGCAGAGAGGAGAGGACCTCATGCCACCAAGAATGAAGAACCAGGAGAGAAGCGTGCCCTTTTGACCCGGGGTCGCTGCGCTGAGAAGCCCCTAGACTAGGGGGAGATTGATGACAAGGACCTTCCCCCAGAGCCAGCAGAGAGAGAAACCCTTCCCCTGTGCTGGCACTCTGAATTCAGACTCCTAGCATCCTAGACTGTGAGAGAATAAATTTCTGTTTGTTAAAGCCATCCACTTGTGTATTTCTGTTATAGCAGCACTGAATAACTAAGACAATTTTTTTAGTGAGAGTGTAGGGTGCTCCTCTAACGGATATCTAAGATGTGTAAGCAGTTTTGAAGCTGAATGGATAGAGGCTGAAAGAGTTTTAAAGTGCCTAATAGTAAAAGCCTAGATTGCCTTGAAGAGACTGTTGGTGGAATTATGGACATCAAAGACAATTCTGGTGATGACTCAAAAGGAAGGGAGAAGAACTCTTATACTCGAGATGGAGCAGCAGAGAAATGGCAGCACAGAACCAGGAGACCAGCATGCGACAGCACTGGAGCCAGTTCACGGAGTGAGAGAGCTGAGTGCCTTTGCTCAGGAGGCTTCTTGGTGGAGTCCGGTAGGGTATCTCTGGGCACTTATTGGTGGAGCTACGCTTGCCAACCCATGGAGCGAGAGAGCTGAGTGCTTTCCGGCTGAAGTTTACTGGTGGAGTGGGGTGCCTCCAGGCACTTATTGGTGGAGCTAAAGAGCTTTGTAACACTTGCCCCAGAAGGGCAGACATGAGCAGCGAGGCCCAAGGGGCTAAGAGGCCAAGGAACCAGGAAGCAGAAGCTGAAGAGACAGGAACACAGGAAGCAGAACTACCTCAGTTTCAAAGGGTAGGGAGGGCCACGACCTCTGGGTTCTCAAAGAGTGGAGCTGTGGCCTCTGGGGTTTCAGACGGTGGGGCCACAGCTTCCTAGGTTTTGAAGACTTAGACCTTCACCACCTTGGTTCTGGAGTGTGGGGCTGTCTTTCATGAGTGCCATTGGAATGGGGCCAGATCTGCTGCCCACTGCTGATGGGGTAGGGCTTCTGTGCCCAAGGGGCAGAAGAATGGAGCCCTCCCTAACTGAGGGGGTAGGGTCACCACTCAGACAGACTAGGAGAATGGGGCCACCCAAAGCCAAAGGAGCAGAGGCCTCCACTTAGAATCTGGAGAGTGTGGCCAGCACCTAGAGTCTGAGGGGCAAGGCATTGCCTAAATGGTCTTAGAGAACAGAGAGTTATTTTCAAGTCTTGAGAGCTAATGGGTTCTGCTGACTTGCTTAGTGCCTGTTACCCCTTCTTTCCCTCCAATTTCTCCCATTTTAATGAAAATGTCTACCTTGTGCCTGTTGGAGCATTTTACTTTGGAAGCAGATAACATGTGTTCTAAATTTCACAAATGAAATTTTGGATTTTGAACTTGGAGAGTGTTTAAGACTTTTGCTTATGATATGGTGGGGTAAATGTGTTTTACATGTGGCAAGGACATGAATTTTTAGGGGCCAAAGAGTGGAATGTTATGGATTGAATTGTGTCTCTGAAATCTGTATCAACTCAGGTAGGCCATAATTCCCAGTATTGTGTTGTTGTCCACCATTTTGTGATCTGATGTGATCATCCTATGTGTTGTAAATCCTAACCTCTATGATGTTAATGAGGCAGGATTAGAGGCAGTTATGTTAATGAGGCAGGCCTCAATCTACAACCTAATGAGTATTGTATCTTGAATCAGTCTCTTTTGAGATACAAAAGAGAGAAAGGAGTAGAGAGGAGAGGACCTCAGGTCACGAAGAATGAAGAACCAGGAGGGGAAGGCATCCTTTCGACCTGGGGTCTCTGGGCTGAGGAGTTCCTAGACCAGGGGAAGATTGATGACAAAGACCTTCTCTTGGAGCTGGCACTCTGAATTCAGACTTCTAGCCTCGTAGACTGTGAGAGAATAAATTTCTGTTAAGGCCGTCCACTTGTATTTCTGTTATAGCAGCAGTAGATAACTAAGACAACCTGTTCCCCTTTTGGGAGTCTGGAATTTTGGTTTGTGCTAGGCAGAGGATGCCTGCATGATCAGTCTACAATATAAACCCTGGGCACTGTTTCTAATGAGCTTCCCAGGAGGCAGTACTTCACGTGTGTTTTCACAACCTGTTGCTGGGGGAATTAAGCATATTTCCTCTGACTCCACTGGAAGAGAGCCCCTGGAATTTTGTGCCTGGTTTCTCCCAAACTTTGTTTGCTGTTCTTCTTCCCCTTTGCTGATTTTGCTTTTTTTCTTTTCATTGTAATAAATTATAGCAGTTAGTACTGTGAGCCCTCCTAGCAAATCATTGACCTGGAATTATCTTTAAAATTCCCAACACACTGCTGTGACAGATTACCACAAATCTGGTGGCTTAAAACTGTCAATTTATTGTCTTATAGTTTTGACAAGCAGAAGTCCAAATGAGTCTCAGTGGGCTAAAATCAAGGTGTCAGTAGTGCTGTGTTTCTTCTGGTGGCTCTAGGGAAGAATCCATGTTTTTTTGCTTTTTTCCATCTTCTAGCAGCTCCTTGCATTTCTTGGCTCATAGCCTCCTTCCATCTTCAAAGCCAGCAATGGCTCCTTGAGTCTCATACTGCATCATTCTGATACTCACTGCCCTACCTCTGTCTTTCAATTATAAGGACCTCTGTGAGTATGTTGGGCCCACCCAGGTAATCCGGGATAAGCTTCTTATCTCAAATTACTCAGTTATATTTGCAAAGTTGTTTGTGGTTTTTTTGCCATGTTAAGATTCATAGAGTCCAGGAATTAAGATGTGGACATCTTTGAGGGGCCATGGTTTTTGCCTACCACAAACAGATATGAAACAATGTTACAAACAAATAAAACACAACTATATTTGTACTCTTTTGTATTTACTTCTGTAGTTACCCTTACTGGTGCTTTTTATTTCTTTACATGGATTTGAGTTACACTCTAATGTCCTTTCATTTCAGCACAAAGTACTCCTTTTAGTATTTCTTGTAGGGCAAGTCTGGCTGTAACCAATTCTCTCAGTGTTTATCTGGGGTGTCTTAATTTCTCTTTCAGTTTTGGAGGATAGTTGTGCTGAATACAAAATTCTTTAACAATCTTTTTCATTTCAGCACTTGGAATTTGTCATCCTGTTGCCTCTGGCCTTCTTGGGTTCTGATGAAAACTTGGTTGTTAATTTTATTGAGGGTGTCTGGTACATGATGAAAATCACTTCTTTTAACACTTTAAAGACTATTTGTCTTTTAGTAGTTTCATTATGATATGTTTAGGTGTAGATCATACTTAATCATTCTTGGAGTCCATTCAGCCTTTTAGATGTGGAGATTAAGGTTTTTCATCAAATTTGGGGAATTTTCTGCCCCTAATTTTTCAAATATTCTTTCTGCCCTGTTAACTCTTCTCTCCCTCTGGACTCCCACTTAACATATTTGCATGCTTTATGGTTTCAGTTACTACTTTTCAACTCCAGAGTTTGTATTTGTTTCTTTTTTATAATTACTGTTTCTTTATTGATATTTTCTATATGATGAGACATTACCATACTTTTGTTTAGTTCTTTAGATATGATTTCCTTGAGTTTTTTTTTTTTTTTCCAAATGTATTTAAAATAGCTGACTTGAAGTCTTTGTCTAGTAAGTTCAACATTTGGGCTTCCCAGGGTCAGTTTCTGTTAACTGTTTTTTTTTTTTTTTTTTCCTTGTGTATGGGCTATACTTCTTTCTTTGCAAGTCTCTTAATTTTTTGTTCAAAAGTGGACATTTAAAATATTTTATTGTGTCAGCTGTGGAAATCAGATTCTTCCCCCCTCCTTAAGGTTTGTGGTTGTTGTTTGTTTTTTTTTAGTGACTTTTCTGAACCAGTTTTATAAAGTCTGTATTGTTTGTCATGTGTGGCTACTGAACTCTCCGTGTTTTTTGTGTTTTGTTAGATGCTGTCAAGTTGGTTATGGCTCATAGTGACCCTGTAGGACAGAGTGGAGCTGCCCCATAGGGTTTCCAGGGAGCAGCTGGTGGATTCGAACTGCCAACATTTTGGTTAGTATCCGAGCTCTTAACCACTATGCCACCAGGGCTCCAAAAACCAAACCTGTTGTCAATGAGTCGATTCCAACTCATAGCGGCCCTGTGAGTCTCTCTGCTTAGTATTCAGCTAATGACTGGATAGAGGTTTACTTAGATGCCTGACACCAGTAAATCTTTCAGTCTTTGCTGAGTGGTTCTGTATGTGTGTTGGGGCATGCTTTTGACATTCACCCATTCATTTCCGTCTTAGCCCTCATTTTCTGCTTGTGCAAAACCTTAAGGTTAGCTAGAGGTCAGAGCTTTGGCTCTTCTCAGATCTTTCCCTAGAATGTACACAGCCTTGGGCATTTACCTGGTCTTCCAGATTCCCAGGAATCTATAGGGGCTTTTCATAGCCCCCTATAGACATCTTGGAAACCCTGGTGGCATAGTGGTTAAGTGCTATGGCTGCTAACCAAGGGCTCGGCAGTTCGAATCCGCCAGATGCTCCTTGGAAACTCTGGGGAGCAGTTCTACTCTGTCCTATAGGGTTGGTATGAGTCGGAACTGATTTGACGGCACTGGGTTTGGTTTTTTTTTGGTTTTATAGACATCTTGTTCCACAGATTCATTCTTAAAATTTTTTTACTGGTGTATTATTTACCCTAACTGTTCTCTCTTCCATCAGATAGTTGAGATGTGTGGTAATTATACCTGCTTTATTTTCAACTAGGAGTCCCCTGAGTCAAATAAAAACAGACTTTCAAGTAGTGTCTTCCAGATACTACTTGACAGATAGGTGAAATAATGGCAGTTTGGAGGATGTGTGGCTTTGAAGGGGTTCCAGTGCCATTCTGCCCCTTCCAGTGGCTGCCTGACGGCTTGTTTTCATGATGATTGTGGGCTATTGGTTTTTAAGACTGTTTTGGAGCTGCTGAGGAGGGACAATAGGAACAAGGATGGTTATAACCTCCCAAGGCTCGCTCTTTTTACTGAGACTTGTGAATATATGTCCCCTGGATCGCAGCAAACCCATGGTTAATTCTGGAATTCTGAAAGCATTGATTCTGACAATAGTTGCTTTTATGAAAGAATTTTTAGAGGTCTTTATCTTTATTCTGCAGTTTTTATTGACATCTTCCTTATTGTCTCTTAAATATGATGTGTTTCACTCATCTTTATACCTGCCATTGCCCCATAGGAGTTTATTAAATTATCTCTTAGGTAAGGTTCCCGAATCTCAAAAATTGTGTGATTTTTCTAAGACAGGAGGAGCCCTGGTGGCACAGCGGTTAAAGCACTCAGTTGCTAATCGAAAGGTTGGTGGTTCAAACCCACCAGCCAATCCATGGGAGAAAGATGTGACAGTCTGCTTCCATAAAGATTTACAGCCTTGGAAACCCCATGGGGCAGTTCTACGCCATCCTATAGGGTCGCTGTGAGTCAGAATAGACTTGGTGGTAATGGGTTTGGCTTGGTTTTGGTTAGACAGTCAGGAGTCTGAAAAAGACTGAAATAAATTTAATATAAAATAAAATGATCTTTAGTTCATGCTCATCAGCTGAGTATCTGGGAAAAATAAAACACCAGCAAATATGTAAAGTAGTATATTGTATATTTCTCATTAGTGTTACTTTTACTGACTATTTTCTTTTAGTGCCTGCCTCTTCTGTTCCTTCTTATTATTAATGGATTCATCTTTTTACCCCCTAAGGCAACAAAGAATGCTGATGGGAGAACCATTTCCCTAATTTTGAAGTTGTCGAGCTAATTGCCATGATGGGTGAGTTCAAACTAAAAACATTTTTGAGCTATAATTAAAGGATAGAATGGGGCAGGAAGAACTATTATGTGTGTATGGCAACCTTCTTATAAAGACATTTTATGATGTAGTAGATTTTGTAATGTTTTGTGTTTAGTTATTTAATAGATTTTCAGATAAAGCACTTAATTAAGTGGAATGGCGGTTTATGCAGGGCATAGTAGAGAGTTTGAGAAGAAAGTGTCAAGAATAACTGTGATTTTTGTTAGAGTCTGGTAGTAAAAGAGAATACTTGATAAAGAAACCTGACTTGTAAAGACTGAATAAATGCTAAGAAATGAATCTATTATTCACCAACAGTGTAATAATACAGATAGACTAAAGAAAATAGCAACATTATAAATAGTAAAGCAAAAACATTTATAACAGCGTAGAGCAGTAAATCATTTTAACTCTTAGGCATATCCTGTGGTATCAGTCATAATGCTGATGGATAAGGAGAATAAAGTACAGGAATGGGTTGAGTGTGTTCGGTTTACGGATCACCTTGTTTTCTTCTTTTCTTCCTGAGGCTGAGGGTTCCGATGTGAGGCAGGGATTGGTCAGGGAAACACTACGAAGAAATGGAGAAATTTAAAAAGTGTGCTGAGAGATTGGAAGCTGAGTTTTTGAACTCAGACTAATTTTGATACTCTAGCATTTCCTTGACAAAGTCTGTCTTTGTTAAAGCAGTTTTCATACCACTTGCTTAAAAAAATGTATTTTTTATTCTTACATACATGCCACATCGTAGGCTGAAAAGCTTAATATGCCCGTGTTCTTTAGTGGAAGAGCAGTACACTTTCAGCATGCCTACTTGTGGCAAATGTGTAAGCCAAAGCTTCACCTTCTTGCTTTTTAAATTCCTCTTGCCCTCTCTCTTCTGTAACTGTGGCTGTAGTGCCCCCGTGTAGTCCACATTCTTTAGTCAGCCTCACCTCCAGCTTCAGATTAGATAGTCCTTCACTGAACTCCTGTCACCTCTTCATTTTGGGAACTGTCACTTGCACTCTAAGCAATGTATTAATCTAATTGATTTCTGAAATAATACTTCGCTGTTCTAAGTAGCAAAACAAAGAACAGTCATTGCTTAGAAACATACGTGTAGGTAGTCACAGAAAAACATGGATATTTAATAGTGTGAATCACATATTTGATTTTTTTTTTTTTTAATTGTGCTTTAAGGCGTATTTGATTTTTTGATTGAGGATATTCTCCTGCAGTTGTTCTCAAGTGTACTGAGTAAGCACATAAGATGTCTAATTAGTTCAGCATTTCTGGTAAAAGGTTTTGTATGAAATTATTTCTCAAATATTTTCTCTTTTTGCACACAACTAAAAGTCCTTTCAACGTATGTCAGAACTCCAGTGCTGTTTCCGTGCACCCATTGGTCAGGCTCCAGGATCCTCTGGGCATCCTTACTGCCTGTTGGGTCACCTCATGATCCTATGACGTTTATAACCTGCCTAATCTGCCTAGTACCCTGTGACCACCACGCATGTTTCCTAGTTAAGCCATTAAAGGTTCTTCCTAGGATCGTTGGAGCAGTCCTGATAGCGTATGTTCACACTTTCCTTGATCGTATGTGGGTTTGTTAGCATATGCTTTGTCAGCCTCCTCAAAGTAAGTTTCCTGCTGGGTACTTATCTACCATATGATTCTCCTTCAAGACAGAAAAAGAAGGAACTTAATGAAATTGCCCTTTGTTTTGTATGCCATCTCCCTAAGAAGTTACTCTTGCCAAATCACTGTCAGGCATAAACAGCCCTCTTTACTGTTTTTACATCTATGATAGAAAACAGTGGTCATTTTTTTTTTTAATCAGTGAAAATACGTATGTGTAAATGTGATAAGAGATTAAGCTAAAGCCTTCCCAGGCATTTATTTTGGCATTGTGGCACTAAACACATGAAAATGCCTAAGTTCCAAGTGTTTCTAATAAAGAAAATAATTAGAACAACATAGATCCGTTTAAGTATTAGAGTTTCATTCTCCCTAGCATAGAATAAGGATTATCATTAGCAAGAAGGTCATATCAAGTAAGTGTATTCCTGTTGGGATAATTGTGAGTTTATCAAAGCTGAGGGAAGATTTATTTCTATCAATAAATGACATGGTCTGACTTGGTCCAGTGGCAAACACATATGGCGTGAGTACATTGTACCTGAGTGAGTCAATTACTAGTTGGACTAAACTTAAGGTGACAGCATTGTATTTTATAAAGGATACTTTGTATAGGATTATAAAGTTATCTCTAATCTTGGAGTTCATTTCTTAATAGAACCACTGGAGCCATTAATTTTTAACTTTAATGTGCAAGTAATTTCACCACAGAATAGAATATAGGTGGTGTTATTAAATTAAAACATTAGAGACGTCAGCTGTTTGTGAGTTTGAAGGACTGTTAGTATCGTTGAATTGCCAGATTATTTTTAATGATTTCCTTTATAACATAAAACATTTTTAAATTATCACTGCTCTAGAAACATAAATTAGTATTCACCAAAATGGTTACATTGTAAAATATAAGCTATGAAGTCCCTCGATTACCTTATTTACTGTTTATTATCATTAGTAGAATGCATTTACTAGTGAAAGTCAATTAAGTTCTCCCCAAAGTCTTCCAGAGAATTTATAATTTGCATTACTAGGCAGCATATACTTATAGTCTAAGAAAGAAATCTTTGATATATTTGGAAGATACTTAAAAGTTCATAGTTCATGATGTTTTCCCTCAGGTTTGTAATTTAGTACATTTGATAACAAATTGATCTCTCTTACATTGTGACCTTATAAATTGTTATTGGCTGAGATCATTAAATAGTCTGTTATATGTTTGTAGTATTGTCAGACTTTATAGTGAAGGTTTGAGAAAGCACTTCCAAATATCAGTAGGCTGTTACTCACAAATAAAGCTCTTCTTTGTTTCTGACTTTATCAAGTAATCATGGAGAAATCTTTAAAATGAAGTCTGTACTTTGAGTATAAATACTAAATAACGATATTATTTGTAGAAGGCTGCTTGTTTTTTCCCTACTTGTTGTAATGAATATGTTAGATGACTTGGTGATGTTTTACTGAGGAGTCGTGGCAGAAAATTTGTTACAGCTGGATCTGGTTGGACCCTTATCCTAGGACATTACATCATTAGAAGAAAATCAAAATGACTTTATCTTGCCTGTAAATGTTTCGTGTGTGAACCACTGGCCTGGAGCTGGAGTCTAGTGCAATTTTAATGTTATTTATCTTTAATTTTTAAATAATTAAAATTTCATTTCCTTAAAATAGTTGAAGACTATTCATCTAAAAAGGTTCTAGATGTGTTTTTGCATTAAATTCCAAGGTAAAGTTTGTGTTATTGTGTGTGATGAGTATATATTGAAATTACAATTCTGCATGTTATTTTAAAAATACTCAGATGATCAACAAGCTTTGAACTCAATCATGCAAGATTTGGCTGTCCTTCATAAGGCCAGTCGACCAGCATTATCCTTACAGGAAACCAGAAAAACAAAGTCTTTGTCACCAAAAAAACAGGTATTTCTTTCAATAATCCTTTAATCAAATACATGTCATTGCTCTGTGTGTTATTTTCCTTTAATATCCTGATCTTGAAATGTTGTTTGAAATGTTTAGCTTTTACACTTTTGAATCAAACATATTATTGTTGCTTGTTATACTCCCATAAGAATGTGCATTTAAAAAAAGAGTAAAATTGATATTTCATCTCTTTTTAGTGCACTTCATATAAGCAAATTATTTTTATTTCAAGTAGCCTATTCTGGAAGCCTACTATTTACAAATAAGGATGGTTTTGATTCTCATAAATGAAATGAGATTGGCGTGTCCAATATGAAAAGTAGAAATGTAGCATCCTATGCTGTCGCCTGTCACAGGGTTATCACGTATCCCCTACGCATGATGCCGTCACTGATAGATTTTGGTTCTCTTTTCTGTGGAGCCTAGACTTAGCAACATAATTCTCAACTGTTTGGCAAACACTGTTGATTGATTGGAATTGGCACTAAAAACAAAACCACCGTCTCTGTGCTCTACTTTAAATGAGTGGCTAAGAAAAAAAATCAGAAACTCTAGAAATTTTATCTGATTTATTAATGATTTTATTCATATGACTGATTTGTCATTTCATTACAGAATGATGTTCGAGTCAAATTTGAACATAGAGGAGAAAAAAGGTAAGCAAGAAAACATTACAATATCAGTTTATTTATTTAATAAACAATATATCCTAGTTAAGTCATTAAAGGTTCTTTTTAGGTTTTAATGAAAGTTCATGGCTTACAAATTGAGAATAGAAGCTGTCCTTGGCAATGTGTAATAGGTGCTTGAGGTGATTCCAGCTCACAGAGACTCCGTGTACAACAGACCAAAACACTGCCCGGTCCTGCGCTAGCCTTATATTTAAGATAGGCCAAACGTTAGAAGTGATTCATGTTTGTAGTTTGTAACATAGGAAATAAGTAAGATGAGGTTACTATATAATGCAGCCTTTCAGTATTACCACTTCCTTTTAATTTTACTCAATAGAAATTGAATGTATTTCTCTTTATCATTATTACATCATCCCTCCAGATGCTATACAGAATTTATGTATGTGGTCTCAGTGTTTAAAATTTTGATTATGCCTAAGAGACCTAAAGGATATGACGTGTATTAAATTAGTAATGTTGAGGAAGAGTGAGTTGGAGTGGTGGTTATAAGTTACTTAGCAGGAATGTAAACCTAGCCTTCCACTTGGTATCTCTATCTCAAAGTGACAGTGGTGGTGGTTGACAACAAAATTGCTAAGAAGACCTAAAAGGAGTTAGAGACGATGGATTTCGTTTCTGCTGTTTGTTTCTCTTATTAAATTAATTTAATAAAAAACTATCAGTTTTAAGGACTTTAAAAAGACAAATCATATAAATTGAAGATTAAAAAAAAAATTACACAGAGATGCTAAAAAATAGAATCTACCCCAAACCCAGTGCTGTCAAGTCGATTCCGACTCATAGCGACCCTATAGGGCAGCTATACTATATAACTGTTCTCCAGTCTGTTTTTTTTATGGATGTTTTCCCAATTTTTTTTTTTTATTCATTCAGCACTGTTTACTGAGTACTTCCTGTGTGTCAGGCACTGTGCTGGCCCTGAAGAGAGAATGTGAGAAAACAGACATGATCCCTCCACTTGTGGAGTTTACAGTCTGGTAGTCCCCAAGCTTAGGTGCATACTCTCTAGGGTCCATGCGGGCCAATCCTTTGGGGTACAGGAAGAAAACACTAGAATTTTAATTTGTTTTTAAAATCTGATTACTTAAATTTTTTATTTTGGGAGCATGCTTACATGATATATGTGCTCAAAAATGTTGAGTTGATAAGGGGGCAAGATCAAAATTTGAATCTCCAAAGAATAACTTTACTCCTTTTAACAGTTTCATTGAATCCCATTGTGTGGATGTGCCACAGTTAATGTAATTTCTTTCCTCAATGTACATATTACATTGCCCTTTAATATTCATATAACAGTTTCAGCACTAATTAAAAATTGCAGAAAATTTTGAGAATTTTTTTCCTGTTTTTACCAAGATGGAACAAACTTCAGAGTTATTAAACTTTATGTTGAGAATCTGGGAACTTGATCAAAAATAAGTTGTGGTGGTATTCAAATAAAGTGAATGCTTATGCTATTTTTACTTAATTTTGTACCTCTTTAGCCAATAGGTAACTGTTGCAAGTATGTTATTAGACTGTGCCTAAGAAAATAAAATATTTTAAAATTCTGCCTGTATAGAATTCTTCAGTTCTCCAGGCCAGTTAAACTGGAAGATCTGAGGTCTAAAGCTAAAGTCGCCTTTGGACAGTCTATGGATCTACATTATACCAACAATGAGGTAAACAAGTACATTTTAGCTTTTCATAGTTCTTCTTTTAGAAAGTAGTGTGTGCATTTAAGAGATTGTTTTATGACTCTTGTGCTTTTGCGGGGGATTGTCAAGGATATGGTACGTTAGAAGAACAAAGCGTCACGAGTAAATTTGTAAATTTTGACTGATTGATGTGGAATTTTCCATT
Source organism: Elephas maximus indicus (assembly GCF_024166365.1). NCBI lineage: Eukaryota > Metazoa > Chordata > Mammalia > Proboscidea > Elephantidae > Elephas > Elephas maximus. Next base: position 14,843,824 of record NC_064824.1, on the reverse strand, counting down.
GTGGAAAATATTAGAAGTTGCTACTGTGCAAATAACTGAATGAAGAACTATTATAGGAGGAAATAACTGTATTACAGGGAACTTTGCTACTTATTCCTATTTTATTTTTATTCTGTGTCCCCAAAATCTTCCAGAGAATTTATAATTTGCATTGCTAGGAAGCACATTCTTAGAGTCTCAGAAAGAAATCTTTGATATATTTGCCGATGGGCTGTCTTTCCCTCTTGTACTCTACGTTTGGCCAAGAGACAGTAGAGCTTTGTAGTCAGACTTAGTTAAAACTTAAAAAGATTATTTTAGTGTTGGTTAGGACATGATTAGATTATTATGTTCAGGTTTCTAATGCAGAAAAATCTTGGCTTGGGAATCATCAAATGTGATGTTAAGGGCTTGCTTTGACACTAATGAGAGCTCTGTGTTATGGGAAAACCTGTTTTTTGTTTGTTTTTTTACCTTCTGTAGAATCAGGGTTAAATGAGATGTTTTCTGAGGTTTCTTCCAGTTCCTGAGATCTTAAATTTTACAGGGACAATTTAATTAGTCCATTAGTTAGTTTATTTTTGGAAGATATTCGTTGAACATCCAACAAACATTATTTACACGCAAACACCGTATACTAGGCTTAATGCTGTGACTTATGAGTTGTAGTCTCTCGTGGAGTTTATAGACTTGTGGTTGAAGCAGACAGTGAATAAATGAGCTGTTTAATATATGAAGTTATTTGAAGGAAGTGCATGATGTATTGTGAAAGAATAAAGGCCCAGGGCAGTAGGTGTCCTACTACAAGCCAAAAGGTTGGCGTTTCAAACTCTACCTCCTCCCCCTCCCCGGCCAAAGGCGCCTTGGAAGACAGGCCTGGTGATCTGCTTCTGAAAAGTCACAGCCTTGAAAACCCTGTGGAGCAATTCTACTCTGTACACATGGGATCACCATGAGTCAGAATCGACTCATTGGCAACGAACAACAACAACAAAGAAGAGCTGACTGGGGCGGTGCTATTTATACTGAGACATGACGTATGAGAAGCCAACCATGCAAAGAATTTCAGAGGAAGGGCATCCCTGGTGGTGAAGACAGCGCGTGCAAAGATTCCAAGATGGAAAAGACTTATGTGTTTCAGGAATAGAAAAAGTACCAGTGAGAATGGAGTGACAGAGGAGATCTTCAATCTGAAATGACATGTGAAAGAGCTTTGCAAGTATTAAAGCATGTGCAAATATAAATATTTGAAAATATTAGATTTTAAAACTAATACAGCTTGTCTAAAGAAACTCCACTTACAGCTCAGAGCTAGAAATATTTTCTTGGTAAAAAATCAGAATTCTAAACAATTAATATCCTTGAACAAAGTGATGGGAACTATATTATAGTAATACAGTAACATTTTATTTTTCAGCCATTTTGGGGGTTTTCATTTAGCTGTGAACACTGTTGTTGGCCAGTCCATTTCTTAGCACTTACTGTCTCTGTCCATGCTGACCTGACTTCCAACCTGAGATTCTTAGAGCATTCTTGCCTCCAGAGCTATGGCCACTAGGTCTGTTGTCTAGGCTGAAGTGCATTGGTGGGGATGGGCCTCAGGATGAGGGAGTAGGAGATGGATGGGCTCCACTTGCCCATAGTTGTAACTTGCTGGATAATACACCTTTTATGGGCTTCCTTCCCTTCCCTGTCTTCTCCCATTCCCCTATCAGAGTTTCCTGGAATCTTTTTCCATATAAATGACTTGAACTTACAGTATGATTCTGGGGGAACCTAGACATATCTTTTTTTGTCTCAAATTGTATCATGAAAAACTTTGAAATGCCAAGATACGTTAAATCTACAACATTGTCTTGATCTTCTATCCTACTACGTCTATCAAGATTTGACATGATTTGTTCATATTGTACCTGTGCCGGCTCCCACAATTGCTCTCTTTTCTGAGTTCTCTCTGTTTATTTATATAGTTTTTTCCTAGGGATTTCTTGAGAATTGACATTAAGCTGACTAATCTGTAGTTTCAGGAACCTACTCCCATTTTCTGAAAAGTGGGAAAATTCCCGTCTCAGTTTCTTTTTATCATGTTTTCTGAAGGAATGCTGGGAGTGGTTCTACCATTATATCCAGGTGGCCCTTTGGCAAAATGTGGTAGAGGTGGCATTAGAGTAAGATTACATTCGCGATTTTGTGCATTAACCATGTCCTGATGCAAATTCTGACAAACCATCGCAAACCAAATATGTGCTCTTGGATAAATGGGTGCTAGGAAATAATGTGACAGGGTGTTAGTTTTGGGGACTTGTGGACAAGTGAAAATCTCATTTATACTGCATATTATTTCAGTTCTATGAAGATTTTGTTTTTGCCCAAGCCTGTTGCCCGTTGCTGTCGAGTCGATTCTGACTCATCGTGACCCTGTAGGACAGAGTAGAACTGCCCCATAGGGTTTCCAGGGAATGCCTGGTGGATTCGAACTGCCAACTTTTTGGTTAGCAGCTATAGCACTTAACCACTACGCCACCAGGGTTTCCATTTTGTTTTTAGCGTAATATAAATTCTCCTGTTCAGAATGAACCATTATTCCATAAACCTCTGAGTTGTGAGAATCAAAACAATAGGGACATTTAAGTTGTGGTTGCCTAGATTTGTTACCTTGGCTTCTCTTTAGTAAGGTACCCTGTGTGTGCACGCGGGTGTGAGTATTCATGCAAGGAGGGGGGTTGGATGTGTAGGCCAAAGAAGTGGATTTTCTAAGATCTTTCCTATCGTAGATGGGTAGAAGAGGAAAATTTTTTTTCATTTCTAGAATCTAATTTATTAACTGTAATTTGTAACTGTTCTTTTCTTTTTTTAATAATTTTTATTGTGCTTTAAGTGAAAGTTTACAAATCAAGCTAGTCTCTCACACAAAAAGCCATATACACCTTGCTACATATTCCCAAATACTGCCCCCGTAATGAGACAGCCTGCTGTCTCCCTCCACTCTCTCTTTTCGTGTCCTTTTTGCCAGCTTCTAACCCCCTCTACCCTCTCATTTCCCCTCCAGGCAGGAGATGCCAACATAGTCTCCAGTGTCCACCTGATCCAAGAAGCTTACTCCTCACTAGCATCCCTCTCCAACCCCTTGTCCAGTCCAATCCCTGTCTGAAGAGTTGGCTTCGGGAATGGTTCCTGTCCTGGGCCAACAGAAGGTCTGGGGGCCATGACCACCGGGGCCCTTGCAGCCTCAGTCAGACCATAAAGTCTGGTCTTACGAGAATTTGGGGTCTGCATCCCACTGCTCTCCTGCTCCCTCAGGGGTTCTCTGTTGTGTTCCCTGTCAGGGCAGTCATCGGTTGTAGCTGGGCACCATCTAGTTCTTCTGGTCTCAGGATGATGTAGTCTCTGGTTCATGTGCCCCTTTCTGTCTCTTGGGCTCATAATTACCTTGTGTCCTTGGTGTTCTTCATTCTCCTTTGATCCAGGTGGGTTGAGACCAATTGATGCATCTTAGATGGCTGCTTGGTAGCGTTTAAGACCCCAGACGCCACTCTTCAAAGTGGGATTCAGAATGTTTTCTTAATATATTTTATTATGCCAGTTGACTTAGATGTCCCCTGAAACCGTGGTCCCCAGACCCCTGCCCTTGCTACGCTGGCCTTCGAAGCATTCAGTTTATTCAGGAAACTTCTGTGCTTTTGGTTTAGTCCAATTGTGCTGACCTCCCCTGTATTGTGTGCTGTCTTTCCCTTCACCTAAAGTAGTTCTTATCTACAATCTAATTAAGGAATACCATTCTCCCACCCTTCCTCCTTCCTCCCTTTCGTAACCACAAAAGAATGTTTTCGTCTCTGTTTAAACTATTTCTCAAGTTCTTATAATAGTGGTCTTATACAATATTTGACCTTTTGCAACTGATTTCACTCAGCATAATGCCTTCCAGGTTCCTCCATGTTATGAAATGTTTCACAGATTCATCACTGTTCTTCATCGATGCATAGTATTCCATTGTGTGCATATAGCATAGTTTATTTATCCATTCATCCATTGATGGGCACCTTGGTTGCTTCCATGTTTTTGCTATTGTAAACAGGGCTGCGATAAACATGGGTGTGCATATATCTGTTCGTGTAAAGGCTCTTATTTCTCTAGGATATATTCCAAGGAGTGGGATTGCTGGATCCTATGGAAGTTCTATTTCTAGCTTTTTAAGGAAGCGCCAAATCGATTTCCAAAGTGGTTGTACCATTTGACATGCCCACCAGCAGTGTAGAAGTGTTCCAAACTCTCCACAGCCTCTCCAACATTTATTATTTTGTGATTTTTGGATTAATGCCAGCGTTGTTGGAGTGAGAAGAAATCTCAGTTTTGATCTGCATTTCTCCAATGGCTGATGATTGTGAACATTTCCTCATATATCTGTTAGCTACCTGAATGTCTTCTTGAGTGAAGTGTCTATTCATATCTTTTGTGCATTTTTTAATTGGGTTATTTGTCTTTTTGCAGTTGAGTTTTTGCAGTATTATGTAGATTTTAGAGATCAGGCACTGATAAGAAACGTCATAGCTAAAAACTTTTTCCCAGTCTGTAGGTAGTCTTTTTTACTCTTTTGGTGAAGTCCTTGGATGAGCTTAAGTGTTTGATTTTTAGGAGCTCCCAGTTAACTAGTTTTTCTTCTGCGTTCTTTATAATGTTTTGTATACTGTTCATGCCATGTATTAGGGCTCCTAACATTGTCCCTAATTTTTCTTCCATGATCTTTATCGTTTTCGATTTTATATTTAGGTCTTTGATCCATTTTGAGTTAGTATATATGCATGGAGTGAGGTTTGGGTCTTGTTTCATTTTTTTGCCGATAGATATCCAGTTATGCCAGCACCATTTGTTAAAAAGACTGTCTTTTCCCCATTTAAGTGTTTTGGGGCCTTTGTCAAATATCAACTGCTCATATGTGGATGGATTTATGTCTGGATTCTGAATTCTGTTCTGTTGGTCCATGCTTCTGTTGTCGTACCAGTACCAGGCTGTTTTGACTACTGTGGCGGTATAATAGGTTCTAAAATCAGGTAAAGTAAGGCCTCCCACTTTGTTTTTCTTTTTCAGTAATGCCTTATTTATCCGGGGCCTCTTTCCCTTCCATGTGAAGTTGGCGATTTGTTTCTCCATCTCATTAGCGAATGTCTTTGGGATTTGGATCAGAATTGCGTTAAATGTATAGATCGCTTTTGGTAGAACAGACATTTTTATAATGTTAAGTCTTCCTATCCACGAGCAAGGTATGTTCTCCCACTTATGTAAGTCTCTTCTGGTTTCTTGCAGAAGTGTACTGTAGTTTTCTTTGTATAAGTCTTTTACATCTCTGGTAGATTTATTCCTAAGTATTTTATCTTCTTGGGGGCTACTGTAAATGGCATTGATTTGGCGATTTCCTCTTCGATGTTCTTTTTGTTGGTGTAGAGGAATCCAACTGATTTTTGTATGTTTATCTTGTATCCCGACACACTGCTGAACTCTTCTATTAGTTTCAGTAGTTTTCTGGAGGATTCCTTAGGGTTTACTGTGTATATAGGATCATGTCAACTGCAAATAGAGATACTTTGACTTCTTCCTTGCCAATCTGGATGCCCTTTATTTCTTTAAGTGGCCTAATTGCTCTGGCTAGGACTTCCAGCACAATGTTGAATAAGAGTGGTGATAAAGGGCATCCTTGTCTGGTTCCCAATCTCAATGGGAATGTGTTCAGGCTCTCTCCCTTTAGGGTGATGTTGGCTTTTGGCTTTGTATAAATGCCCTTTTTTATGTTGAGAAATTTTCCTTCTATTCCTATTTTGCTGAGAGTTTTTATCATGAATGAGTGTTGACCTTTGTCAAATGCCTTTTCTGCATCAATTGATAAAATCATGTGATTCTTGTCTTTTGTTTTATTTATGTGATGGATTACATTAATTGTTTTTCTAATGTTGAACCATCCCTGCATACCTGGGATGAATCCCACTTGGTCATGGTGAATTACTTTTTTTGATATGTTGTTGAATTCTATTGGCTAGAATTTTGTTAAGGATTTTTGCATCTACGTTCATGAGGGATATAGATCTATAATTTTCTTTTCTTGTGGTGTCTTTACCTGGTTTTGGTATCAGGGATATGGTGGCTTCATAGAATGAGTTTGGTAGTATTCCATCCTCCTCTGTGCTCTGAAATACCTTTAGTAGTAGTGGTGTTAACTCTTCTCTGAAAGTTTGGTAGAACTCTGCAGTGAAGCTGTGTGGGCCAGGGCTTTTTTTTGTTGGGAGTTTTTTGATTACCTTTTCAATCTCTTCTTTTGTTATGGGTCTATTTAGTTGTTCTACCTCTGTTTGTGTTAGTTTAGGTAGGTAGTGTGTTTCTAGGAATTCATCCATTTCCTCTAGGTTTTCAAATTTGTTTGAGTATAGTTTTTCATAGTAATCTGATATGATTCTTTTAATTTCAGTTGAGTCTGTTGTAATATCACCCATCTCATTTCTTATTCGGGTTATTTGCTTCCTCTCCTGTTTTTCTTTTGTCAGTTTGGCCAATGGTTTATCAATTTTGTTGAGTTTTTCAAAAAACCAGCTTTTGGTGGTGTTAATTCTTTCAGTTGTTTTTCTGTTTTCTATTTCATTTAGTTCAGCCCTAATTTTTATTATTTGTTTTTTTCTGGTGCCTGTGAGTTTCTTTCGTCGCTCTCTATTTGTTCAAGTTGTAGGGATAATTCTTTGATTTTGGCCCTTTCTTGTTTTTGGATGTGTGGATTTATTGATATAAATTGGCCTCTGAGCACTGCTTTTGCTGTGTCCCGAAGGTTCTGATAGGAAGCGTTTTCATTCTCATTGGACTGTCTGAATTTCTTTATTCCATCCTTAATGTCTTCTATAATCTAGTCTTTTTTGAGCAGGGTATTGTTCAGTTTCCAAGGGTTCGATTTCTTTTCCCTGCTTTTCCTGTTATTGATTTCCACTTTTATGGCCTTATGGTCAGAGAACATGCTTTGTAATATTTCAACATTTTGGATTCTGCTAAGGCTTGCTTTATGACCTAATATGTGGTCTACTCTAGAGAATGTTCCATGTGCACTAGAAAAAAAAAGTATAGTTGGATGCTGTTGGGTGGAGTGTTCTGTATATGTCTACAAGGTCAAGTTGGTTGATTGTGGCATTTAGATCTTCCGTGTCTTTATTGAGCTTCTTTCTGGATGTCCTGTCCTTCACCAAAAGTGGTGTGTTGAAGTCTCCTACTATTATTGTGGAGCTGTCTATCTCACCTTTGAGTGCTGATAGAGTTTGTTTTAGGTATCTTGCAGCCCTGTCATTGGGTGCATAAATATTTAATATGGTTGTATCTTCTTGGTGCATTGTCCCTTTAATCATTATATAGTGTCCTTCCTTATCCTTTCTGATGGCTTTAACTTTAAAGTCTGTTTTGTCAGATATTAATATTGCTACTCCTGTTCTTTTTTGATTGTTGTTTGCTTGATATATTTTTTTCCATCCTTTGAGTTTTAGTTTGTTTGTGTCTCTAAGTCTAAGGTGTGTCTCTTGTAGGCAGCATATAGACAGATCTTGTTTTTTAATCCATTCCGCCACTGTCTGTCTCTTTATTGGTGCATTTAGTCCATTTACATTCAGGGTAATTATGGATAGGTATGAATTTAGTGCTATCATTTTGATGTCTTTTCTTGTGTGTTGTCAGCTTCCTTTTCCCACTTGATTTTATTGCTGAGTAGATTTTCTTTATATATTGTCCATTCCTCATATTTGTTGTTGTTGATTTTGTTTCTGCTGAGTCTTTATTTTTCCCTTGTATTTTATTTTGATGAGTAGGATAGTTTGTCTCCTTTGTGGTTACCTTATTAATTACCTCTGTTTTTCTAAATTTATAACTAACTTTTATTTCTTTGTATCACCCTATCTTCCTCTCCATATGGAAGGTGTTTGATTACATTTCTTAGTCCCTCTTTATTATTTTAATGTTGTCTTCTCTTATATAATAACAACGCTCTTACCCTGTGTTGGGCTTTTTTTTTTTTTTAAATCATTCTTTGTTTCTTTTCTTTTTTGCGGGGGGGATTTCTCTGTCTGGGTTGACTTCTGGTTGCTCTGCCCAGTGTTCTAGTCCTGGGTCGATACCTGATATTACTGATTTTCTAACCAAAGAACTCCCTTTAGTATTTCTTGTAGTTTTGGTTAGGTTTTTACTAATTCCCTCAACTTGTGTTTATCTGGAAATGTCTTAATTTCACCTTCATATTTAAGAGACAGTTTTGATGGATATATGATTCTTGGCAGGCAAGTTTCTTCCTTCAATTTTTAAAATATGTCATCCCATTGCCTTCTTGCCTTCATGGTTTCTGCCGAGTAGTCCGAGCTTATTCTTATTGGCTCTCCCTTTAGGTGACTTTTCTTTTATCCCTTGCTGCTCTTATAATTGTCTCTTTGTCTTTGGTTTTGGCATGCTTGATTATAATATGTCTTGGTGACTTTCTTTTAACATCTACCTTATGTGGAGTTCGATGAGCATCTTGGACAGATATCTTCTCATCTTTCACAATATCAGGGAAGTTTTCTGCCAACAAATCCTTAACAATTTTCTCTGTATTTTCTGTTACCCCTCCCTGTTCTGGTACTCCAATCACTCGCAGATTATTTCTCTTGATAGAGTCCCACTTGATTCTTAAATTTTCTTCATTTTTAAAAATTCTTTTATCTGATTTTTCTTCAAATATATTAGTGCCAAGTGATTTATCTTCGAGTTCAGAAATTCTAGCTTCTACTTGCTCAGTTCTGCTCCTCTGACTTCCTATCATCTAATTCTGTAATTTTATTGTTAATCTTCTGAATTTCTGATTGCTGTCTGTCTGTGGATTTTTACAGCTCATTAAACTTTTCATTATGTCCCTGAATAACCTTTCTGAGTTCTTAGTTGCTTTATCTGCGTGTTCCTTGGCTTGTTCTGCGTATTGCCTCATTCCCTTCCTGATGTCTTGAAGGGTTCTGTATATTTAACTTTCGTATTCTGCATCTGGTAATTCCAGGAATGCACTTTCATCTAAAAGATCCCTGGATTCTTTGTTTTGAGAGCCTGTTGAGGTGATCATGGCCTGTTTCTTTCTTTACGTGGCTTGATATTGACTGTTGTCTCCGAGGCATGTATAAGTTACTGTATTAGTTTTTGCTTGCTTACTATGTCATAGCTGCTTGCTTTGTTTTGTTTTGGTATACCCCTATGGGTTGCTTGAGTGAGCCAGCTTGATTATTTTCGCCTTTGGAGCTCTCGTGTCCTGTCCCCAGCTGGCTAGAGCTGTTATCGGGTATATCAGTATAGGAGTCCATTCAGTTTTCTTGTATGAATTCAGCTCAGGTTTCCAGGCAGGTGATCATCAAGTGTGTGGTACAGGCTCTGTCCTACAGTCTTAAAGGGGCAGGGGTGATTGGCCTATATACCCGTATCTGATTGCATCGGGGGGTCTCGCTCTGAACCAAGTAGGGGGCTGAGAACTGACCCCCATGTGTCTCTGAGGAAAACGCGTCTCTGTTCCCTAAAGCGTGCTGGTGGGTGGGCTCTCTAGAGGGACCATGGGCACCCAAAGTTTTTGTTGTAAGGACTGGGAGGTACCAGTTATCCCTGGGCCCCTGTCGCGGGTGGCTGGGTGACCCAAGTGGAGCCACTAGTCCTTATGTCCCTGTTGTGGGTAGGTGAGGACCTTGTTTAATAGGCAAAGCAATGTCAAATGACAAACACCCACCTCTTCACCGCCCCGCTGAAATGGTTGGAGTTTGCCAACAAGGGCCTATTTTCCCGAAATAGGCCCACACAGGTCTGTGCAGAAGGGAAGGGTGCTCAAGGTCCACGGACCGTTTATGCCTGGGCAGGAGCCGCTTCTGTCCTGAGCTTCCCCAGTTAATGGAGCTAGCAAATTATCTTTTCCCTTCAGTTGCAAATTTTTTCCTTCCCCAAGGCCAGGAGGACGGCTCCAGCTGCTCCCCAGGGTCTGTCTCAGGCCTAGGGAGGAAAATCTTTTTATGGGCTATTTTCATTCTTCACAATCAGGAAGATAATTCACTTATTTCAAATTTAGGTTCTATTTAATGGGTTCTTGGACTCAATTTTTAAGTTTCCTTTCCAGAAAGGATTTATATTAACATAAAACTGACTCATCAAAAATAAGCCAGTGGGAAATAGATTTCATGAATGAAAGCTGAAGTGAGTTCACCAGGCAGGTGAAAAAAACATTCTGTGATTTATTTAGTATGATTTAGGTAAGCTGGGACTTGTTCTTGACGCTTAGTCCTTTTTTTTTTTTTTTTTTTTTTTAATATTGGTGGTTGTCCGTGATCTCAGAGCTTGCGAGGGGTCACATAAGATCCATAGACAGTAGTCCAAGCCCTGTACCAGGTCCTCCTCTGGAGTGCCCGAATTTCACATCGGCAAACTGAAGAAGAGCAGAATCGTTTCCACGAGCACTTTGTTACTGTGCATGAAACTAGTGCTCATTTCCCTAAGAGCAACTGTACTTTGAAGAAGTAAACAATCCTGTTTTAAGTGAACTTATACTAAAAGTATGGAAATCCTGGTGGTGTAGTGGTTAAGTGCTACGGCTGCTAACCAAAAGGTTGGCGGTTTGAATCCATCACGCACTCCTTGGAAACTCAATGGGGCTGTTCTACTCTGCCCCATAGGGTTGCTGTGAGTCAGTTTTGACTCGATGGCAACAAGTTTTTTTTTTTTTTTGGTATAGTGAAAGTAAGCATTCAGATTTTGCCTTACAGTGAAAAACTGGCAGAATAATCTTCACCATTTCCAGTGCTCATAACATAAAAAAAAAAAAATATTGAGGATAAGAGCAAGGTATACCAGTATGGTTTATAATTGGTAGGAAAATGAAGGAATTTTATTAGAGTCTTAGGTTAATACTAAGTTGACATAAGGTGTTTTGATTTTCTTAAGTAAATCACAATTTTTCTGATAGTACTCTCTGGTGCTTGTGTCTGATCCATGAGATGACTAATGAAAGCAGATTTCTACGTTCAGGGTTGCTATAGGATGGCCAACCCATTTAGCTTGTTTGTTTTAGAGTGTATTGTTCAAGTCACCAGGGTCAGAGATAAGAACCCCAGGTGGGCTGTAGACTGCGGATATGTTACTGGTGGCATCCTCCATGGTAGCTGTCAAGGATATCCATGACATTGACATGTTGATATGCACACCAGCTTAGGGTGCAAATTGTGGTTATTATTGGATAAAGAACTAAAAGTTTCATCCATGCAGATGAAAGATGGTACCATTATTTTGTATAATTTTTGTATTTACCCTTAATGCTGTTTTGGGGTGAATATACTAATAGCTAAAGTTTAGCCATATGATATAAAATACCCTAGGAAATTAATCTTTAAATACATTTTCTATAAGAGCTTTATGATGAATAAACCAAATTTTAAAATACTTGTCCGTATTCATTCTGTGATTTTAGTGATGGTAGGATAGAGAGAGCAAAGAAATCTCTATATGTATATTTATCCAGACTTTGAGTTTAGTGACAAAATGAAGAGCAAATTGTTTTGAGGTTTGTAATTTGTAAAGGAGATGCTACTGGAAGGACTTGACCTGATGAAATGGTTGCGTGACTCTTTATGTCCCTTTTTGTTTAGTTGGTAATTCCACTGACTACTCAAGATGACCTGGACAAAGCTGTGGAATTGCTAGATCGTAGCATTCACATGAAGAGCCTCAAGATACTACTTGTAGTAAATGGAAGTACACAGGTAGGAACCATTTTATTCAGTAAGGATTATGGGATTTATGCCTGTGTGAACATAGTTACTGTCTGTAATCATTGATCGTATTTTCAGTGGGATTAAGTCTCAATTTCTATACTGTAATTGCTATATTTTCATATCCTTGTTCCTCAGAAGCACATAGCTGAAACTACAAATAAGTATAGTATATCGTACATATGAAACTAATAGAAACTGAGAACTTGAGGAGAACTGTATTAAAATTTGAAAAAGTAGAAGATTTGGTAAGACCCATAAACAATATAAAATAGCTAGGTTATATTTGGTAGGGGAGAGGATTCTCTTTAGAGCTCTAAGGGGGAGAATAGGATTAACTTTCATTTTCTTTTGCAGGCTACTAATTTAGAACCATTACCATCACTAGAAGACTTGGATAACACAGTATTTGGAGCAGAAAGGAAAAAACGGCTTTCTGTGATAGGTAAGAAAGCTAGTATCTGAATCATGGAATGGGTAATTTCTCCTTCATCCTTTAATGTAGGGCAAACACCTAAACATCCAATATGAAAACCCATTGCTGTTGAGTCAGTTCTAACTCAGAGCAACCCTATAGGACAGAGTAGAACTGCCCCATAGAGTTTCCAAGGCCATAAATCTTTACGGAAACAGACTGCCACATCTTTCTCCTGCGGAGTGGCTGGTGGGTTTGAACTGCCAGCCTTTTGGTTAGCAGCCGAACGTTTTAACCACTATGCCACCAGGGCCCCTTACACCTAAATATACCTCTGATGAATCACAGCCTGTAACTTACCCTTAGTTAACCACTTTCTAGCGTCTGCAGTCCCTTGGAAATTGAGTGAAGTATTAAAGGATTTGTTGTTGTAGTGTGCCGTTGAGTTGATTTCGACTCATAGCGACCCTATATGACTGAGTAGAGTTGCCTCATTCTAGGTTGTAATCTTGTGGAAGAAAATCGCCAGGTTTTTTCTCCTGTGGAGTGGCTGGTGGGTTCAAACCACCAACCTTTCATTTATCAGCTGAATGCTTAAACATTGTGGCACCCACAGAATTAGCAGTCTTTTAAGTATTTTTAAGGTTTGACAAATTCAGATAAAACCTTGAAGAGGTTTTAATTGTACCAATAAACTAAGAGTATGAAAAGAAGTAATTCTAGAATATTAAAATTAACAAGTAGACTACAGTCTAAGTTCATAAGCCTTTCTCTAGGGTTTTAGTTATTGCCAAGAATGTTATCAAAATAGAGATTGCGAAGAATTTACAGATTATACTTTATTAGTATTCAGTTTTTATGTGCCACTAATTATGCATTATGTTCTAATTAAACTCATGGTATAAAGAAATATGGACCCTGTGCTGTCTTTGAGAAGTGACCTGTAGAGAGGCACGGGTTGGGCAGAGGTGCTTACAGTCCCCAGTTCTGTGTATCTTCTTCAATTTGCATAAAACATCAATAATCCATGCACATTTTCATAGGATAAAGCTTCACCATGTTCAAAGACCTACTCGTATAAACAATTAGGCAGTGAATATGGTCATTAAAGATAGCATGAAAACAGGAGGGACAGATTTGAAGCAGAAAACAGGAGAAACAGTTGAATTGGGAAGAAGCTAGAGAGTGGGGCAAAAAAGAAGAGTGGTTGTGAATCTAAGCAACAGCAAAGGCTGGTCACAGAGGAGGATTGTTGAGGATGAAAGAAAACATTAAAATGGCATGTGAACTGCCCAAAAATCTATTATTCATCTTCTCTTTTGTTCCCCAGAAGAAACTATTTTGTAACAATTGCCTTCTAAATGTCTGTCTTAAACCAGCAGTCCTGCTTTTGGTTTCAGCCATGCTGGAAATGTGAGCAGCAGAGATGATTTACGAGTAAAATAAAAATTGCTTGTCCTTCCCATTTGGATGTATTTTGATAAAATTTAAAATTTTGGTGAAAGAATGTTTGAAATACCTGAACTCAAATCCCAGCTCTGAGTAACCTGAGACCAGTGACCGTCAGTCATCATCTTTAAGTCATGGGGTTGTTTTAACAATAAACTGAGAAAACACTTCTAAAGTACATTTTACTTTCCAAACGAGAAAGCATGACTGTTATTAATCACGCATTTCTTTCTTCATCTCTGTTTCTTGTCACATAACACTATCTATCATAATGAAAAAATCAACAATTCACTTTGATGATATTCCAAAAGCCAAAAACCAAACCCAGTGCTGTCGAGTCGATTCCAACTCGTAGTGACCCTATAGGACAGTAGAACTGCCCCATAGGGTTTCCAAGGCTGTAATCTTTATGGGAGGAGACAGCCACATCTTTCTCCCACAGAGTGGCTGGTGGGTTTGAACTGCCAACCTTACAGTTAGCAACTGAGCACTTAACTGCTGCACCACCAGGGCTCCTTTAGGCATGAGGGGCATTTATTTAAAAATCTATACTGTATTATCAGCCTATGATGTAGGTTTTCACTGGCCAATTTTTTCAAACGTAGACTGCCGGGTCCCTTCTTCCTAGTCTGTCTCAGTCTATAAGCTCTGCTGAAACCTGTCCACCAAGGGTGACACTGCTGGTATTTGACATACTGGTGGCCAAGCTTCCAGTATCATAGCAACACACAAGCCACCACAGTATGATAAAGTGACAGACATGTATGAGTTGTCAGCAGTCAGAAAAAAATACCACCTATTAAGTGTAAATGAATACTGTTATGAGATTAATCATTATATATAGTATTATGGGAGTTTAGAAAAGATATAAAAACATTTGAAGTTTTACAAACATGAATATTCTGTTAACTTTTTCTTTTTCCTTCTAAATTGTATTTATTTTGTTGTTATCATTGAGAATATACACAGCAAAACATACACCAACTGCTTCTACATGTATAATTTAGTGACATTTATTATATTCTAGTTGTGTAACCATCCTCACTCTCCTTTTCTGAGTTGTTCCTCCCTCATTAACATAAATTGACTGCCCCCTAAGTTTCCTATCTAATCTTTGGAGTTGCTGTTGTCAATTTGATCCCGTATAGATAGTTCTTAGTAGAACATAATGCTCAAGGCAGACATTTTTCACTAGTTAATCTAAACCATTGTTTGTTTTTAAGATGATTTCAGGGGATATTTTTGTCTTAAGGTTTAAAGATTATCTCAAGTCTGTACTTTTAGGGGTTTGTCTACCCTCCATGGCTCCAGGAAGTCCAGAGTCCATGAGAATTGGAAATTCAGTTCTGGTTTTTAACCCTTTTGATCAGGATTCTCTGGAATCTTTGATCAAAATATTCAGTAATGGTAGCTGGACACCATCCAGTTCTTCTGGTGTCTTGACAAAGGAGGGAATTGTTCATGGAAGGAATTAGCCACACATTCCCTATCTTCCTCCTGTTCCTGACTGCCCTTCTTCCTCTGTAGCTCCAGGTGAATAGAGACTAATTTTTGTGCCTTGGATGGCCGCTTGCATGCTTTTAAGAGCACAGGTACTACGTGTTCTGTTAACTTTTACTAAAAATGGGATTTCAGTTGCTAAAAACTTACGGAGTTATAGTCCATAAATTCTGTGTATATTAGCTAATACAGTTGGTTTTCTTGCTGATATTTATAAAATCATATGATTTTTTTTTCCTTTGAGGTTCTACTAGTAGAGATAGAAGCTCCCCTCCCCCGGGATACATTCCAGATGAATTACATCAGGTTGCTCGGAATGGGTCATTCACTAGTATCAACAGTGAAGGAGAGTTCATTCCAGAGAGCATGGACCAAGTAAGTAAAAGTTTGATGTGGATTTTTATTTACTGACATGAATGTTGTTAGGGTCAGTGTGATTTGGCAGGTACTTGGTATGGGGTATGTGTGTGTATGTGTATTTTTTTTAACCTCTTGTTCAATCCCATATCTTCCTTCTTAGGTGACTAAAACAACAAAAAATATAGGAAAATGCCCACTAATTTCCATTGATGTATAAAGAATACCAGAATAAGGCTGATTTCTTATAATGCTTATCCATAAATGAGTGAATATATTTGTTTGTAATCCTGGGGTTAACATTCAGATTTTTTTAACTTTGTGAAGCCGAGGTTTATAAACTTTCTAAAACAATTAAAAAAAAAAAAGTTTCAAGTATTGAAATATTTTCTTGGAGTTGCTGTTGTTTTCTTAACATTACACTGGATGCCCATGCTACTGTAGAATAATTGACATTTTATGGTAGTGTAGCAGTCACGATGTCATTAGCCATAATTTGTTTGAGGCCATTGTTTAGTTTTGGTAAGGAAAATTCTGTGAAATATTTTCACTTTTAATTATTTAACTAATTCTCTGAAAAAATACAACACTGGAAGTGCTTGCTCATCTGTGTCAAGAAGTTTGGAAGACAGCTACCTGGCCAACTGACTGGAAGGGATCCATGTTTGTGCCGATCCCAAAGAAAGGTGATCCAGCAGAATGCAGAAATTATCGAACAGTATCACTAATAAAACATGCAAGGAAAATTTTGTTGAAGATAATTAAAAAAATGATTGCATCAGTCCATCGGCAGGGAACTGCCAGAAATTCAAGCTGGATTCAAAACAGGTTGTAGAACAAAGAAGATCTTTGCTGATGTCAGATGAATCTTGGCCAAAAGCAGAAAATACCTGTATTTTATTGACTACGCAGAGGCATTAGACTGTGTAGATTATAACAAGTTATGGATAACACTGCAAAGAATGGGAATTCCGGAACACTTAATTGTGCTCATGTGGAACCTGTACGTAGACCAAGAGGCAGTTGTTTGGACAGAACAAGGGGATACTGCGTGGTGTAAAGTCAGGAAAGGTGTGAGTCAGGGTTGTATGCTTTCACCATACCTACTGAATCTGTATGCTGAGCAAGTAATCCGAGAACCCAGACTAGGTGAAGAAGACTGAGCATGAAGCTTGGAGGAAGGCTCTTTAACAACCTGCGTTATGCAGGTGACACAACCTTGCTTGCTAAAAGTGGAGAGAACTCGAAGCACTTACTGTTGAAGATGAACGACTACAGCCTTCAGTATAGATTGCACCCTAACATAAAGAAAACAAAAATCCTCACAACTGGACCGGTAAGCAACATCGTGAGAAATGGAGAAAAGATTGAAGTTGTCAAAGATTTCATTTTACTTGGATCCATAATCAACACTCTTGGAAGTAGCAGTCAAGAAATTAAGGGATGTATTGCATTGGGCAAATTTGTTTAAAAAGATCTCTTTCAAGAATTAAAAAGCAAAGGTGTCCCTTTGAGGACTAAAGTGTGCCTAACTCAAGCCATGCTGTTTTCAGTGGCCTCATATGCATGCAAAAGCGGGATGGTGAATAAGGAAGACCGGAAAAGAATCGACGTCTTTGAATTATGGTGTTGGCGAACAATATTGAATATACCATGGACTGCCAGAAGAATGAACAAGTTTGTCTTGGAGGAAGTAGAGCTGAAATGCTCCTTAAAAGTGAAGATGGCAACCCTAAAACTTGAACAAATAGAAAGAGAGCAACAAAAGAAACCCTCAGGCACCAGAAGAAAACAAATAATAAAAATTAGAGCAGAGCTAAATGAAATAGAAAACAGAAAAACAATTGCAAGAATTAGCAAGACCAAAAGCTGGTTCTTGGAAAAAATCAACAAAATTGATAAACCTTTGGCCAAACTGACAAAAGAAAAACAGGAGAGGAAGCAAATAATCCAAATAAGAAATGAGATGGGCGATATTACAACAGATCCAACTGAAAATTAAAAGAATCATATCAGATTACTATGAAAAATTAGAAGAAATGCGTGAATGCCTAGAAACACACTACCTATCTAAACTAACACAAGCAGAGTTAGAACAACTAAATAGACCCCTAACAAAAGAAGAGATTGAAAAGGTAATAAAAAAACTCCCAACAAAAAAAAGCCCTGGCCCACACAGCTTCACTGCAGAGTTCTACCAAACTTTCAGAGAAGAAGTTAACGCCACTACTACTAAAGGTATTTCAGAGCATAGATAAGGATGGAATACTACCAAACTCATTCTATGAAGCCACCATATCCCTGATACCAAAACCAGGCAAAGACACCACTAAAAAAAGAAAATCATAGACCTATATCCCTCATGAACTTCGATGCAAAAATCCTCATCAAAATTCTAGCCAATAGAATTCAACAACATATCAAAAGAAGTAATTCACCATGACCAAGTGGGATTCATCCCAGGTATGCAGGGATGGTTCAACATTAGAAAAAACAATTAATGTAATCCATCACATAAATAAACAAAAGACAAGAACCACATGATCTTATCAATTGATGCAGAAAAGGCATTTGACCAAGTTCGACACCCATTCATGATAATAACTTTCAGCAAAATAGGAATAGAAGGAAAATTCCTCAACATAATAAAG
The DNA here is from genome assembly GCF_024166365.1 of Elephas maximus indicus. Taxonomy (NCBI): domain Eukaryota; kingdom Metazoa; phylum Chordata; class Mammalia; order Proboscidea; family Elephantidae; genus Elephas; species Elephas maximus. The sequence continues at coordinate 14,825,702 of NC_064824.1, read as the reverse complement.
CCAACAACCAACGTCACCCTAAAGGGAGAGAGCCTGAAAGCGTTCCCCTTGAGATCAGGAACCAGACAAGGATGCCCTTTATCACCACTCTTATTCAACATTGTGCTGGAGGTCCTAGCCAGAGCAGTTAGGCTAGATAAAGAAATAAAGGGCATCCAGATTGGCAAGGAAGAAGTCAAAGTATCTCTATTTGCAGCTAACATGATCTTATACACAGAAAGCACTAAGGAATCCTCAAGAAAACCACTGAAACTAATAGAAGAGTTCAGCAGAGTATCGGGATACAAGATAAACATACGAAAATCAATTGGATTCCTCTACACCAACAAAAAGAACCTCGAAGAGGAAATCACCAAATCAATACCATTTACGGTAGCCCCCAGGAAGATAAAATACTTCAGAATAAATCTTACCAGAGATGTAAAAGACTTATAGAAAGAAAACCATAAAACACTACTGCAAGAAACCAAAAGAGATCTACATACGTGGAAAAACATACCTTGCTCATGGATAGAAAACTCAGCATTGTAAAAATGTCTATTCTACCAAAAGCGATCTATAAATTTAATGCAAGTCCAATTCAGATTCCAACGACATTTTTTAATGAGATGGAGAAACAAATCAACAACTTCATATGGAAGGGAAAGTGGCCCTGGGTATGGAAAACATTACTGAAAATGCAGAACGAAGTGGGAGGCCTTACTCTACCGAATTTTAGAAGCTATTATACTGCCACAGTAGGCAAAACAGCCTGGTACGGTACAACAACAGATACATAGACCAGTGGAACAGAATTCAGAATGCAGACATAAATCCATCCACATATGAGCAGTTGATATCTGACAAAGGCCCCAAAACAGTTAAATGGGGAAAAGACAGTCTTTTTAACAAATGGTGCTGACATAACTGGATATCCATCTGCAAAAAAATAAAACAAGACCCATACCTCACTCCATGCACAAAAATGAGCTCAAAATGGATTAAAGACCTAAATATAAAATCTAAAATGATAAAGATCTTGGAAGAAAAATTGGGACAACGTTAGGAGCCCTAATGCATGGCATAAACAACATGCAAAACTTTACTAACAATGCAGAAGAAAAACTAGGTAACTGGGAGCTCCTAAAAATCAAACACCTGTGCTTATGCAAAAAAAAAAAAAAAAGACTTCATCAAATGAGTAAAAAGATTACCTACAGACTGGGAAAAAGTTTTTAGCTATGACATTTCTGATCACTGCCTGATCTCTAAAATCTACTTGATACTTCAAAAACAATTATAGAAAGACAAATAACCTAATTAAAAAATGGGTAAAAGATATAAACAGACACTTCACTAAAGACATTCAAGTAGGTAACAGATACATGAAGAAATGCTCATCATCTTTAGCCATTAGAGAAATGTAAATGAAAACTACAATGAGATTTCATCTCACTGCAACAAGGCTGGCATTAATCCAAAAAACAGAAAACAAATATTGGAGAGGCTGTGGAGAGACTGGAACACTTATACTGTGCTGGTGCGAATGTCAAATGGTACAACCACTTTGGAAATCGATTTGGTGCTTCCTTAAAAAACTAGAGATAGAAGTACCATATGATCCAGCAATCCCACTCCTTGGTATATATCCTAGAGAAATAAGAGCCTTTATACGAACAGATATATGCACACCCATGTTCATTGCAGCAGCGTTTACAATAGCAAAAACATGGAAGCAACCAAGGTGCCCATTAACGGATGAAGGGATAAATAGATTATGGTATATTCACACAATGGGATACTGCACATCAATAAAGAACAGTGATGAATCTGTGAAAGATTTCATAACTTGGAGGAATCTGGAAGGCATTATGCTGAGTGAAGTTAGTCAGTTGCAAAAGGACAAATACTGTATGAGACCACTATTATAAGAACTTTAGAAATAGTTTAAACAGAGAAGAAAATACTCTTTGATGGTTACGAGAGGGGGAAGGGAGGTTGGGTGGGAGACAGGTACTCACTAATTAGATAAAAAAAAAAAACGGTAGTTTTAGATAAGAATTACTTTAGGTGATGGGAAAGACAACACACAATACAGGTGATGTCAGCACAACTGGAACTAAACCGAAAGCAAAGAAGTTTCCTGAATAAACTGAATGCTTTGAAGGCCAGCACAGCAGGGGTAGGGGTATAGGGACCATGGTTTTAGAGGACATCTAACTCAATTGGCATAATAAATCTATTAAGAAAACCTTCTGCATCCCACTTTCGAGAGTGGCGTCTGCGATCTTAAATGCTAGCAAGCGGCCACCTAAGATGCATCAATTGGTCTCAACCCACCTGGGGCAAGGGAGAATGAAGAACACCAAGGACACAAGGTGTAACTAGGAGCCCAAGAGACAGAAAGGGCCACATAAACCAGAGACTACATCAGCCTGAGACCAGAAGAACTAGATCGTGCCTGGCTACAACCAATGTCTGCCCTGACAGGGAACACAACACAGAACTCCTGAGGGAGCAGGAGAGCATTGGGATGCAGACCCCAAATTCTCCTAAAAAGACCAGACTTAAAGGTCTGACTGAGCGTAGAAGGACCCCGGTGGTCATGTTCCACAGGCCTTCTTTTGGCCCAGGACAGGAACCATTCCTGAAGCCAACTCTTCAGATATGTATTTGACTGGACATTGGGTTATAGAGGGATGCTGGTGAGGAGTGAGCTTCTTGGATCAGGTGGACACTTGAAACTATGTTGGCATCTCCTGCCTGAAGGGGAGCTGAGAGGGTGGAGGGGGTTAGAAGCTGGCGAAATGGACACGAAAAGAGAGACTGGAAGGAGGGAGCGAGCTGTCTCATTAGGGGGAGAGCAATTGGGAGTATGTAGCAAGGTGTATATAAGTGTTTGTGTGAGAGATTGACTTGATTTGTAAACTGTTACTTAAAGCACAATAAAAATGTAAAAAAAGGAAAAGCATACCTTGCTCATGTATAGGAAGACTTAACGTAGTAAAAATGTCTATTTTACCAAAAGCTGTCTATACATACAATGCACTTCTGATCCAAATTCCAATGTCATTTTTTAATGTGATGGAAAAACAAATCACCAGCTTCATATGGAAGGGAAAGAAGCCCCGGATAAGCAAAGCATTACTGAAAAAGAAGAAGAAAGTGGGAGGCCTCACTCTACCTGATTTCAGAACCTATCATACAGCCACAGTAGTCAAAACAGCCGGGTACTGGTACAACAACAGACACATAGACCAATGGAACAGAATTGAGAACCCAGATATAAATCCATCCACATATGAGCAGCTGATATTTGACAAAGGCCCCAAACCACTTAAATGGGGAAAAGACAGTCTTTTTAACAAATGGTGCTGGCATAACTGGATATCCATTTGCACAAAAATGAAACAAGATCCATACCTCACACCATGCACAAAAACTAACTCCAAGTGGATCAAAGACCTAAACATAAAGACTGAAACGATAAAGATCATGGAAGAAAAAATAGGGACAACCTTAGGAGCCCTAATACAAGGCATAAACAGAATACAAAACATTACCAAAAATGACGAAGAGAAACCTGATAACTGGGAGCTCCTAAAAATCAAACACCTATGCTCATCTAAAGACTTCACCAAAAGAGTAAAAAGACCACCTATAGCCTGGGAAAGAATTTTCAGCTATGATATCTCCGACCAGCCCCTGATCTCTAAAATCTATATGATTCTGTCAAGACTCAACCACAAAAAGACAAACAAACCAATCAAGAAGTGGGCAAAGGATATGAACACGCACTTCACTAAAGAAGATATTCAGGCAGCTAACAGATACATGAGAAAATGCTCTCGATCATTATCCATTAGAGAAATGCAAATTAAAACTATGATGAGATTCCATCTCACTCCAACAAGGCTGGCATTAATCCAAAAAACACAAAATAATAAATGTTGGAGAGGCTGCGGAGAGATTGGAACTCTTATACACTGCTGGTGGAAATGTAAAATGGTACAACCACTTTGGAAATCTATCTGGCGTTATCTTAAACAGTTAGAAATAGAACTACCATACAGCCCAGAAATCCCACTCCTTGGAATATACCCTAGAGAAATAAGAGCCTTCATACAAACAGATACATGCACACCCATGTTTATTGCAGCTCTGTTTACAATAGCAAAAAGCTGAAAGCAACCAAGATGTCCATTAATGGATGAATGGTTAAATAAATTGTGGTATATTCACAGAATGGAATACTACGCATCGATAAAGAACAGTGATGAATCTGTGAAACATTTCATAACATGGAGGAACCTGGAAGGCATTATGCTGAGCGAAATTAGTCAGAGGCAAAAGGACAAATATTGTATAAGACCACTATTATAAGATCTTGAGAAATAGTATAAACTGAGAAGAACACATACTTTTGTGGTTACGAGGCGGGGAGGGAGGGAGGGTGGGAGAGGGTTTTTTACTGATTAGTTCATAGATAATAACTGCTTTAGGTGAAGGGAAGGACAATACTCAATACATGGAAGGTCAGCTCAACTGGACTGGACCAAAAGCAAAGAAGTTTCCGGGATAAACTGAATGCTTCAAAGGTCAGCGGAGCAAGAGTGGGGGTTTGGGGACCATGGTTTAAGGGGACTTCTAAGTCAATTGGCATAATAAACTCTATTATGAAAACATTCTGCATCCCACTTTGAAATGTGGCGTCTGGGGTCTTAAATGCTAACAAGTGGCCACCTAAGATGCATCAATTGGTCTGAACCCACCTGGATCAAAGGAGAATGAAGAACACCAAGGTCACATGATAACTAAGCCCAAGAGACAGAAAGGGCGTCATGAACCAGAGACCTACATCATCCTGAGACCAGAAGAACTAGTTGGTGCCCGGCCACAACCGATGACTGCCCCGACAGGGAGCACGACAAAGAAACCCTGAGGGAGCAGGAGAACAGTGGGATGCAGACCCCAAATTCTCACAAAAAGACCATACTTAATGGTCTGACTGAGACTGGAGGAATCCCGGCGGTCATGGTCCCCAAGCCTTCTGTTGGCCCAGGACAGGAACCATTCCCGAAGACAACTCATCAGACTTGAAAGGGACTGGACAGTGGGTAGGAGAAAGATGCTGATGGAGAGTGAGCTCTTTGTATCAGGTGGACACTTGAGACTGTGTTGGCATCTCCTGTCTGGAGGGGGGATGGGAGGATAGAGAAAGTTGGAAGGTGGCAAAATTGTCACGAGAGACTGGAAGGGCTGACTCATTCGGGGGAGAGCAAGTGGGAGTATGGAGTAAGGTATATATAAACTTATATGTGACAGTTTGACTTGATTTCTAAACGTTCACTTGAAGCTCAAAAAAAGTTAATAAAAAAAAAAAAGTTAGAACTACCATACAACCCAGAAATCCCACTCCTCGGAGTATATCCTAGAGAAATAAGAGCCTTTACATGAACAGGCATGTGCACACCCATGTTTATTGCAGCACTGTGTACAATAGCAGAAAGCTGGAAGCAACCAAGGTGTCCATCAACGGATGAATGGGTAAATAAATTGTGGTATATTCACACAATGGAATCTACGCATCGATAAAGAACAGTGACGAATCTGTGAAACATTTCATAACATGGAGGAACCTGGAACGCATTATGCTGAGTGAAATTAGAGACAAAAGGACAAATATTGTATAAGACCACTATTATAAGATCTTGAGAAATAGTATAAACTGAGAAGAACACATACTTTTGTGGTTACAAGGGGGGTGGGGGGGTGGGAGAGGGTTATTTACTGATTAGTTAGTAGATAAGAACTACTTTAGGTGAAGGGAAGGACAATACTCAATACACGGAAGGTCAGCTCGACTGGACCAAAAGCAAAGAAGTTTCCGGGATAAACTGAATGCTTCAAAGGTCAGCGGAGCAAGCGCGGGGGTTTGTGGACTATGGCTTAAGGGGACTTCTAAGTCAATTGGAAAAATAATTCTATTATGAAAACATTCTGCATCCCACTTTGAAATGTGGCATCTGGGGCCTTAAATGCTAACAAGCGGCCATCTAAGATGCATCAATTGGTCTCAACCCACGTGGATCAAAGGAGAATGAAGAACACCGAGGTCACACGATAACTATAAGCCCAAGAGACAGAAAGGGCCACAGGAACCAGAGACTTACATCATCCTGAGACCAGAAGAAGTAGATGGTGACCAGCCACAACCGATGACTGCCCTGACAGGGAGCTCAACAGAGAACCCCTGAGGGAGCAGGAGATCAGTGGGATGCAGACCCCAAATTGTCATAAAAAGACCATACTTAATGGTCTGACTGAGACTAGAGGAATCCCGGCGGTCATGGTCCCCAAACCTGTTGGCCCAGGACAGGAACCATTCCCGAAGACAACTCATCTGACATGGAAGGGACTGGACAAAGGGTTGGAGAGAGATGCTGATGAAGAGTGAGCTACTTGTATCAGGTGGACACTTGAGACTGTGTTGGCATCTCCTGTCTAGAGGGGAGATAGGAGGGTAGAGAGGGTTAGAAACTGGGAAAATTGTCACAAAAGGAGAGAGTGGAAGGGCTGACTCATTAGGGGGAGAGTAAGTGGGAGTATAGAGTAAGGTGTATATAAGCTTATATGTGACAGACTGACTTGATTTTTAAACGTTCACTTAAAGCTCAATAAAAATTTTTAAAAAGTTAAAATGTAAAAAAAAAAAGTGAGCATAGCAAGACTTTATCTTACATACTTTGGACTTGTCAGGAGGGACCATTCCTTGGAGAAGGGCATCATGCTTGGTAAAGTATAGGGTCAGCAAAAAAGAGGAAGACCGTGAACAAGATCTGTTGACACAGTGGTTGCGACAGGGGACTCAAACAGAGCAACAGTTGTGAGGATTGCACATAGGGTTGGTGGAATGATTCAGAACTGACTCGACGGCACCTGATAAAACTATGGAGACGATGTTCTGGGAAATTCTGAAGTGATGGCTTCTCTACAAGACACAGCTACTTTTGAAACATTTGAAAACTGGCAACTTTGGGGAGTGACTGCTGATGGGTATGATATTTCTTTTTGGGCTGATGAAAGTCTTATAAAATTGGGGTGAGGATTGTACGACACTGTGAAGGTACTGAACACGATTGGATTTTATAGTTTAAATGGGTGAATTTTATGATATATGAATTATAGCTCAGTAAAGTTGAAAGAAAAAAAAACCCTAGTAACTTTGGGTTCTATCCCGTGTCATCATAAATGGTACTCTTTTTTATATTTTTAGATGCTGGATCCATTATCTTTAAGCAGCCCTGAAAATTCTGGCTCAGGAAGCTGTCCATCACTTGATAGTCCTTTGGATGGGTAATGTTGATTGTGGCTTTTGTTTCTGAATACATGTGGGTAAATAGCTTGCTGAATTATCAAGAACTCTTCTTTGCTACGTTCAGAGGAAAGTAGTTGATACCTGCCTGTACTTATAACAAATCAGTGTTTTCCCAATTTGAGCAAATCCCTCAACCTCATGCATGGGTCTCAGTATCTTTATTAGTTAAAATCATATCTTCAGGGCTGCTTCTGATTATACTATTCTGAGTATTCCTGCTTGCCAGAATTGTGTGTTTGAAGGTAAATACAAACTTAGAATTCATGTATGTTTATTTTTAAAACTGTGTTGGTGAAACTACTGTCAAAATTTTCATTAATATGTTTATTTTTGGAGGTGTCGGGAATTGTTGGACCTGTTCGAGATTATGCTCATTTTGACACCAGATTAAATTAATTTACATTCTTGATAATTGTGATCTGGTGTGTTAGTTGTCATTTCCAAAATTTAAGCACTTTGGTGAAAGATCTGTTTAGGAATACAACTGGGGTCAAGTTGCAGCTGTGGCTTCTCTGTTAAAAGTGCCCCCTCTCCTGGCCTCAGCAAAACACTGTTCTTTGTTGACACTGTGTAGCACACAAGATTCATTGTCTTCATTAAAATCTTTACCTACTTAGTTTCCTCTTGGATTGCTTTCTAAAAGGAAATTGTGGAAAGATAACTGATATTATGTGAGAATACGTATTTCAGTGTCTCTTACCTGTATACCTGGAACCTCTCTCTGTTAATATTTACTTCAAGTAGACATTCAGAAATTTAGGGAAATATTAATGATGCAGCTATATTTATTGAACAGTTACTATTCGAAGGCACTGTCCCGACCCCCTTACAAAAATACACTTTACATATATACACTTGAAATTATTATCTCCTTTTTGTAGATGAGGAAACAGTCTCAGAAAGGTGATTTGCAAAGATTACACAGCTAGTTTAGTGGCAGGGCTAGGATTGAAACACAGGTTTGTCTGATTCCAAAACTTATCGTTCTTACCGCTACACTGATGACTTTTAAATATCAGGCTTTTTTTCTGCCTGTACCAAATAAATGTCTAAAAGGAAATTTCCCTTTGGTCAGTTATGTTAGCGTTTCAGGGTGAGCTGTAGTATGTGTATTTATATACACACACACATAGACACCGAAATTGTTTTAAGACCTGAAAACATGTCTTATTTACATAGTTTCTCTTAATTTAATGTGGCATTTTCTACTTACAGAGAGAACTATCCAAAATCACGAATGCCCAGGGCACAGAGCTACCCAGATAACCATCAAGAATTTTCAGGTTGGACTGTTCCCAGTCTAAACGTTTATGTCATTGAGTAGTGTTTTGGCTGGGAGGGAGAGGGGAGATTTTTAAAAAATAAAATAAAATTTTGTAAATGTGTTTTTCATCATTAGAAATATTTGAGTTTTTTTCCGTGTGTCTTAACAGACTATGATAACCCTATCTTTGAGAAATTTGGAAAAGGAGGAACATATCCAAGAAGGTATCATGTTTCCTATCACCAGCAAGAGTATAACGATGGTAAGTCTCTGGCAGTTTGACCACAAGTACACTTTGTTAAAAATCTCATGTTTATGTAATATCCTTAGAAATGGGTTTGTTCTAGAATCACTCAGTTTTCCAGTTTTTTTTTAATGTTTTTAAGAAAATTGGATTATAATTAAAACTATAATAACATTTTAGCTTCGTGTTATCTCTTAATACCAGTATTTTTTTTTTTTTTTGAAAAAAGGAGTAATTAAAAAAACGATATTAACTAGCAAATAATTCCTTGATGGTGGAATGCACACTAGCATTGCCCTTTAAGGAAAAACCGTTGGTACCTATCAACTTACAATTTTTGTTTTATATTTTTTGTCATTCTTGGAAATGAGAGTAAAAGTTTTATCTCCCTTGTATTCAGAAGTGACAGGGTTTGACTTTGTGATTTTCTGTGTATGTGTACTTCACCATAAGATATTCTGTGAATTTGCGATCAGATCCTGTTCACACCCCCACTCTTCTCTTCATTTGTTTTCACCTTTTCTCTTTCTTGTGTTTTTTTTTTTAATTGCTGTTAAGTTTAAAACGTATAATCAAATAATCAGTGCTATTTCAATTCTTACCAAGACAGATTTTTCCCTAAATTTCAAATATTAAATATAGTACAATATATTAATAAAAGATGTAATTCTTTTTTCATGTTTCAGGTCGTAAAACTTTTCCCAGAGCTAGAAGGAACCAGGGGACCAGCTTCCGGTCTCCTGTGAGTTTTAGTCCCACTGACCATTCCTTAAGCACTAGTAGTGGAAGCAGTATCTTCACCCCAGAGTGTGACGACAGTCGGATAAGAAGAAGGGGAAGTGACATAGACAACCCTACTCTGACTGTAATGGACATCAGCCCACCCAGCCGGTGTAAGTGATAGAAATTGGCGTAGTAGAACACATAGCAGAACCTTTAGAGAGTTTTATAGTATTTCTCAAAGAAGTCATAGCGGTGTTTCTAAAGGTGGTGGAAAAGTCAAATAGTAAGCATAGTATCACTGCTAAGTACTTTAGAAGATTCTGTCCTTTGTTTTTATTACAAAATTATTACCGATTATTCCATTCATTCATTCCACATATCCTTATTGAGGCCTAGCACTAAGATTTGCAAAATAACCTGTAATACATAGAGGAATAATTATAGTGTAGTAGTGAATCTAGATCTCAAGTAGGAATTCACCAGGTAAGGATGGGACACGTACATATGGGCACGGCATGTTACAAAAATGGGGAGTCATTCATTTGTGGCTTAAGTGGAAGATATATTTCTTAAAATAGCAGAAGTAGGACTGGAATGGTAACTAGGAGCCCCTTGGTGAAATATTTGGACTTTGCCTTATAAGCATTGCGTGCAGAGATTCCTGCCCTAAGATATTTACTGAAACAGTATTTGCATACTCCCAATTACTCCTCTTTGTACTAGTGTTTTCATGTTTTATTTGTACATCTGTAACCCCCTGCTACATTGCTCCTAATTTTGCTTAAGAGCTATTTCTTTTTTAAATTTTTATTGTGCTTTTAAGTGAAAGCTTACAAATCAAAGTCAGTCTCTCATACAAAATTTATATACAACTTGCTATATACTCCCAGTGCTCTCTCCCTAATGAGACAGCACACTCCTTCCCTCCACTCTCTGTTTTTGCATCCATTCAGCCAGCTTCTGACCCCCCTGCCCTCTAGTCTCTTCTATAGACAGGAGCTGCCCACATAGTCTGATGTGTCTACTTGATCCAAGAAGTGCACTCCTCACCAGTATCATTTTCTATCCCATAGTCCAATCCAACCCCTGTCTGAAGAGTTGGCTTTGGGAATGGTTCCTGTCTTGGGCTAACAGGTCTGGGGACCATGACCTCCTGGGTCCTTCTAGTCTCAGCCAGACCATTAAGTCTGGTCTTTTCATGAGAATTTGGGGTCTGCATCCCAGTGCTCTCCTGCTCCCTCAGGGGTTCTCTGTTGTGTTCCCCGTCAGGGCAGTCATCAGTTGTAGCCGGGCACCATCTAGTTCTTCTGGTCTCAGGTTGATGTAGTCTCTGTTTTATGTAGCCCTTTCTGTCTCTTGGGCTCATAATTACCTTGTGTTTTTGATGTTCCTCATTTTCCCTTGCTTCAGGTGGGTTGAGACCAATTGATGCATCTTAGATGGCCGCTTGTTGGTGTTTAAGACCCCAGACGCCAGAGTGGGATACAGAGTGTTTTCTTAATAGATTTTATTATGCCAATTGACCTAGATGTCCCCTGAAACCATGGTCCCCAAACCCCCGCCTCTGCTGCACTGGCCTTCAAAGTGTTCAGTGTATTCAGGAAACTTCTTTGCTTTCGGTTTAGCCCAGTTGTGCTGACCTCTCCTGTATTGTGAGTTGTCTTTCCCTTCACCTAAAATAATTCTTATCTACTACCTAATTAAAGAATACCCTTTCCCTCCCCGCTCCCTACTCTCATAGCCATCAAAGAATATTTTCTTCTCTGTTTAAACTATTCTTGAGTTCTTATAATAGTGGTCTCATACAAAATTTGTCCTTTTGCAACTGACTAATTTCACTCAGCATAATGCCTTCCAGATTCTTCCATGTTATGAAATGTTTCATGGATTCATCATTGTTCTTTATTGATGTGTAGTATTCCATTGTGTGAGTATACCATAATTCATTAATCCATTCATCTGTTGATGGGCACGTTGGTTGCTTCAATCTTTTTGCTATTGTAAACGGTGCTGCAGTGAACGTGGGTATGCATATGTCTGTTCGTGTAAAGGCCTTTAGTTCTCTAGGATATATTCAAAGGAGTGGCATTGCTGGATCATATGGTAGTTCTATTTCTAGCTATTTAAGGAAGTGCCAAATTGATTTCCAAAGTGGTTGTAGCATTTTACATTCCCACCAGCAGTGTATAAGTGTTCCAGTCTCTCCACAACCTCTCCAACATTTATTATTTTGTGATTTTTGGATTAATGCCAGCCTTGTTGGAGTGAGATGGAATCTCATTGTAGTTTTGATTTGCATTTCTCTAATGGTAATGATGGTGAGCATTTCCTCATGTATCTGTTAGGTACCTGAATGTCTTCTTTAGTAAAGTGCCTAGACAGTTATCTTTTAAAGAAGTTAAAATAAGTGAAGAATGCCTTTTATCTATTTCCATTTATCTTTATTTATGTAGATTCAAGTCAGGTATCAAATTTCTTCTTCCTGAAGAACTTGCTTTAACATTTCTTATAATAAAAGTCTGCTTGTGATAAATTCCTTCAGCTTTTGTGTGTTTATAAAGGGCCTTTATTTTTTACTCATTTTTAAAAGTTTTTTTTTTTCTGGACATAGCCTTTTTCTTTGAGCACCTTAAAGATAACCTCTTCATTTTCTTCTGGCTTATATAATTTCTGAGAAGTCTGCTGTATTTCTTAATATAGTTTCTCTATATGTAATATGCTTTTTTTCCCCCCATATGGCAGCTTTTAAGATTTTCTCTTATCTTTGGTTTTTAACGGTTTTAATATGACATGTTTAGGTATATTTTGAAGGGAGGGGTTTCCTCTTGTTCTCTGAGTTTGTTAGGCCTATGATTTGTTTATGAAAAATTGTGAGCCTTTTTCTTTTCAGATATTTCTTCTGCCTCATTTTTTTTTTTTTCTCTCTCTGGGAGTCCAATTATGGTGAAACCTGTGAGAGCTGGAACTCAAGGGGACTGCCTTGTTTTTCTGGATCTTGCAAGTTTTCTGCTTTTGACAGGGTGTAGTCTTACCCCTTACCTAGCATTCTCCGTTAAGAATCCTACCTCATAAACACCCAGAAAGTGTTTATTTTTCGATTTTATAGGGCTAGAAAAGGAACCAGACCATTTGTTACGATTTGCATGTTTATTTGAATTATGCACAGATATGTGCATATATTATTAAAATAAAGGTATGGGTAAAATTCACTTTTTAATAAAAACATCTAATGTCAATTGTTTAGTTTGTTTTGTATTTCGATGAAATTATTGAAAGAAATTTCTAAACTTGTAGCCTTATCAAAAAATTGTTGGTCTCCTTTAACTTTTCCAAATTCCATCAAAGCCTTTATGTAGCTAAAAGCTTGTGTCTGACTTAAAGGCCCAGACTCTCTAATGGCAGGTCCTCGTCATCGTCATAGTTGTCGTCTTTAGATTGTGAGCCCACAGTTTCTTGCAGGTTTAGTTTGTCCACTTCTGTGGCAATTTCTTTGTTATCATCAATGTAAGATGCGACACTGGCCCTGCTTTCTGAAGCACCACGATAAATGTCATTTATTGCATCCTGAAACTGCAGGATGTTACCAAGCTTGACAAGGATTTCATCTGGATCGGTCCCCACTGCCAAAGAAGCAGCAGTGTGTCTCAAAGCGCTTTCAGTGCCATCTCGCACATCTCAGTGTTGGCAATCACTCTCTGAAGCAGTAGGTGCCTGTAGTTGAATACTTTGGCTAATGCTGTGATCCAGAGGTTGTAGGGCCGATGTTAAGAATGGAAGAAAAAAACTTAATATTGGCCAGGGGCAGTGACTGATGACAAGTAGCATTGTCGACACACAAAAAAATGCCTCAATTTTGTTTTTTCATGCTATTGTTGATTTTATTTAAAAACTCTTCATAAATTGCTCCCATCATTTAAGCTTTGTTATTCCATTTCTGTTCTACTGAAAACTCTTTAATTTTTATGTTCGTGAACTACCACAGTCTCTTACTCTTCCCAGTTACCCACGGTTTCTCAAATGTCCCATCTGCGAACATGGTCAAGAGGGTGGTAAGCCACTCTTTCAAAAACTGACCCCGTGGGCGTTTTCCCCTCTCGTCTTCAGGGTCCTGTTAGGCACCCCTATCAGATAGAGAAGCCTCGTATCCCCTTATGATCTCTTTTAATTTTGTGAACCAGTTTTGAAAAACGTCTTTGTCAACCTTGTTTGACTCCCACAAGTTACATTGTAAATGATTCCAAGTTTTGGTTTTTCTTCTAAGCTCTGAAACCACCTTTTAGACACTGAGAATCCATCAGCTTGTAAAAGTTTCACCGTTCCCTTTGCCTTTACTTGCAAGATAGGTCCTGAAATGAGAACATTTATGGTGGAGCGTTGAAGAAAGCACTCAAAAACACATTCGTTGGTTTCTGCATAATTTCCATCCCTTCTTTTCTTGACATTTACGTTGGTGCTCTTCATGTTTTTTTCAATTATTTTATCCTTTTCCTTCACAATTGAGTAAATTCACATTTGGCTGCACTTGAACTCACAGCTTCCTTGACAGCCATTTTCGGTTATCATTTTGACAGTGTTAAACTTTTCTTTCAGAGATAAATTTCTCTTTCTCTTGTCCATGGCTGTGAAGGAATAAACTTTTTCTTTTTCTTTTTTTTTGAAGGAAATAAGTTCCTCTAAAAATTAAGGAATTTATAATCTTATCCTCTCGAAAATGTGAATGTCTCAAACAAAAAGAAATGAAAACTACTAACATCATTATATGCTAAAGTTAGCACACTTCAGTAAAATATTTAAGAAAAAACCCCTGTGAGAAGAATGTTTTTGGTTTTGTACACATATTGAATGTGCTAAGTGAGGAAATGCTTCCCTGTTTTTTTGGCAAAACGAGAAATTTTGAAGAAAAAAATTGCAAGGCAATGAAGGAGTTGATTTTGAAAATTACAGTAACAATCAAAATTACAAATAGCTAAAGTGAAAATTAAAGATAAGGAGAAGAGCAAACCCTGTCAATGCTAAGAAAAAAAGTGCTTTGCTAGGTTTTAATGAAAATAAAGGAATTTAATAGCATATCTCACCTTCTTCCAAACTTATGTATGTTGTTCTTCACTGGAAAAAATGTACAGGCCTGTCATGGATTGAATTATGCCCCCCCAAAAATGTATCAATTTGGCTGGGCCATGAGTCCCAGTATTGTGTGGTTGTCTTCCATTTTGTGATTGTAATTTTATGTTAAAGAGGATTAGGGTGGGTAGGGTGGGATTATAACACCCTTACTAAGGTCACATCCCTGATCCAACATAAAGGGAGTTTCTCTGGGAAACTTGCACTGCCTTTTAGCTTACAAGAGATGAAAGGGAAGTGATCAGAGAAGGGAGTACCTCGTACCACTAAGAAAGCAGTGCTGGGAGCAGAGTGCATCCCTTGGATCTGGGGTCCCTGAGTGGAGAAGCTCCCAGTCTAGGGGAAGAATGATGAGAAGGCCGACAGAGAGAAAAAGCCTTCCCCTGGAGCTGACACCCTGAATTTGGACTTTTAACCCACTTTACTGTGAAGAAATAAATTTCTGTTTGTTAAAGCCATCCACTTGTGGTATTTCTGTTACAGCAGCATTAGATAAATAAGACAAAGGCCAAAAAAAGAAAAAACAAAAAAGGCAAAAATGTAAATAGACGCATCCTGCAAACAGTAGCGATGCACAGTACGCACTCACACACAGTAGCAGTGCAAAAGGAAGTGGAAGACTGGGACTTCATGTCTAACTCTTGTACTTGGAACTATTTCCTGCTTTCGCATCTGTGCTTCTTTGTATTTGGGCTGTAATACCAATGATTTTCTGATTCCATCTGCATCTCACAGATTCCAGCTTTCACAGAATACTTATTAGGATAAGATAATCATTTCAGTGGAAAATATTTGAGTTTTCTTTCTCTGTCAGGTTTCCACCATACACAGGTAATGACTTTTGAAAGTTTTATTGTGCATGTATATTAGACTATTTAATATTGCCCTACAGCTCTGGGTGTTTTTTGTTTTTACTTTTTTTTTTTCCTCCCCCTTCTTTGTGTGTTAGTTTGGAGAATTTCTGTTGATCTATTTTCAGTTTCACTGATTCTTTCCTTGGCCATATCGAATCTATTCGTGAGCCTGTTAAAGACATTCTCCCTTAGTATTTTTTTCTTTCTTTTTTCAATTAATTTCAGCCATTTCCATTTGACTCTTCCTGCAATTTCTATCTTTCTGTTGAAATTTTACATCTGTTCATGTATGTTATCTACCTTTTCCATGAGAGCCATTAACATGTTGATCATAGTTATTTTAAATTTCTTGCCTGACAGCTCATGCATCTTGGTCATCTCTGAGTCTCCTTCTGTTGATTGGTTTGTCTCTTGATGGCTTCTTTTTTTGGCATCTTGTAATTTTATATTGGATTCCAGATACTATGTGTAGGACTATGGAGACTGAGGTAAATAGTATTTATGCTTAGAAATAGAGCTACTTCTTCTACTAGGCTATTATTATAGGAGTTTAGTTAATCTGGTCAGAAGTTGAACTTGGTTTGGATTTTATTGTTGCCATGGTCACTATGTACCACTAACTTCAAATTCTTCTAGAGTCACCTTATGCTTAGGATAAAGGCCACTTCCAGAATGTTTTTCTTAATACTGTATTTTTATGCAAATAACGTGCACCTTCTAAAAGGTTTGTTTCCCGACTGCACTCTGCCCACAAAGTATTTTTATAAGCACCATTATGCCAATATTTTTTTTGACATGTTGCTGTAAAAAATGAGCGTAGAACATTTACAAAAATACCTCGCGGGCGGAGGGTGCAGTTGGCAAACATACGTAGAAGACGCGTGTTATTTGCACAAAAATATGGTAATCCTGCTGCACTCAGCTTTTGGTCTTCCTTGCTTGTGAACTCTTCTCAGAGGGTCTTTCTCTGTGTCCTTGCCCCTCCTCAGAAATACATTGCTGTTATTTGGTAGCCTGGCAGAGGGGAGTGCTCTCTGTTACCCTGATCTAGCTTCAGCCTTGATCAGGCTGGCCCTGTGTCCCGGGTTGTCAGTGATAGGCTTTCTCAGTGATCCTGCCCTTCCGACAGCCTGTCTTTCCTTAGATTTCAGACAAGTTGGTTGTCTCGCAGTCTCAATTTTCTGACAGGTTCAAAAATGGTTAATGATTTTGTGGATTATCCAGCTTTCACTTGTTATTAGGGTGAATGTGATGCTCTTTCCAGCCTTCTTTGTAGGTGGAAGGCAGAAAACTAATTACATGTATTACTGAAGTAAAGATTAGAAATAGTGCATATTATAGTCACTGGCATCTTAGATTCAGTGGTCAGGAAAAAAAATTCATTGGAAAAGTATGAGTCAAGGGGATGTAAACCTTTTTTGGGCTTAGAACTCTTAGAACATTGACTAAAAAAGAATTTTTGAAAGGCGGTAACTGTTGTGCACTCAGATGATCATGATTTTCAGTTATATCCAAATATATTCAGTTTAGAATATCTCCAATGGAATATACTCATTTAGTCCTTAACCATTTGCGTGCCATCTGACTATTCCATTTTAAGAAAGTATTCTTTCTCAGCACCTCGTGCTCCAACCAACTGGAGATTGGGCAAACTGCTGGGCCAGGGAGCCTTTGGCAGGGTCTACCTCTGTTACGACGTCGATACAGGAAGAGAATTGGCTGTTAAACAAGTTCAATTTGACCCTGATAGCCCTGAGACCAGCAAGGTAAGAAACACTGCACAAGCTGCTTTGTTATGTTATAAGAAGTATTTTTACTAAAATAAATATAACATACATATAAATTATTTGAAAAAAACAAATGAATAATTAGGCATGTTTGTCTTTTTTATGCTGTGGATTTTTCTCTTTCTGTATATCAATTAAATTCCTAATCTTTAGGATACTATCAGGAATTGTTGTAAATGTTATTTTAGGGACACTAAAATGTTTATTCCTTAGGAAGTAAAGATTTCAGAATGGTATCACCTTGATGGTTCATGAAGTTGAATTTTTTTTCTTTTGCTACCATTTTACCACTGTTGCAAGGACTTAATAGTGAATTCTGTCTTTCAGGAAGTGAATGCACTTGAGTGTGAAATTCAGTTGTTGAAAAACTTGCTGCATGAACGAATTGTTCAGTATTATGGCTGTCTGAGGGATCCCCAGGAAAAAACACTTTCCATATTTATGGAATATATGCCAGGGGTAAGCTAGCAAATCTGTTGAAAATAGACATATTCTATTTAATGTCTTAATTGAGGAAGGAAAAACAATAAAAACTTTGATTATGAAATGTTAACCGTATTTAATGACATTTTGGAAGAGTTTCGAACTAGAACTGGGTAGTATAATTTTTATTTCCTATCCTCTTCATCTCTTTGTATTTTTTAATCATTTTTAAAAATGCTGAAGTATTCTAAAGTAGGTTACAGACATCATAGCAGCCGATACTCAGGTTTCCTTAAATGTTGTCTTAAAAATGTCCATTATAGCTGGTTTGTTAAAACCAGAATCAGTTCAGGGCCACACATTGCATCTAGTTGATGTGTCTCTCAGTTCTTGTTTCATCTAGAATAGCAAATTTGTATGCGACATTGATTTGACAAAGAGCCTAGTTTTTCTGTTGACAACCTCATGGGTTTGTCTAATGGCATCCTCATGGCGTTGTTTAATTTGTTCCTTTATCCTTGATATTTCCCGTAAACTGCAAGTTAGATTGAAAGTTTGAGTCAGATTCAAATTCACCATGTTTTTATTAGAATACATGATGGATGACGCTGTGTACTTTGTCGCATCACATCAGGAGACATTCAGTTTCTGGTCATCCCACAGTTAACGATGCTACTGAGGTCGATGGCTAGATTGGGACAGTCATCGTCCTGATTCCCCTGTGGTAGACCAGAAAATGGCCTGAGGTATATCCCTGGCACATTTGAATATCCAGTTCCTTTTCAACCATCCGCCTGATGCTTTTAACACAGATCGTTAATACTTGCCCCAATCGCTAAGTTCCTTAGGAGTTGCATAACGCTATTTTCAAATTCTTTCTTTTCCCATGTATTACTTTTAGGATTTGTAAGGTCAGCAGTTCAAATCCAGCAGCCACTCCTGGGAAACCCTTTGGGGCAGTTCTACTCTGTCATATAGGGTCACTATGAGTCGAAATCGACTTGACGAATTTGGGGTTTTGGAGTTTTTTGAGAGTACGTTCTAATACTAATGAATTTCAGGATGGTGTTGTATTTACTATTTAAATATACACGTATTCCTGCAATTTAAGGCAGTTTTATAAAAGGGGTTTAGTTTTGGGGCCTTTAAGGGGATAGCTAAGGAGTCCTGGTGGCACACCGGCTAAGAGCTCAACTGCTAACAGAAAGTTGGCGGTTTGAACTCACCAGTTGCTCTGTGAGAGAACGATGTGGCAGTCTGCTTCCATAAAGATTACAGCCTTGGAAACCCTATGGGGCAGTTGTACTGTCTTAATAGGGTTGCTATGAATTGAAACGGACTGGACGGGAGTGGATTTGGTTTTTTTGGTTTAAGGAAATAGCTTATTAGAATTGAATGTATGAGGTCGGAGTTTCAGTTTATGAATCAGTAAAGCTGTTTGTAGATCAAGATCAACAACAACAACACTGTGATATTAAAAAGCATCTGCAGTTGGATAAGGACAGAAATGTTAAAAAATAAACTACGATGTAATTTAAACATGGGCTTTATTTGAGTAGTTATCGTATAAAAAAAACCAAACCCGTTGCCATCAAGCCGATTCCGACTTATAGTGACCCTATAGGACAGAGTAGAACTGCCCCATAGGGGTTTCAGGGAGCGCCTGGTGGATTCGAACTGCTGACCTTTTGGTTAGCAGCCATAGCTCTTAACCACTCTGCCACCAAGGTTTCCACATATGCATGTAGGGAGACCATTTTGACTCTAAGAAAAAATGACTCAGTGTAGGCCAGCTACAATGAAGCTTATAAAAGGAAAACGAAGGAGAAGAATAGAAAATGAGCCTTTGGCTAATCTTAACATGATTGATTGAACTCTGCCCCCCTTACTGAGGTCAGCTGACGTCAGGTACTAGGTAGTCTCTGGCCTGGAGGGTGGGGAGGCATTCATTTGCACAAATCTTTAGGTGTAGTCTGGAGGTTTTAAAATGATAAAAAGTACTTCATCTCTCAGGAAGCAAGAAAAATTACTAAAAGTTACACTATTTGCATTAGATAAACTCTGCACTAGTTTATGGTTCACAAATGTCTTTGTCGCAAAGGGATTTGCAAAGATTAAATCACTGCGTTAAGCTATTAACACTCCTCAAAGCTGGGAAAAACAAGTTAACAACGCGGCACAGTAGTTTAGCAGATCCTGATGAAAAAAAGAAATTAATAGCTTTGTAGGTTTTTGGGGGGGTCAGACTTTTAATTTTGTGCTAGTGTGTAAGAGAATGGAGCCCTGCTGGCACAGCGTTTGGAGTTCCACTGCTAACCAAAAGACCAGTGGTTTGAATCCCTCAGCCGCTCCGTGGAGACCCAAGGGGCAGCTCTGTTCTGTCCTGTAGGGTCACTGTGAGTCGAAGCCCACTCTACAGCAACAGATTTTGTGTAAGAGAAACCCCTTGAAATCCAAATAAAAGGTCTATTTTTAATTTCATTTCACACACAGATTTTATTAGTTTGTGCAATAGTATTTAAATTAAAAAAATTATTTTAAGTATGAATAGAGATCCAGATTGTTGAAAATAAAATTAAAAAATAGTTGGCCAAAACTGATTTACATTACAGATGAAGATGGGTAATCTATATATTCAGCAGTCTTAAGACTTAGACCACTGGCTACTCAGGAAGAAGGATTAGATTGCGTTTCACGTTAGTTACACTTGATTTTGTAACGCATCTGTCTTCTTCAAATCACAAGTTGTCATTCTTTGAAAAGCATGTTACTAAATTAATAAATGATACAGCTAAATGAATTATTCAACATTCAAATTATTGAATTGCCTATGGCAGTTTCTGGACAACATGTATGTTCCTAAACCTTCCCAAATCCTCCAGTTTGTGAACGATGCTTTATACTTTCCCTCATTAAATTTAATATAATAGACCTCTTTATGCCATAGATTCAAGCTCTGCCAGAATCGATGGTGCACTCTTCAGGTTTCCCAAACAGCATTCTATGCATCCGTTTATCTAGAACTATTTTCAGGCTTAGAGCCATAACTTTGTTCTATTTTCAGTACATTTACTGGCAGTTGGCTTCTCTTACTCTTTTTCACACACAGAAAAAAGAACTTTTTAGCTGGTAGAGTTTCCCAACCCATTCCAGTTGTACACACTGTAGAAGGTAACATTTTAATGGCACCCTGGGGTAGACAGACTACACCTATTGACCTGTGAGCATCCAGAGGCTACTGGCCTGACTCTCCTGAGGCCCCAGACGATCTGTATCTGCACCACCCATTTGCAGCCTCCAAGTATTTTTTGGCCTGTTACTTGGAAAACTCAATTTTAGCAAAGTTATTTTGTGTATTACTACAAGTAGAGACACAATAAGTAGATTGTGAACAAAAAAGTCATGTTGAATTTATGTAGTGTTTGGCTGGGTGCACTGCCAAAGCTAGTCCACATGTGTTTGCAAATTTGGGTAAGCAGAATTGCAAATTGCTGTCCCTTCAGAGATTACTCATGAACAGTGGGAAAAAATGGTTAAATCTGTAAGATCCAAGAATCTGTTTTTATGTGACAAAGTACATGGCTTACCAAAATTCAAGGAAAGACAGTGTTAAAAATAATCAAAACTCACTGAAATTTGAACACAAGGTTTATTCTGAGAAGTTATTCTATATGCATATAAACCCATAGCTGTCAAGTTGATCCTGATTCATGGTGACCCTATAGGACAGAATAGAATTGGCCCATAGGGTTTCCAAGGAGCGGCTGATGGATTTGAACTGCTAACCTTTTGGTTGGCAGCCGAGCTCTTAACCACTGTGCCACCAGGGCTCCGTATAGGGAGACCATTTTGATTCCAGAAAAAGCAAATAGCTCGAAGAAGCTAGATACAATGGGGTTTATAAAGAAGGAAATCCATTGCCTTCGAGTCGATTCTGACTCATAGTGATCCTATAGGACAGAGTAAAACTGCCCCATAGGGTTTCTAAGACTGTAATCTTTGTGGAAGCTGTCAAATCTTTTCCTGCTGAGCAGCTGGTGGATTTTAACTGCCTGTTTCAGTTAGCAACTGAGTGCTTAACTGTTGCACCACCAGGGCTCCTTATAAACAGGTTAAAAAAAAAAAACAAAACAGCCTGTTGCCATAGACTCAATTCTGACTCATAGTGACCCTATAGGACAAAGTAGAACTGCCCCATAGGGTTTCCAAGGAGTCGCTGGTAGATTCAAACTGCTGATGTTCGGTTAGCAGCCAGACTCTTAACCACTATGCCACTAAAAAAAAAAAAAATGCCACTAGGGCTCCATAAAGAGAAGAGGAGGGAAAAATATAGAAAACCAACCACTGGCTAATCTTAAATGATTGATTGAACCTTGCCCTCTTCCTTTTACTGAGATCAGTGGATATGAGTTCACTAGATGGTCCCTGCCCCTCTCTACCTGGCCATGTTGTTTGATGTTCAAATTTAGTAAGCCTAGCTTCCATCAGAAAAGAAGGGGTTTGCAACTTTGGGTGAAAGAAAAGCTCTGGTGGGGTGATTTTGGTCAGGGTTTTCTTTAAAGTGAAATATTTGGTTTGGTGGGTAAGAAAACCCCAAAATCAAAGCAAGATATCTGCAATCAATTTCTCTTTTTGACAGCAGAACCATTTGTATATATTTTCTTGTTTATAAAATTGATTTTGTCCCTCAGGAAGCATTTCATTTTCATCTTTTAAAGTGTAGATTATTAATCAAATTTGCACATCAGAATCACTAGGGAAGCTTTTTCAAAAATTCAAGTCCTTGTGTTTCACCTCAGGCTAATTCAGCATTTGCTGAGATGGTACCTCATCCTGGCTAATAAAAACTTTAAAAATTAGAAATCCCACTTTAATTAATGTTTTCTCATGTCTTGAACTAGATTGTGAGTGTATAAAAGAAAAAAACTTTAAAATCTTATACGTGTTCTGATTTTGTGATCATATTCACCCTTCAGTTAGCAGGTGTCAATAAAACAGTGTTTTAAGCATAGAGTAAGAACAAAACAAATAAAATCAAAGTGAGATTTACATAGAGAAGAGAGAAGGAAAAACAAAAATATATTCAAGGCAAAAAAAAAAAACAACACAAGATAAAAGTACTGGAAAATTTTAAAAACCAGAGCTGCAAGGAACAGGCTTCCTGCAGCTAGAACTCTTCAATAGTTGTAGTCAGGGGGTGTAGAATAGTTTTTTGCTGAATTACATGATATATAATGTCCTCACTAAGAACACTTTGTCTCTGCAATTATGGCCTCACAGTTGTCAACTAGAACTCTTAAAAATAAAGATTTAAAAGTGGTTTTCATTTCAAAGCATAACAGAGTTTTCTTTTGTTGTTTTTTGTCCTAGGGTTCAATTAAGGACCAACTAAAAGCATACGGGGCTCTTACTGAGAACGTGACCAGGAAGTACGCCCGCCAGATTCTGGAGGGTGTCCATTATTTGCACAGTAACATGATTGTCCATAGAGATATCAAAGGTAAGTGACGAGAGTACTGCTGTAGAGAAGGACTTGATCGCCGGTTCAGATTAAAACAGAGGTTTGTTCAGGGTTTGAAACAGTTGCATTTGGGGAACTATATAGCCCATTGAAAGTGCAGTCAGTTAGTTTTGGGGCAGTTTCATTGTCCAAGTATTTTAATGGGGTGAAAAGAGCAATCAAACTATAGGGAGGGTAATTAAAGGAAAATTAATGAATATTGGATAATCACACACTGATTGCTTACTGATTATTAATAGTATGGTTAATGGTTTGCAAGGAACAAGCTTTTTGCTGAATTACGTGACATAGATGTCCTTATGTGAGACGTATATATCAAGTTTCACAGGATGCTTACATTATGTCACAGGATGCTTATATGTATTTTCTTGGTTTGCGTTGTAAAAATATCTTATTGGCAACAGCACCCAGACTTCTTCCTGAGTACGTGTATTTTGAGGGGTGTAGAGGGTCATTTGGTTAAGACCCCTTGGGGCGTATGGTTTCATATCCTGGTTTTGACCGCCGAGGAAAAACATATTTTTCTCAAAAAAAATAGCTGTTAGTCTAGAATCCAGATTAAAATCCAACAGCATGGTTAGCATATTATGTCTCTGTCTCACTGACTACACTGAACGTTGTCTTTTCCTGAGACATTTCCCTCCTTCTGATCAAAGATCTCATAGAGAATCTTTTGATCATTGATAGAATTGAGTAGGCTCTCCCACGTGGGCACACTTGCTGTTGTTTACTCTAGTGGCTACTTGAATTATCAAGCACTTAAGACCTCAGATGCCACACCGCAATTGTGACCAAGCACCACTGAGTGTTTCCCTTTTACCTTGACATAGTGGAGTTCTCCTCTTCAGACTGGGCTGGCTTCATGTCTCTTAAAAAGGAGTAACTCATCTTCTGCAAGGTTTCCTTAGCCTCACTGTGCTTTAAAGGGAGACACTCTGGTGGGCCTCAAAAGGGAGGGGGAAAGAGGTGACAGTGTCAGGTACAATGGATCAGAGGCACAAGGGCTGACTTATTCTTTCAGTCCCTCAAAGCGGGGTTTCATCAAGGCCATCACTGACCTGGATGTTTTTTGTATACATTATCTTTTTCGTGGGTATCATGTTAATTCTTGAGGTCAGAACACGAGTGGTTAATTTTATGTAACATTTAATGGTGATAACATTGACCATTAAAATCATAATTCTAGCAAACAAAATTGTCTCTAAAAGTGGTGTTGATGAAAAGATGTCTGGGTTTACAAGGGAAAAACCAAAATGTCAAAACGGGATTTATGCTAAAATTGCAGTTTGATAATTGTGAAAAGGAAGGTTTGATAACAAAAAGGAAACCCTGAGAATTTAAACAGCGCATATCTGAAATATCCAATTTGTCTAGAAATTTTAAGCAATAGGTATAACTGTCATCGTGGAACATAAAACAAATAAGGTAGCTGGTCTGTTCAATAAACAATAAGCAAATGCACTAGGCAGCACTGACTTCTGTCATTTACATGGAAAAACATTATATCAAACATGGAATAACTTGAAGTTATGGGTTTGAAGTTTTATTTATGGAGTAAAGCAATTAAAAACAATATAGTGAATAAAATAAATAGAAGAGCAAAGAAATTAATATAAATAAATTCCGTCTATGAGTTCGTTTTTTTTGTTTGTTTACTCAGGCCCATGTAGCTTATTTTGATTCTGTGTTATATTGGATCAACTGCGGTCTGTGAACTTGTCATTTTTTATGTAAGAATTCTGGAAATCATGATTTAGTCTAGTCACAGTTCTTTTCATAAGTCTAATATAGTCCATCTTTTTATTGAGGTATTTTGGTCAAATATCTTCAGCAAATCAGCAAAGTAACAACATAATCTGCAGATGACAAAACTTGATATGGCCTTAATTAACTTAGAATAATAATAGTTCTTAAAGGTGAAAAACTTGATAGAGATTAATTTAAAGGCTACGTAAAGCCAAATAAAGTCCGTTTAAAAAACTTTAGACAAAAATATCTCTTAATGTAATGATTAACCTTATTTTCAAAAGAGCTTCAGATATAACACTTAATAATCTTGAGAAGTAATACCATAGTCAGAATATACTAAGAACATACCGAGATGATCAAGTCTTTAAATATGTGAGTAGTAGTTAAAACAAAACAAAACAAAAGACCTTCATGGGAAAACTTTATGAATCCCTCAAACTATTGGTTTTGATGATGCTAAATTAAAAAAAAATAATAGTTACTGCAACTGAGGTAGCAATTGAAATAATAAAATTATAACATAATATTATGTGTTTGCAATCTAGTATCAGGCATATGTATTACTAACATAAATTCTAACTTAAAGAAAATTTGGTATTTTTCCTAATTTGACAACACAGGGGAGAACAGAGGTCTATATACAGAAAACAACTTCCTGTTCTTCTTAAATGCGATAAAATTTTCTTCAAACTGTGGGTGGCAGTTTAATTTAGATCATTTATTCCCTCCTTTTCATGGTGGGATAAAGAATTTGGGCCACCTATGAAATTATCTTGAGAGACCATGAGTATTTGGAGGGTAGATGGAGTTGTATCTAATTAATGACACTCCTTTTTTGTAGTTTCAATGTTATTGAAGGAAAGATCTCTGTTAATTCCCCGGAAGATGGTTATATTCATGGTTGCTGGTCTCCTGTGTGTGGTAGAGAGTTGAATTTGTTCCTGTTCTCTCTCTCTTTTTTTTTTTTTTTTAACTGAAGCCATTTTTTCTAAGATGACCTGGTTTTTACATTAAAAAACCATAGATTTGCAGTCTAAAAGATTGTTGGGTTGTATTTGAAGTTGTTAGAGTTGTAAAGCTCTAAGCTTATCTGGTTGAGTGAGACTTTTTGTTCAATTCGTTCCTCTTTTTGATCTTCAGACATAGTTCTCTCTCTGAACTATCAAGTTTACAAAAGGAGGAGTGTCTCTTTCTGAACGGCAGAAAGAGAACTATGTCTGAGGATCAAAAAGAGGAACTATCCTGGGAAGGCAGAAAGAGCAATTGCAGAGTTCTAACAAGTTTAAACAAATATTGCTTTAATATTTTTTAAAAGTTCTAAAATACCAATTAAAACTATTGAAGTCTCAAGCTTGTTGTTTAGGAGTTTCAGACTCAACAATCCTAGAGGGGACTGCCAATAACGAACCATTAAGCAATCAACCAAACCAGCTAACCAGTTAATATCTTATTATGTTAATCAAGTAATAAATCAGTTGGATTATTTTAATAATTAACAGTCCTGACTGCTTATGGGGTTTGAGATTTCACAAACTCAGAAACTCTCAGGATGGACAATACTTGACTGCTGTAACTCATGAAGATAAGATTTATACAAGTAATACTTGGGGCCATCTCCCCTGGAGAAAACAAAACAGAACAAACACAAATTTCTCAGAGAATTTAAACACAAAATCTGAGAGGTTATTCACCTGTTTGCTGTTTTTGTAGATGAGTTCTTGAAGTTTCTTGACGATGTTAAAATTTGGTTGTAAGATTCAAAAGGCGCATGAAAAAAAATCTTTGTGTACTTAGAGAAATAAAAATAACTTTTTAGCAAGTGACATTAAAAGGACAAGAAGAATTCAGTGTTACAGAGTTTGGATAGAAGAGATTAGTGAAGACCTGTAATAGCCTTTGGGAATGTACTCCAGCAGCTAGGATAGCTCTCAGGAATTTTCCGATATTCTCTTGGTAGAAGAGCAGAAATTAAGGTCTCTGGCAGCTTCTGGCCAGAAAAGAAAAATTGTCTAAACTTTAAAAAGCAGAAGTTAAAAGGGATTTTGGGTGTCAACTGAAAAATTTAGGCATTACCTCTGAAATCTCAGACTTTAGATTCTAAAATTTTCTTATATATCCAGTTCAGCTTAAGTTACTTAAAAGGGTTCTGGAGCCTAATTTGACATATTACAAAACAATAACAACTTTACCAGCATGAATTTGTATTAAATTCTTCAAAGTAGCTCTTAGAAGCCTAGGCACACTAAGCAGTTTCTCCAAGACTTAAGACTTACTTATGAGAAAAGAAAAAAAAAACTGACAACAGCTAGTCATGGCTTTTGAGACGAGACACACAAAAACGTAGACATGAGATGAGACAACTCCTTAATGAGTGCATATGTGCCTAATGGTACTCTCAACCTCACTAAGGCGGCAGCCACACATGTGAAAATGACTCTGGAGCCTTTACCAAAACAAAATGCACTCGAAGAAACCTTAATGGGCATTTAGAGAAAAACACAGCAAGTTCACACAGCCTGAACCAAGCTACAATTACCCAGATAAGAAACTTGTCAAAACGCTCTCGAATGAGCTGAAAATAAAGAGATGAAAGATTGTTAACAAACCTCAGAGGACTTCAAACAGAAAGAAGGCGGAAATCCTTGGTCTAAGAGGTTTTACCTGGAGGCAGCTCTCAAGAGCTGGAAAAGTGGATTGAGCATGCAAAGGGCTTGTATGGGCGCCAGTGTTCCATAGTCCCATTCTGGGGTTGTTTAGCAGGCAAATTGCCTTTGGATCCCACTTCTGACACCAAAACACTGTAGAGAAAAACTTGAACACTGTTTTGAGTTAAAACAGAGAGGTACATTAAGAGTTTGAAACAATTGCAATTGGCGAACTATGTGCCCATTGAAAATGGAACCGGGTAGTTCTGCAGCAGTCTCGGTATACAAGTATTCTTATGGGGTGAAAAGAGGAACCAAACCACAGGGAGGGCAATTACTGGAAAATCAATGGATATTGTAATAATCACACTCTGATTGGTTATTGATTATTAATAGTGTAGGTAGTGAATGCAGATAGTTTCCCAGGGTGCTTAAATCACGGTTACAAGATGCTCACATGTATTTTCTTCATCTAGCTTGCAAAAATGTCTTGTTGGCAACAGCACCAAGACAGTACTCTTCCTGAGTATGTGTATTTTGAGGGGCATAGAGGGTCAGTTGGTTAAGACTCCTCAGGGCATATAGTTTCACATCCTGGTTTGGACCACCGAGGAAAAACATGTTTTTCTCAAAAAACATAGCTGTTAGTCTAGATATCCAGATTAAAAATTAGATAGCATGGTCAGCATATTATGCCTCTGTCTCAATAACTGCACTGAAAGTCATCTTTTCCTGAGACAGTACATAGTTCTTTGTGAGTGTGAATGAAATAAGTGAGATGGTTGAGAAATTTACCGTTTACATTGATACTTCTACCTCTAAAGTACCACAAACAATTCTGTTTTCTCAGTGACTCAGTCAGTGTTCCATTAGACCAGTCCTGATGTTTACATCCCAACAAATGGGTAGCTCCATGATGGGGGCCCATACAATCAATAAAGTTAAAAAGATTATAAAAGTGAGACCATGTTTTTGTACAAATAGCATAGGCATTAAAATATCATGGTTAAAAATAGGGCCTTGCAAAATCAAAGAATTATCCCTAAAACTCAAACAAGTAGAAGGGAGCAGCAAAAGAAGCCCCCAGGCACCAGAAGAAAGCAAAAAATAAAAATCAGAGCAGAATTAAATAAAATAGAGAGCAGAAAAACAATTGAAAGAGTTAACAGGACCAAAAGCTGGTTCTATGCAAAGATCAACAAAATCGATAAACCACTGGCCAAACTGACAAAAGAAAAACAGGAGAGGAAGCAAATAACCCAAATAAGAAATGAGACGAGCGATATCACAACAGACCCAGCTGAAATGAAAAAATTGTAACAGGATACTATGGAAAATAGTACTATAGCAAATTTGTAAACCTAGAGGAAATGGATAAATTTCTAGAGACATACTACCTACCTAAACTAACACAAATGGGGTAGAACAACTAAATAAACCTACAACAAAAGAAGAGTTTGAAAAGGTAATTAAAAAACTCTCCCCACAAAATAGCTCTGGCCCTGACAGCTTTACTGGAGAATTCTACCAAACTTTCAGAGAAGAGTTAATACCACCACTACTAAAGGTAATTCAGAGCATAGAAAAGGATGGAATGCTCCCAAGTTCATTCTATGAAGCCAGCATATTCCTGATACCAAAACAAGATAAAGACACCACAAATAAAGAAAATTACAGACCAATATCCCTCATGAACTTAGATGCAAAAATCCTCAACAAAATTCTAGCCAAAAGAATTCACCAACATATCAAAAAAAAAATTCACCATGACCAAGTGGGATTCTTACCAGCTATGCAGGGATGATTTTGTTGTTGTTGTTGTTAGGTGCCATCGAGTTGGTTCCGACTCATAGTGACCCCACGCACAACAGAACAAAACACTGCCTGGTCCTGACCAATCCTTACAGTTGTTGTTGTGCTTGAGCTCATTGTTGCAGCCACTGTGTCAGTCCACCTCGTTAAGGGTCTTCCTCTTTTCCACTGACCCTGTACTTTGCCAAGCATGATGTCCTACTCTGGGGACTGATCCCTCCTGACAACATGTCCAAAGTATGTAAGACACAGTCTCGCTATCCTTGCTTCTAAGGAGCATTCTGGCTGTACTTCTTCTAACACAGATTTGTTCGTTCTTTTGGCAGTCCATGGTATATTCTTCGTCAACACCACAATTCAGAGGCATCAATTCTTCTTTGGTCTTCCTTACTCATTGTCCAGCTTTCACATGCGATTGAAAATACCATGGCGGGTCAGGCGCACCTAGTCTTCAAGGTGACATCTTTGCTCTTCAACATTTTAAAGAGGTCCTTTGCAGCAGATTTGCCCAATGCAATGCATCTTTTGATTTCCGGACTGCTGCTTCCACGGTTGTTGATTGTGGATCCAAGTAAAATGAAATCCTTGACAACTTCAGTCTTTTCTCCATTTATCATGATGTTGCTCATTGGTCCGGTTGTGAGGGTTTTTGTTTTCTTTATGTTGAGGTGCAATCCATACTGAAGGCTGTGGTCTTTGATCTGAGAGAAATAAGGGCCCTCACACGAATAGATATATGCACACCATGTTCATTGCAGCACTGTTTACAATAGCAAAAAGATGGAAACAAACAAGGTGCCCATTCATGGATGAATGGATAAACAAATTATGGCATAGTCACACAATGGAATACCATGCAACGATAAAGAACAACAGTGAATCAGTGAGACAGCTTGTAACATGAAAGAATCTGGAAGGCATTATGCTGAGTGAAATTAGTTGCAAAAGGGCAAATATCGTATGAGACCATTATTATAAGAACTCAAGAAAAGGTATAAACACAGAAGAAAACATTCTTTGATGGTTACTAGGGTGGGACGGAGGGAGAGGGGTATTCACTAATTAGATAGTAGGCAAGAATTACTTTAGGTGAAGGCGTGAAGGGAAGGACAACACACAATACAGGTGAAGTCAGCACAACTGGACTAAACCAAAAGCTAAGAAGTTTCCTGAATACATCCAAACACTTCGAGGGACAGAGTAGCAGGGGTGGGGGTCTGGGGACCATAGTTTCAGGGAACGTCTTGGTCAATTGACATAACAAAGCATGTTAAGAAAACATTCTGAATCCCCCTTTGGAGAGTGGCATCTGGGGTCTTAAAAGCTAGCAAGAGTTCATCTAAGATGTATCCATTGGTCTCTACTCACCTGGAGCAAAAGAGAATGAAGAACACCAAAGACACAAGGTAAATATGAGCCCAAGAGACCAAGAGACCAAGGGCTACATAAATCAATGACTCCATCAGCCTGAGACCAGAAGAACTAGATGGTACCTGGCTACCAGCAATGACTGCCCAGGGAACACAACAGAGAACCCCTGATGGAGCAGGAGAAAAGTGGGATGCAGATCTCAAATTCTAGTAAAAAGACCAGACTTAATGATATGACTGAGACTGGAGGGACCCCAGAGATCATGGCCCATGGACTCTCTGTTAGCCCAAAAGTGAAACCATTCTCGAAGCCAACTCTTTAGACAAAGATTACGCTGGACTATAAGACATAAAATGATACCGGTCAGGAGTTTGTTTCTTACCTGAAGTAGACAAATGAGACTATGTGGGCAGCTTGTGTCTGGAGGTGAAATGAGAAGGCAGAGGGGACAGGAGCGGGTTGAATGGACATGGAAAATAGAGTGGAGAGAAGGAGTGTGCTGTCACATTGTAGGGAGAGCAACTAGGGTCACATAACAATGTGTGTGTAAGTTTTTGTATGAGAAACTGACTTGAATTGTAAACTTTTCACTTAGAGCACAATTAAAAAAAGAAGAAAAGGAAAAAAAAAAGATGGGGCTGTGGCTATGGACTGCCTGATTCAGATCTGGGTTTTGGCAGTCACTGACTTTTGCAACCTTTGACAGATATTTAATCTCTATCTGTCATTCATAAAATAAAGGTGATGATAGTATCTAAGCAGGACTCTTGTTAGGATTAAATGAGTTAATACATGTAGTGTGCCTAAAAGAGTTCTTGGTGCCTAGAAAACACTCAGACATTAGCCATGATGATGATACACTTTATGTTGAGATCATATTTAAAGCCATGGGAATGGATGTCGTTATCTAGGGAACAGAGAAGGAGAAATGGAGAAGAGAGCCCAAGACTGAGCTTTAATGAACTTTTTTTTTTAGTCCATTTAAATTCACTTGTGTAATCAAAAACTTGATTGTTTTGGGGATCAGATATGTAAATACGAAGTTAGACAATAGTGAGCACCTAACAACAACAACAAGTATGTCTGAAGGCAGGGGACATGGTTTATAATCTAAAGGAAACAGGAGCCTGTCTTTCACCTCAAGATCTTCCCTTTCAGTCAGGTCTCAGCTGCCAGTGACACACCTAATGGCTTAAAGAACCTCATAGTGGAATTATTCAATGGGGAATTATTCTATTAGAAATAATCTTTACTCAAGCCAGCTCCTCCTTTGCCCTTACAATGAGGCAAGGCAAAGGAGCTGGGGCAAGCTACTCCCAAATGGATCCTTCTCTAACCGTGCCAGAAAGAGCGATAAACTATCCTGGTAAAATCAGGAGGTTGGAAGCAAGCTGACTTAAAAGCATTATAGGGAAAATATATTGATAAGGGGAAAAGGTAAGATAAAATTGGGTCTACAGTATGATTTTAAGTTCATAAAATTATACACACAAGGTGTTGGGAGTGGGAGGAGGGGGAACCTAGAAGGAGAATTCCCATATGATTAAAAAGAATGGCAATATGAGTGATACTTCTTTTCTTCTGCAAAAAAAAAAAAAAAAAAAAAAAAAATTTTTTTTTTTACTTTTTCTGTATTTCCCAAAGGAGCCCTAGCGGCGTGGTCGTTAAAGCCCTCGGCGGCTAACCAGAGGGCTGTGGTTGGAACTCACCAGCCATTCTGCAGGAGAAGGATGTGGCAGTCTGCATCTGTAAAGATTTACAGCCTTGGAAACTCTAGGGGACATTTCTACTCCATCTCTATAGGGTCTCTACGAGTCGGAATAGACCTGACAGTAGCGGGCTTGGTTTTGGTCTGGTATTTCCCAAATTTTTATAGTGTGCAGCTTTGTAAATGGGCAGAAAGGAAAGATAGTTGATTGGTTTAACATTTAAACCCATGGGTTCATAATGAAATTTAGGGAAAAACTAACTTGTTACTGTTGAAGAATGCATGGAAACCAAGTCATTTCAAATGCTGGTGCCTTCATTCTGCCTTTCCTTTACAAATTATACCACTGACGACCAAATAGTAGATGAAAGGAAATTTATAGACTAAGAAATGAAGAAGGAATGATAGAGTAACACCATTTTTTTTAACCTATGGTAAGTATATATATATTTTTTCAACATTTTTTTACATGCACAACTCAGTGACATTAATTATGTCCATCGTGTTATGAAACTGTCACTACTGTTCAATCCTGAATTTTTCCATCACCCTTAATAGAAGCTCATTACCTCCTAAGCAATGAGTCCCTCTTTCGCCCTCCCTCCCACCACTAGTAAAAACCACTAGTAGCCACAAATAAACTTTGGTCTCTATATATTTGCTCAGAATAGCACTATTTTGCAACCATGAGTGAACTAATAGATAAATGCACTAAATATTAATAGCCGCTGACATCACTAAAACAGAGACAGTCTAGCATTACATACGTCCTATTGGTATAATACATTCTCACCCAGGAAGTAGTCCCACCCCCCAAAATTGAACCTGTATCTGATCAGGCCTCTAGGTTCATCTACCAAGTTACAGAAAATATATATAGGACAGATGAACATGTTAAGTAACCCCTCATGATGCAGTCAGCAAAACCTAGACCATAAAAATTGCTGGGCAGTCTAGTTTCTTCATAAATGCAAAGGAAAAAAAGAGATTGGAGGGACTTCTAGAAAGTACCTAAAAGATACATCAAGTCTCGGTTGATGGACCTTATTTGGGTTCTGATTAAAAAAAAAAAAAAAACTAAAAAAATTGAACACTTACCATATTTTATAATATCAAGGAATTATTGTTCATCTTCTTAGATGTGATAAGAGTCTTTATCTTTTAGGACTGAAATGGGGGCATTGGTGGTCCAGTGGTAGAATTCTTTCCCTCCGTGAGGGAAACCCAGGTTGGTTCCCAGTAAGTGCACCTCATGGGCAGCCACCACTTTTCTGGAAGTGGAAGCTTGAGTGTCGTATGCTGAACAGGCTTCAGTGGAGCTTCTAGGCTAAGAGACACTAGGACGA
Source organism: Elephas maximus indicus (assembly GCF_024166365.1). Lineage (NCBI taxonomy): Eukaryota > Metazoa > Chordata > Mammalia > Proboscidea > Elephantidae > Elephas > Elephas maximus. The sequence goes on along the minus strand of NC_064824.1, from coordinate 14,791,777 downwards.
AAGACCTGGCTATCTACTTCTGAAGTCAGTCAATGAAAATCCTGTGGCTCACAACAATCAGATAGGCAACAGATCATGGGGAGTGCGTTTTGTTCTGTTGTACATGGGGTTGTCATGAGTCAGGGGCTGACTCGACAGCAACTAAAAACAACAACTGAAATGTTTATCGATTATGATGTTTTGGATTTGCTTCAAAATAATATGAAGGGGGAGTGGGTGGCAGTATGATTAGGGCAGGATTGTAGTTGGGGTAATGGGTACATATACTATTTGATCTACTTTTGTATGTATTTGAAAAGTCTCCTTAATAGCTGACTTTTAAGTTACCCAAATGAATTCTCTTTAACTATCTCAGGAACCTGAGTCCACATTTTCTCCTCAGCCCCTCCTACACGTGGGCATTGAAATGGTCAGCATTGGTGCTTCTTCTTCAGATAGTGCTCCCAGTCTGTGTGTGACCTGCTCAGAATTGTTCTTCTCAGCTTATAGCCAGTAACTAGCTTGTACTCTCCTCTCATGGGCTATATTTTTTGGAGATGGTGGCTTTTTTTTTTTAGCAGAGTTTCTCTTTAAATGTTGGACCACAGGAGATGTTAAATAAGCAGTGCCGTATTAGACAATCACTTGTACCATGAAACACTTAGGCTTATGGCGTGGGGAGAAGGGAACCTGGAGGCTCTCATGAACAATGTCTTTGGAGAGCCATCCTTTAAGGCTGAGGTATTTGCTCTGGAGAACAGAAAGACAAGCGTAGAAGCTCATGGTGGGTGGGATGGAAAGTCTGCATTTCCTCCAGTTTATAATGTAGATGTTCTCCACTATTTACCCTCCTTCTTAAAAACCAAAAAACCAAGCCGGCTGCCATTGAGTCGATTCCAACTCATAGCTCTCCTTTTCAAGGACCATTAAAAAGAAAAAAGGATAAGAAAACAAATAAGGAGTCATTTTTTTAAATACAAAAGATGATTAAGTTTATAGAAGACTTAAAAAATAAGAGGTGAAAAATTAAAAAAATTAAAATTAATAAAATAACTTTTTTTTTTTTTAAAACAGATGGCTTATGGAAAAAGCTAAAAATTAAAAGGGAAATAATTTCTGTAAGACAGAAACTAGACTTATGATCTCTGAAAACATGATAAATAAGGGGGAAAATAGAGAATAAAAAAAAAATGAAACTACTACCTAGATTTTTTTTCTGTGTATGCTTTAGGTAAAATTTCTGTTTACATCCTGGGCTCCCCGTGTCCATTTGTCCAATTTTTCTGGGCTCAGGCTGGTGGAGGCTGTGGTTGCTGTGGTCCATTAGCCCCTTGGACTAATAGTTTCCTTGTGTCTTTGGTTTTCTTCATTCTCCTTTCCTTTGAATGTGATGGGACCAATAGATGTATCTTAGATGGCCACTTGCAAGCTTTTAAGACCCCAGATGCTACTCACTGAAGTAGGATGTAGAACATTTTTTTATGTTATGCTGTTTGACCTAGATGACCCCGGGACCGTGGCCCCTAACCCTGAGCCCTAGTAACTCGGTCCCTCAAGGTGAGTAGATGTATTTAGGAAGATTCTATGACTTTGCCTTGGTCAAATTGTGCTGACTTCCTCTATATTGTGTTGTTTTTCCCTTCACCCAAGTTAACACTTGTCTACTATCTACCCCTCCCCTCCCCCCATAACCACCAAAGATTGTTTTTTCCTGTCTGCAAACCTTTTCTTGGGTTTTTATAATAGTGATCTCACACGATATTTGTCCTTATGTGATTGACTTATTTCACTCAGCTTAAGGCCCTCCGGATACATTCGTGTTGTGAGATGTTTCACGAATTCATCATTGTTCTTTATCATTGCATAGTATTCCATTGTGTGTATGTACCATAGTTTGCTTATACCATTTATAATAGCCCTCCCCCCCAAAAGATAAAATAGCTGTAAAAGACTTATACAATGAAAACTATAACACACTATTGCAAGACACTAAGAGGGACCTACACAAATGGAAGGACATTTCATGCTCATGGAACAAAAGACTTAATATTGTGAGTGTCAATACTACCTGAAGTGATCTATAGATACAATGCAGTCCTGGTCAAAATTCCAATAGCAGTCTTTACTGAAATGGAAAAAGTAATCACCAATTTTATATGGAAGAGAAAGAGGCCTCAAATAGGCAAAACAATATTGAAGAAGAACAAAGTAAGAGGCCTCACACTCCTCGATCTCCAAACATACTGTACAGCTACAGTAATCCAAACAGCCTGGTACTGGTTCAATGATAAGAGCCCTGGTGGCAAAGCAATTAAGAACTCGGCTGCTAACCAAAAGGTCAGCAGTTCGAATCCACCAGCTGCTCCTTGGAAACCCTATGTGGCAGTTCTACTCTTGCCTATAAAGTTGCTATGAGTCAGAATTGACTTGACGGCAGTGGGTTTGGTTCTTTGGCGTGGTGTGTGTGTATATATATACACACACGTATATATGTATGTACACATGCATATATACATACATAATATATATAAATAAAATAAAACAAATAAGGCTCACAGAAATTGATACTTCCTAGACATAACCAATCACTTCACAGGATTAGTTTTCTTGGTTTGAAGACTTAGGGTCATAGTCTTGTGGGGCAATTCATTTAGCATACCATAGTTCGTAAAGTTTATGTTCTACATCCTAGTTTGGCGAGTAGTGGCTGGTGTCTTAAAAGGTTGTGAGTGGCATCTAAGATACAAGTATTGGTCTCTACTCATCTGGAGCAAAAGAGAGAAGGAAACGCAGTATTCAAAGAAGGATCCAGTCTACATGAACCATGGCCTTCTGTACCCTGAGACCAGAAGAACTAGATGGTGCCCAACTGCCATTACAGAATGTTCTGATCAGGGCCACAATAGATGGATCCTGATAGAAAGGGAGAAAAATGTGGAACAGAACTTTAAATTCTCAAAAAATCCAGATTTACATGACCCATTGAGACCAGAGAAATCCCTCAAACTGTTGCCCAGAGATACTCTTTAAACCTTGAACCAAAACTATCACCTCAAGCCACCTTTTAGCTAAATGGCAGTCTAGTTCATAAAGTAATGAGTATCACCCTTGAGTACTCTGGTCTTTTAAAAAGTCATGTATTTGTTGACCAAATGGTCACTAAGTACTCTAAAGCATAGATGAGAAGGTTGTGGGGCTGTGAGTCTAGGTTAATGGGAATGAACAACTAGAATAGAAGTAATGAGAATGCTGATACAATGTGAAGAATGTAACCAATGTCACTGAACAATACATGTAGAAATTGGTGAATGGGAACCTCTTTTGCTGGGTTTACTTCTGCCAAAAATACAATAAAATGTTATTTAAAAAATATATGTCTATACCGATATAGGAAACCCTGGTGGTATAGTGGTTAAGAGCTCCGGCTGCTAACCAAAAGGTCAGCAGTTCGAATTTACCAAGCGCTCCTTGGAAACCCTCTGGGGAAGTTCTGCTCTGTTCTTTAAGGTCACTATGAGTTGGAATCGACTTGACAGCAATGGGTTATACTGATATAAATAAGTGACTGAGTAAATCATTGGGGAGTAGAGATAGATCTCTTACGCAGAAGAACTCTAAGTCATTTATGTAGATCCTCTACCCTTAAGGAAGGGGTGCATGATTCCTACTCAAGTGTGGGCTGCGCATAGTGAATTCCTCCCAAAGAATATGGTATGGAAAGGGGGAAAAAAGAGTAACTCCACAGTAGAGAACCTGACAAACACTACCAGGTGATCAAGGCTAACATCAACATTGATAGGTCATATTGATAGTATATACCCTTGATATGATGTGATAAGAATGGTCCTTTACCTCTAGTCTTTCTCCCCAAAACACAGTATTCCAGTCTACCCCATGAGAAAAACATCACACAAATCTTAGGTAAGGGACATTCTACAAAAACTTGACATTAATCCACAAAACTGTCAAGGTCATCAAAAACAAGGACCGACTGAGAAACTGTCAAGCCTAAGGAGATATGACAAGTAAATGGAATGTGGTATCTTGATCGGGATCCTGAAACATGAGGGAAAAACTAAAAAAAATGAAAAAAAAAAGTATGAACTTTAGTTAATAATAATGTTATCAGTATTGGCTCATTAATTGTGGCAAATGTAAATACTAATGTAAGATGATGATAATGGGGGGACTGGGTGTGGGGTGTATAGGAACTCGCTGTACTATCTTTGCAATAATTTTGTAAATGTAAACCTGTTCTAAAAGAAGATTATTAAAAGTATAAATGAAATTTAAAAGCCGATAGAGGTTTAAAGCTTACTTGGAAGAGGTTTAAAGTATAGGTAGAAATTGAGAAGTAAAGTTAATATAAAACAAAACCCAGTGTTAAGAAAAACATTAACTTTAAGTAATAGCAGGGGAAAAATAGTGCCAGAAGTTGAGTTATGATGGTCCTTCAGGAAGTTCCTGAGGAGAAGCTGGCTTCTCAGCTTCAGCCATAGGTGTCTTATGGTGGAAAAACTGAGGGACAGAGCCCTCCCTGTATTGCTGTCATCATCCTTCCCTAGCTTCCTTCCTAGTCTTTCCCTTTTGTCTTCCTTTGTCATCCTCACCTCCCATCTGCCCCAGCAAACACTTTACTGAGCACTGACTGTGACTAGCATTATGCCAGGTACTGCTTGGAAGATGTAAAGCAGTCTAATTTTGGAGACAGATTTAAGAGCCCACTGAGTAATTCTCTACCATAGTTCTTTTTTTTTTTTTTTTTTCTTTATTAAGCTTCAAGTGAACGTTTACAAATCCAATCAGTCTGTCGCATATAAGTTTACATACATCTCACTCCCTACTCCCACTTACTCTCCCCGTCTTGAGTCAGCCCTTTCAGTCTCTCCTTTCTTGACAATTTTGCCGGCTTCCCTCTCTCTCTATCCTCCCATCCCCCCTCCAGACAAGAGTTGCCAACACAATCTCAAGTGTACACCTGATATAATTAGCTCACTCTTCATCAGCGTCTCTCTCCCACCCGCTGACCAGTCCCTTTCATGTCTGATGAGTTGTCTTCAGGGATGGTTCCTGTCCTGTGTCAACAGAAGGTCTGGAGAGCATGACCGCCGGGATTCCTCCAGTCTCAGTCAGACCATTAAGTTTGGTCTTCTTATGAGAATTTGGGGTCTGCATCCCACTGCTCTCCTGCTCCCTCAGGGGTCCTCTGCTGAGCTCCCTGTCGGGGCAGTCATCGATTGTGGCCGGGCACCAACTAGTTCTTCTGGTCTCAGGATGATGTAGGTCTCTGGTTCATGTGGCCCTTTCTGTCTCTTGGGCTCTTAGTTGTCATGTGGGCTTGGTGTTCTTCATTTTCCTTTGCTCCAGGTGGGTTGAGACCAATTGCTGCATCTTAGATGGCTGCTTGTTAGCATTTAAGACCCCAGACGCCACATTTCAAAGTGGGATGCAGAATGATTTCATAATAGAATTATTTTGCCAATTGACTTAGAAGTCCCCGCAAACCATGTTCCCCAGACCCCCGCGCTTGCTCCGCTGAGCTTTGAAGCATTCATTTTATCCCGGAAACTTCTTTGCTTTTGGTCCAGTCCAATTGAGCTGACCTTCCATGTATTGAGTGTTGTCTTTCCCTTCACCTAAAGCAGTTCTTATCTACTGATTAATCAATAAAAAAACCCTCTCCCACCCTCCCTCCCTCCCCCCCTCGTAACCACAAAAGTATGTGTTCTTCTCAGGTTTACTATTTCTCAAGATCTTATAATAGTGGTCTTATACAGTATTTGTCCTTTTGCCTCTGACTCATTTCGCTCAGCATAATGCCTTCCAGGTTCCTCCATGTTATGAAATGTTTCAGAGATTCGTCACTGTTCTTTATCGATGCGTAGTATTCCATTGTGTGAATATACCACAATTTATTTACCCATTCATCCGTTGATGGACACCTTGGTTGCTTCCAACTTTTTGCTATTGTAAACAGAGCTGCAATAAACATGGGTGTGCATATATCTGTTTGTATGAAGGCTCTTGTATCTCTAGGGTATATTCCGAGGAGTGGGATTTCTGGGTTGTATGGTAGTTCTATTTCTAACTGTTTAAGATAACGCCAGATAGATTTCCAAAGTGGTTGTACCATTTTACATTCCCACCAGCAGTGTATGAGAGTTCCAATCTCTCCGCAGCCTCTCCAACATTTATTATTTTGTGTTTTTTGGATTAATGCCAGCCTTGCTGGTGTGAGATGGAATCTCATCGTAGTTTTAATTTGCATTTCTCTAATGGCTAATGATCGAGAGCATTTTCTCATGTATCTGTTGGCTGTCTGAATATCTTCTTTAGAGAAATGTGTGTTCATATCCTTTGCCCACTTCTTGATTGGGTTGTTTGTCTTTTTGTGGTTGAGTTTTGACAGAATCATGTAGATTTTAGAGATCAGGCGCTGGTCGGAGATGTCATAGCTGAAAATTCTTTCCCAATCTGTAGGTGGTCTTTTTACTCTTTTGGTGAAGTCTTTAGATGAGCATAGGTGTTTGATTTTTAGGAGCTCCCAGTTATCGGGTTTCTCTTCATCATTTTTGGTAATGTTTTGTATTCTGTTTATACCTTGTATTAGGGCTCCTAGGGTTGTCCCAATTTTTTCTTCCATGATCTTTATCGTTTTAGTCTTTATGTTTAGGTCTTTGATCCACTTGGAGTTAGTTTTTGTGCATGGTGTGAGGTATGGGTCCTGTTTCATTTTTTTGCAAATGGATATCCAGTTATGCCAGCACCATTTGTTAAAAAGGCTGTCTTTTCCCCAGTTAATTGACACTGGTCCTTTGTCAAATATCAGCTGCTCATACGTGGATGGATCTATGTCTGGGTTCTCAATTCTGTTCCATTGGTCTATGTGTCTGTTGTTGTACCAATACCAGGCTGTTTTGACTACTGTGGCTGTATAATAGGTTCTGAAGTCAGGTAAGGTGAGGCCTCCCACTTTCTTCTTCTTTTTCAGTAGTGCTTTGCTTATCCGGGGCTTCTTTCCCTTCCATATGAAATTGGTGATTTGTTTCTCTATCCCCTTAAAATATGACATTGGAATTTGGATCGGAAGTGCGTTAAATGTATAGATGGCTTTTGGTAGAATAGACATTTTTACTATGTTAAGTCTTCCTATCCATGAGCAAGGTATGTTTTTCCACTTAAGTATGTCCTTTTGAATTTCTTGTAGTAGAGCTTTGTAGTTTTCTTTGTATAGGTCTTTTACATCCTTGGTAAGATTTATTCCTAAGTATCTTATCTTCTTGGGGGCTACCGTGAATGGTATTGATTTGGTTATTTCCTCTTCGGTGTTCTTTTTGTTGATGTAGAGGAATCCAAGTGATTTTTGTATGTTTATTTTATAACCTGAGACTCTGCCAAACTCTTCTATTAGTTTCAGTAGTTTTCTGGAGGATTCCTTAGGGTTTTCTGTGTATATAATCATGTCATCTGCAAATAGTGATAACTTTACTTCTTCCTTGCCAATCCGGATACCTTTTATTTCTTTGTCTAGCCTGATTGCCCTGGCTAAGACTTCCAACACGATGTTGAATAAGAGCGGTGATAAAGGGCATCCTTGTCTGGTTCCCGTTCTCAAGGGAAATGCTTTCAGGTTCTCTCCATTTAGAGTGATATTGGCTGTTGGCTTTGCATAGATGCCCTTTATTATGTTGAGGAATTTTCCTTCAATTCCTATTTTGGTAAGAGTTTTTATCATAAATGGGTGTTGGACTTTGTCAAATGCCTTTTCTGCATCAATTGATAAGATCATGTGGTTTTTGTCTTTTGTTTTATTTATGTGATGGATTACATTAATGGTTTTTCTGATATTAAACCAGCCTTGCATACCTGGTATAAATCCCACTTGATCAGGGTGAATTATTTTTTTGATGTGTTGTTGGATTCTATTGGCTAGAATTTTGTTGAGGATTTTTGCATCAATGTTCATGAGGGATATAGGTCTATAATTTTCTTTTTTTGTAATGTCTTTACCTGGTTTTGGTATCAGGGAGATGGTGGCTTCATAGAATGAGTTGGGTAGTATTCCGTCATTTTCTATGCTTTGGAATACCTTTAGTAGTAGTGGTGTTAACTCTTCTCTGAAAATTTGGTAGAACTCTGCAGTGAAGCCGTCCGGGCCAGGACTTTTTTTTGTTGGGAGTTTTTTGATTACCGTTTCAATCTCTTTTTTTGTTATGGGTCTATTTAGTTGTTCTGCTTCTGAATGTGTTAGTTTAGGTAGGTAGTGTTTTTCAAGGAATTCATCCATTTCTTCTAGGTTTTCAAATTTGTTAGAGTACAATTTTTCATAATAATCTGAAATGATTCTTTTAATTTCATTTGGTTCTGTTGTGATGTGGTCCTTCTCATTTCTTATTCGGGTTATTTGTTTCCTTTCCTGTATTTCTTTAGTCAGTCTAGCCAATGGTTTATCAATTTTGTTAATTTTTTCAAAGAACCAGCTTTTGGCTTTGTTAATTCTTTCAATTGTTTTTCTGTTCTCTAATTCATTTAGTTCAGCTCTAATTTTTATTATTTGTTTTCTTCTGGTGCCTGATGGATTCTTTTGTTGCTCACTTTCTATTTGTTCAAGTTGTAGGGACAGTTCTCTGATTTTGGCTCTTTCTTCTTTTTGTATGTGTGCATTTATTGATATAAATTGACCTCTGAGCACTGCTTTTGCTGTGTCCCAGAGGTTTTGATAGGAAGTATTTTCATTCTCGTTGCTTTCTATGAATTTCCTTATTCCCTCCTTGATGTCTTCTATAACCCAGTCTTTTTTCAGGAGGGTATTGTTCATTTTCCAAGTATTTGATTTCTTTTCCCTCGTTCTTCTGTTATTGATCTCTAGTTTTATTGCCTTGTGGTCTGAGAAGATGCTTTGTAATATTTCGATGTTTTGGACTCTGCAAAGGTTTGTTTTATGACCTAATATGTGGTCTATTCTAGAGAATGTTCCATGTGCGCTAGAAAAAAAAGTATATTTTGCAGCAGTTGGGTGGAGAGTTCTGTATAAGTCAATGAGGTCAAGTTGGTTGATTGTTGTAATTAGATCTTCCGTGTCTCTGTTGAGCTTCTTACTGGATGTCCTGTCCTTCTCCGAAAGGGGTGTGTTGAAGTCTCCTACTATAATTGTGGAGGTATCTATCTCACTTTTCAGTTCTGTTAAAATTTGATTTATGTATCTTGCAGCCCTGTCATTGGGTGCGTAAATATTTAATATGGTTATGTCTTCCTGATCAATTGTCCCTTTTATCATTATATAGTGTCCTTCTTTATCCTTTGTGGTGGATTTAAGTCTAAAGTCTATTTTGTCAGAAATTAATATTGCTACTCCTCTTCTTTTTTGCTTATTGTTTGCTTGATATACTTTTTTCCATCCTTTGAGTTTTAGTTTGTTTGTGTCTCTAAGTCTAAGGTGTGTCTCTTGTAGGCAGCATATAGATGGATCGTGTTTCTTTATCCAGTCTGTGACTCTCTGTCTCTTTATTGGTGCATTTAGTCCATTTACATTCAGGGTAATTATAGATAAATAAGTTTTTAGTGCTGTCATTTTGATGCCTTTTTATGTGTGTTGTTGACAATTTCATTTTTCCACATACTTTTTTGTGCTGAGGCGTTTTTCTTAGTAAATTGTGAGATCCTCACTTTCATAGTGTTTGACTTTATGTTAGTTGAGTCGTTACGTTTTTCTTGGTTTTTGTCTTGAGTTATAGAGTTGTTATACCTTTTTGTGGTTACCTCATTATATACCCCTATTTTTCTAAGTAAAAACCTAACTTGTATTGTTCTATATCGCCTTGTATCACTCTCCATATGGCAGTTCAATGCCTCCTGTATTTAGTCCCTCTTTTTGATTATTGTGATCTTTTACCTATTGACTTCCATGATTCCCTGTTATGTGTATTTTTTTTTTAATTAATCTTAATTTGTTTGTTTTTGTGATTTCCCTATTTGAGTTGATATCAGGACGTTCTGTTTTGTGACCTTGTGTTGTGCTGATATCTGATATTATTGGTTCTCTGACCAAACAATATCCTTTAGTATTTCTTGTAGCTTTGGTTTGGTTTTTGCAAATTCTCTAAACTTGTGTTTGTCTGTAAATATCTTAATTTCGCCTTCATATTTCAGAGAGAGTTTTGCTGGATATATGATCCTTGGTTGGCAGTTTTTCTCCTTCAGTGTTCTGTATATGTCGTCCCATTCCCTTCTTGCCTGCATGGTTTCTGCTGAGTAGTCTGAACATATTCTTATTGATTCTCCCTTGAAGGAAACCTTTCTTTTCTCCCTGGCTGCTTTTAAAATTTTCTGTTTATCTTTGGTTTTGGTGAGTTTGATGATAATATGTCTTGGTGTTTTTCTTTTTGGATCGATCTTAAATGGGGTTCGATGAGCATCTTGGATAGATATCCTTTCGTCTTTCATGATGTCAGGGAAGTTTTCTGTCAGAAGTTCTTCAACTATTTTCTCTGTGTTTTCTGTCCCCCCTCCCTGTTCTGGGACTCCAATCACCCGCAGGTTATCCTTCTTGATAGAGTCCCACATAATTCTTAGGGTTTCTTCATTTTTTTTAATTCTTTTATCTGATTTTTTTTCAGCTATGTTGGTGTTGATTCCCTGGTCCTCCAGATGTCCCAGTCTGCATTCTAATTGCTCGAGTCTGCTCCTCTGACTTCCTAGTGTGTTGTCTAATTCTGTTATTTTATTGTTAATCTTTTGGATTTCTACATGTTGTCTCTCTATGGATTCTTGCAACTTATTAATTTTTCCAGTATGTTCTTGAATAATCTTTTTGAGTTCTTCAACAGTTTTATCAGTGTGTTCCTTGGCTTTTTCTGCAGATATCCTAATTTCATTTGTGATATCATTAAGCATTCTGTAAATTAGTTTTTTATATTCTGTATCTGATAATTCCAAAATTGTATCTTCATTTGGGAAAGATTTTGATTCTTTTGTTTGGGGAGTTGGAGAAGCTGTCACGGTCTGCTTCTTTAAGTGGTTTGATATGGATTGTTGTCTCCGAGCCATCACTGGGAAACTAGTTTTTCCAGAAAATCCGCTAAAAAAAAACTGCAGTCAGATCCCTATCAGAGTTCTCCCTCTGGCTCAGGCTATTCAGATGTTAATGAAGCCGCCTGGGGAGGGTGGGGGAGGGAACAGAGAGATAGGAGAGTAGCACCTCAGAATATAGCCAGAGTTGCTTGTCTTGCTTGGAATGACTATTATATCTGAGATTCCCGCGGGCGCGTCGCCTATGTGTGCTGTCTGTGTGGAGATTGCCCCCGGGGGGTCTGGCCCGCTGGAGTCACGGTCAGATCCTCCGCTTCCAGCCCCACGCCCAGCGTCAAGGCTCCCCTACTGGGACGGTGCACTCTCGACTCCAAAATCAGTCGCTGCCTCCCGGGGACTTCTCGTCCCTCCAGCCGCGTGGCCGTGCCGCCCCCGTGAACCAGGTGGGCCCCCTCCCGGGGTTAGTTCAGATTGGTGGAGTAGCTCCCCGTGCTTATGCCGCGACCGAGTGTCCCGGCTGGAACGCTGTTCTCCCCGCTCCAATACCAGCCGCTGCCTCCCGGGGACTTCTCCCACCGGCTGCGTCCCACGCCGCCCTCGCGACCCGGATGGTCACCTTCCCGGGGTTAGTTCAGGGGGTGGAGCAACTCTCCGTGTTTATGGCGTACCTGCGTGCAGTCCAAATCCCTGTGGGACGGCTCCCCGGCTCGGACGCTGCTCTTTCTGCTCCAAGATCAGTCACTGCCTCCCGGGGACCTCTCCTAACGGCTGCGTCCCACGCCGCCCGTGGAACCGGCTAGTCCCCCTCCCGGGGTTAGTTCAGGGGGGTGGAGCAGGTCTCTGTGCTTGTGCCGTACCTGACTGGTATGCTGGCTCCAGGCTCTGGAAACAATCGCTGCTTCCCCGTATTAGTTCGTTCTCCGTCTCTAAGTCTGTGTTTGTTGTTCAGGGTTCGTAGATTGTTATGTATGTGATCGATTCACTTGTTTTTCCGTGTCTTTGTTGTAAGAGGGATCCGAGGTAGCGTCTGCCTAGTCCGCCATCTTGGCTCCGCCTACCATAGTTCTTTTATAGTATATTGTAGATTGCCAGTAAAAATAATGAAATGAGGATATTTCTTATTTTCAGGTGCAAATATTTTGCGAGACTCAACAGGCAATGTCAAACTAGGAGATTTTGGGGCCAGCAAACGGCTTCAGACCATCTGTCTCTCAGGGACAGGAATGAAGTCAGTCACAGGCACACCATACTGGATGAGCCCTGAAGTGATCAGTGGAGAAGGCTATGGCAGAAAAGCAGATATCTGGTAGGTTTTGATGCTATCTTTGCCTGAAAACTACCAGCTTTCTTATTTATTTCCACCCAGGATACAAATTACTGAGCCAGATTTAAACTAACTTTTGTACTTTTAGAACTAGAGTATTGGAATTACAAGGAGTAACATTTTAATTATGAGGCATGTCCTTGAACCTGTCTTCCATTCTTTAGGAAGGATTAGTCTTAAACAGACTTCCACAGTAGAAGCTAGCTTCACTTTATTTCCCTGAAGAGTTTTAAAAGTAATTAATCTTTGTTATCAGTCTTTTATAATTCAGTTAATCCTTAATTGCCCAATAATTTTAAGTTAGAACAAAATGGCCATTTCCTGCTTCCTACCCAGAAAAAATTTTAGGAGATGTTCATTTTAGGCACCTGAAGGCAAAAAAGGAATTCCTAATGCTGCTATTCTCTGTGAGATAAAGACAAGAAATTATATTTAATATCAGTTAAGAGAATTATACATAAAATAAAAATTCTAAAATATGTAATGTTCTTGGCCTAACCTTTTGAGTTAAATGACAGTCATGAAATTGTGGTTTATTTTCACTGACTTCTATGTTTAAATTACAATTTTACGTAACTTTAAACTTGAAATCAAATTGTATTTAAATGCATGTGCATTTCACTTTTATTCCTCCTTTTGTAGTTGTTTGTGTAATGTGTGTTACTTGTTTCTTTCTAGGAGTGTAGCCTGCACTGTGGTGGAAATGCTAACGGAAAAGCCCCCTTGGGCTGAGTTTGAAGCAATGGCTGCCATCTTTAAAATCGCTACCCAGCCGACAAACCCAAAGCTGCCACCCCACGTCTCAGACTATACTCGGGATTTCCTCAAACGGATTTTTGTGGAGGCCAAACTGAGACCCTCAGCTGACGAGCTCTTGAGGCACATGTTTGTGCATTATCACTAGCAGCCAATAACCTTTCCTGTGCCTCTACCCTGCTATCATCGATTCATTCACCTTCTCTCTGACTGCACTTTTCTTTTTTTATAAAAAAAGGAGAGATGGGGAAGAAAAAAAGACAAGAGGGAACATATTTCTCTTGATTCTTGGTTAAATTTGTTTAATAATAATAGTAGTCTAAATTTTTTATAGTCTTTTTTTTCCCTTACAAGAAGAACTTGAAACTTTTTTTTTTTTTTTTATAATGTACTGATGTGGTTCAGAGAGATAAAGCACTTTAGTACATAGTCACTCTTTTTAGTGAAAACAAATCATTTGGAATACCTAAAGATTGTAGAGTCTTCCCCTGTATCACTGACATGTGGTGATGGGGGAGAAATGGAAAACAAGGAAAAGAAAATGATAAATAATTTGTAGTTTTTAGTGTTAGTATTTAAAGTAGATCCTCATTTTTTGGAGGTTGACCCTAAACTTGAGTTTAGGGTAGGTACTCAAAGAATATAGATCCCTTCTTCTGTCTGTATTCTTTATATTCGAACCTCTGTCTACCAAGCTTTTTGCTCAGTACAAATCTCGATAGAAAATACGAATTTCTAAGAGGTATCTTTAGTTGTTAATCCTAACCAGTATAATAAGCAAATACACTATAGTAGATTCATGTTACTGGAATCTGTAAACCTTGAGGGATGGTTTTCTGCTTAAAAAAAAAAAAAAAAGTGCTATTTTATTTTAAAGCAGTTACGGGAAGTAAATAGAGCAAATTCAAAATAAGGTACAAAAGGATATTGCTCTCGTTAAATGTTGTGAGCAGTCGAAGAGACCACATTTGCCAGTTAATAGAAATAATGGGGGGAAAAAACTGTGAGTTTAATAAGTTTTAAACTGTGTTTTTTATATGAGGGTGAAAGTTCCAAAATTAAGGGAAAGGAGAAGTAATCAAAATCATGTATACTGTCTTCCTGTTGCTAGGTCCTGATTCCCCATAGATAATATTCTTTAGGAAATAAGAGTTCAGCCCAGAGGATCCATGTTTCAAAGCTAGTGTCATGAAATGGAACCCTTGTCCATGGGATCATAGAATAATAAAACACCTTGAAAACAGAAAATGTTGGTTTTCAGCTCCGGGGAGTGGGAGAGGAGGGGAATAATTTCATTTCCCATTTGGCAATGCCTGCAGACATTTTTGGTTGTCACAGCTGGGGTATTGCTATTGGCATCTAGTGGGTAGAGGTCAGGGATGCTGTTAAATATACTACAGTGCACAAGAACAGCTCCCAAATCAAAGAGCTGTCCTGCCCAAAGTGTCAGTAGTGCCGAGGTTGAGAAAACCTGATGCAAAGACCAGTTCCAGCTATAAACTGAAAACAACCATTTACAGAAGAGGTTCCCAGCAAAAAAAGAAAATTTCAAAGAGAAAGCAATGTAATTCACAATGAGTATTTCACAAGAGCGAATACCACTACTTCAAGTCAAGGGTGAGCGATCTCAGCAAGTAGTAAGTAGCAATCCCTTTCTTACCAGCTGCATATTGTATCCAAATCTTCTGTTTTAGAAACAAAATGAATTTGAACAGTGAGCCTGTTGAACTCAACCACCTATCCTTTCCTCGAGCCGCCAACTTAAAATTGTGGAAAATGAAAAGCATATTTAAAAAAAAAAAAGTATCAACAGGAAGGTCCAAAAACTGCCAGCTATAATGTATCCACTAAGAACAAGGCTGTTAAATGGAGGGAGACAGCTGGAAAAGGTCCCACTGTCCTTAATGGAAATATGCTACTGAAGAATATGAATGATATCAGTAATTTGACCCCTTGCAGTGTTTTCAGCATATTAAAGCAAGTGCTAAGCACTTTAAAGGTATAGAAAAATAATAGTCTTCCTGGAGGCCCTAAATGTGATGTCTTTCATGGGATTTATAAGGGACTTCAAAACCAAACCCATTTTAGTCAAGTTGATTCCAATTCATAGCAACCCTGTAGGACAGAGTAGAACTCCCCCATAGAGTTTCTAAGCCTGTAATCTTTACGGAAGCTGACTGCCACATCTTTCTCCCACAGAGCAGCTGGTGGGTTTGAACTGCCAGCCTTTTGGTTAGCAGCCAAGCGCTTAACCGCTGGCCACTAAGGCTCCTTATAAGGGACTCAGTTATTCTTATTTCTACAAAAAGGTATGCTCTTTTAGGGACTCTTTCAAAATACTTTGTTTCTGAAGTTAAGTGGCTCTTGGTTTACTATATCAGGGTCCAGTATGGCATTCCCCACAGGAATATTTGAAGTTCTGCCAGTAGTCTGAGAAGAAGCCAAAGCACAAATTAGTTGTCAACGTTTCTTTCATACTCTTATAAAGGAAGCAGCTTGCAAGGAAGAGCAAGAAATAGGTGCCTGCCCCTCCCACTTGATAAGCCAACTGCCACATCTTGTACTAAAAACATAATCCCCAAGTGTGTGGGTCTGTTGTAATTTCTTTATCTTTTATCGGTAAGGCATCTCTTCTGCTTAAGGAAGACCGTGTATCTGTACCAGTGGCCTTTTCCTTCTTTAATTGTCTCCTGTGATTACGATTTCTCTCTGGCTCTTTTTTGGTCTTTCAGGGTAACCAGCAGTGTAGAGTAATAAGACAAATGTTCTTTCTGGAGAATTCTTGGGAGACTGTGAAACCCACAGCAAAATTGTTTGCTTTTTTCAGTCTCTTTTTTTCTCTTGTAAATGCTGTAGAAAATAAATGCATATGAAAAGAAACTACTACTTTAATATTGCTGTAGAAGACCTATGCTTTAGGAGAAAGGAAAAAAAAAATATGAACTATGGGCAGGTGATGTTCTTTATGTAAAAAGACTTCAAAATAGGCTAATAGTTTACAGAGTTATATAAAATGTGATCTGAATTTTTTAATTTCAAACATATTGTGATGGTACCAAAAACCACAATAAGAGTTAATATATATAAAAATTACCAGTACAAAAATGCTTGAAGGTGAGGGTGAAAGGTACGAAAGACCAAAAGTAAATTAAAATAGAAAATTTTGAAAGGAAGCACCTTATTTCAGGTGCAGCTAAGTATAACACTCCATTTCTTTTCTTCTTTCTAATAATGGTATGGGTCAACAAATGAACCTTGAGCTTTTTCAGATGACTGTAAATGTATTTTGTTTTTTAAATGTACAGCTGATTCTTCCATACTGTAATGTTTCTTTGCTGAGGCTGGAGAATGGCCAGACTGCTGATGTTGTGCCTTTCAGACACGCTCTGCTTTTGACAGTGGCCAACTTTGGGGTGCTGGAGAAGATTCCCTTGCAGCCTTACATGTGCTTTTCAGGATATACCCTTCTGCCTAGGCCTTGAGAGATTCAGCGTGGCATGACCCAGGCTTGGACCAATATAAGATCTTTTGTTTTGCAAACTAAGTATAGTGAATAAAAGGGTTGAAAAACATGGTAATGATGAGTGGAAATTCTGATGGGTTGGTAATTCTTTAAAACATTTTTAAAACAATGCAGACTGACAATTTCAGTGTGACTATCTTGAAAATTTTCAGCATGGTTCCTCATTTACAAACATGTTTCTAACTTAAATGGTTAAGACTATTGCCTTAGAAAGTTTTAAGAGGTATAGTCAACCTTCATAATGTATATAAGGGATTGAAAGATTAATGCACATGCTGAACTATACAAGAGAAATTAAAAAATTTGATTTCAGAGTAAAGTGGATTGACTTTCACTCAGGGCTTCGAACTGATTCAAACTGGTTCAGCCATCGTTAACGAGGTGAAACCTAAACAGAATTTTTACAATTTGGGTGATCCAGAATGATAATCAGAACAGGAAAAATTACAGGTCAAAGCCCTGGATTGGGAGACTCAAAAGAGGTGTAGTGAGCCCTTTCAGGAGCCTGATGTGTGACACTGGATTGTCGGCAGGAACGTGGAGAAGGACATATTCAGAGTGACGCCATTAGCCACCATCTTTGAGCGGGGCACCTCCGTTTCCGACTCTGCTCAAAATCTGACAGGCAAGGGATTTGGTTGCTATGCAATGCGTGTGCTGCCCTTGTTTTCTAAGAGGGAAACTAGGTTTCTAACAGGGCTTTGACTCGAGATTTTTCCCGTTCTGGTTATCTTTATGGTTCACACAAATTTTAAAAATTTGCTTCTGTTCCAATTTTGCTTCCTTGGCCATGGCTGAACCAGGAAGAACTGATTCAAAGCCCTGCTTTCATGGGAGAAAGAGTTTTTACCTTATTCCTAGTAGAAACTACATGAAACGAAATGATTTCTTTAGAGTATCTCTCTGCTCCTCCAGCTCTGTCTGTTCTGGTCTGCAGCATTTCTGAGATTTGGTTTTATAAGCTCTGTGAAATGCAGTTTATAAGGTACATGAAAGCACATTAAGAAAATAAACCCAAATATTAATAGTTTAGAGGGATGACCACGCTTGACTGCAAAAGCCAAAATACTTGCTAGATGCAAACTTTCTGGCCCATGGCAAAGTTTTGTGCCAATGATTTCATTTGGCATCTAGGAACCAAAAGCTTGGTGTAAAAATCACCTGGTGTCGATCAACTATGGGAATCCTTTTTTTTAATAGGGTGACTTTTTCATTTGCTTATTCAATAATTGTGGCTTATTTGTGTTGGGTGCCAAATTAACTTATCCTTAAGGAGGTCACAGTCTAGGAGAAAACACGGGCAAAGACAGTCACTTATTTTATGGCATACCCTAACCCTGAAGGTTCGGCAGTGATGATTTAAAATTTTATGACTATTTTTTATGAAGTGAGGGGAAAGCAATTTGGGGTAACATTGACTATTAGAAATTTTGTCATTAAAAATGAAATTAAAGTCAAAGTCTCCTCAAATTGGAGGGGTCCCCTTAGGTCAGGCTGCCTTTCTCTCAGGAACACCTCTTAGAATGCCCAGACTGCCCAAACAGTTCCAGTGATAAGGAACATTTATTCCATAACACGAATTATTAAGACAGCCAGAACATTTGTTGGAAGTCGAACTCTGTCAACAGTGTTATTTATGCTAAGATTAGGACAATGTCTTGAGAACACGTTGTTTTTTTCATTAAGTTTGGCCTTTGTTACAAATGCAATGGTCATTTATTTTAATTTTAAGATTATTTAAATGTTAATGAAAAGGAACTTAATTGTTAAATTTAGTAGTGCCTTTTTCTCTATATGCCTTAGCTTTACTTTATATCAGTAATAATTCAATTTGCTCACAAAAATGAAGACATTTTCTAAAATCATTAGGCTTCAAGAGTTCATTTGGCCTTAAGCTGTGTTTTGGCCCATAAATGTTCCTTAATGCCTGCTAACTCCTCCTACCCTTTTCTGCCCCCTCTTTTTTTGTGTGTGTGTTAGGAGAGTAATGTTAGCATGTGCCTGTGACACACTGCAGTCTCCACTAGACAGAGTGTAGAAAGAGGTATTGTGGTTTTAAAGAGACATAGCAAATTGTTTTCCAGATTGATTACTTGATTTTTCAGTCATGTTGGCACTGACCAAGTTAATTGTATATCATGGTTCAGTTATAATTTCTATAGCAAAGCTACAGAGATTTTTTTTTGCCCTAAAGAAGTCATTTAAATGGCTTACAGCTGTTGGGGCAATGAGATGTAGGACAATGAGCAAGAAACCCAGGGAGAATGAATTCTAATCCTTACTTTTTCACTAACATTTTGACTAATACTGTAGCCTATTTTTCTGTGAAGTGTGTGTGTGTGCTTGTGTTTGGAGTTGGGGCAGGGGTGGGAAAGAAGGAAGGAAAGGTAGGAGTGTTTAATATATTAGTCTCCAATCTTGGAGGAACCCCTTAAAAGTATATGTCCTACTGATGATGGATCAGTGTAGTCATTTTCAGGTGGGGAGGCCAGCACATTTCCACGAGTAGCTAGTACAAATAATTGTTTAATCAAGGTATTTATTGTAATTGCCAAACTCTTGATTGCTAAAAGTAGATTAAAATTGAATTTGTATGTGTATGTGTGTGTGTAATAATGAGCTTATGTATAATTCTTAAATAGAAAGTAATTGATTTTACATAGTTCCTAATGAACTCTATGGAATAGAAATTCTGCCAGACATTATCAAAACAAGCTTCCTTAGCTTACTAGGTATTCAAAAGGAAATCCTCTTATACCTCTTTTTGGTTGGCTAGGGAAGGCGTGTTGTGAAGCCACTGTTCTGCTTCATAGTCGTCTGTAGCTTTGCTTTGTGTTCTGCCATGGTCTGGACAGGATGCCATAATAGATGTGGAAAGTACCAGGGCCAACCATGTCTCTACTCCTCTTTGAGACCTGTAGGTGATAATGAGCTCTTCCAGGAGCCCAGAGATTCTTCTCTTGGAGATGGTGAGAGTGGTCAAGATTGAGCTTCACAGAGTTGAGGGAGGAGCCATAGCTGTAATGAAAAGAATAAATTTTATCTGTTTCTTGTGTATAGTCTCGCATAATTTTTTATAATTATGCATTTTAATTGAGAATCATGGTATTTTTGTTTATAACAGCAAATAAATTAAATCAGTAAGTACTATTACTCCGTATACCTGATGACTTCTTGTTTGTATTTACAAAATTTATTATCAGAATAACTTTAAACCAAAGTTTTTATATTCCTTGTGCACATAGCCAAAATAATTAGCACTGTTACTTCTACCCACCTGTAAGCTAATAATGTAAAAATTATGAAGCAAGCACTAGTAGAATTTGTATCTCAATCTGCCCTTCAAGGAAAAGGACAGGTACTCAGTGTTTGCATTTACAAGTAGAATTTACTTCAGCTATTAAGGAACTGTAGACATTATGAACTTGATCTTGTACACGTGCCAATCTTATTACTGTCACTTGACCATACACACAGATACATATCCGTTCACTTAGGATGCCTCAGGTTTGTGGCGTACTTTCTTCTTAGTGTCTTAACACGTATGAACTTGTGTTTGACTTGAGGGGCATTTCAAGAAAGCTGTGAAGAAAGGTAGGTTATGGATGCATGCCCACTTTGTACCATAGACATTTTGGAACGTAAGAAAGAGTTTGCTCTCTAGTATACGTGCAGAATTTGTCCCCAGATAAGGATTTCTGAGTCCCTTAATGCCAATTGAGAACGGTAAAGTTCATGACTATACTGAAAAGCACTTTTGTGTTCACTTATTTATATTTTTTTTAGAATTTATTTTTAAAAAACATGTAACCAGTAATTTTAGCAATAGCATTACTTAGAGGGGAGGGGTGAGATAGGTAACAAAATTCCATCTTAAACTCTGTTAGATACTTAAAGTCTGAATGGATTTGACATATTCTCATTTTTCCAAAATTTTTTTTCCACCTGGAATGAGAAGAGAGCACTAGTGGAGAAATTAAGAAAACATTTGAGCTGGAAAGGCTTATGGTCAAAAGGAAATGGGTCAAACTCTTGCAATATATCCTGTTCCATTCAAAGTACAGTGTCTAAGGATAAGAATACTTCTTTAAAAACAATTGTTTTTAATACAATCTTAACAAGTAAAAGGTTTATAGCATTTTTTCTATTGCTATAGGTTTTAAAATTTGCTACCCTGTGTCTGAAATATATAAGAGTTAATACCAAAAACATTTTTAATGTTGGACATCTCTTCCTTTTCACATGATTCGTTTCATTCAAATATCGTAAATAAAAGTAAATGGATAAATTTGAGAATAAACTTTTAATTGTTGGAAAACTATGATTATCGATTTATAAATTTACCCTTTGACCTGGTGTACATTTTAAAGTGTAGCCATTAATCTTTAATTATTAATTTCTCTCTGTAAATGTTTTTAATCTCAGTTGAACGCTGGGCAGTTTATAATTACGTATGAAGGTGTTTTTTTCCTATCAAGGTTGACTTTTTTGCACATTTTTGGAAATGTTTAATTTGTACACTGATTTACTACTCTGACCAATGATTACTGACGAGTGTGTGTGAGCATCGTGAGTGTGTGCATTGAACTACTGTCTGTCTCCATTTTCACTTCTTTCAAGGTGTAGTCAGTCGTCAGTAACTACACAGCTGTCACTGACATCAGCGGATTGTCTCGCTTTACAGAGTAGACTTACCTATGGTTCTGTCTTTGTTGAAGAACTCAGGAGTTCAGCATTACTTTGTAATTTTATGATGTCTTCTAACATTCATTGCTAAGTTGAAGTATTCTTGTAACTGTGTATCAGGGGATGTATGTTTGTGTGGAGATGTCTTTTTCTCTCTGTAGGTACATGTATAAACAGTAATTTCTTATTTTGTTTCATTTCTACATTTTTATGAACTTGTTTTATAAGGGTACTATTTAGTTAGAGTAATTAAATATATAAAAGCTTTCTGAGAGATTATTTACTATATGAATATATTTTCAGCTGGCTGATCAAAAATATTTTTTTAATTTTGTTTTTAACCATTTGAAATGTATTTGTATTTTCAAAATTGGACACAAATTGTACTTAGATCTCAAAACACTCTTGTAAGGAACAACATTGAGTTTTCTTTTGAGAATTCTGTGAAATGCAAATTAAGAAAATAAAATGTGCTTTAAGCAGTAACAAAAACACACTGTCCACTAAGACAGCTTTGGAATTCTCAGAGCTACGAAAAAATGTGAGAAACTAAATTGCCTTGAAGAGATGCCAAGATTTTTATATCCCAAGTTGCTGTGGGCCTGTCCTACTGTTCCTCTTCAGTATTTCCTTTATTCTAACCTAAAATATTTCAACTTTCTGGTTTTTCTCTTACAGGACAAGGTCAGACTGGGTTTATAAAACAGTGCATTGGCATATTGTGATTCTCTGTAATTGGTTGACTATAAATTGGTTTAGAAATGTCCAAACATACGTTGTTGTGTCTTTATACTGTACTGTGTGTTTTTAGTAACTGGCAGAAAGATTTGGAAATTAAATTTCCAATCTGAATGTTATTGTACTTAAAAAAAAAAAAGCTTGTTTTAAATATGCGGTACCACCTAAAATTACTTGTGTTAGGAATAAAGTATGCTGTTGAGTGTCACTAAGCGTATTATGTTAAAAGGAGCCGGTATGATTAGAAAAACCTACCAGAAGCCAGATAGACTGTGGTTTGGGCCACATTTCATGCACATTTTGACTTTGTGTTCTTCATTCAAAATTGTGCTTGTAAAAATGTATAAAATTTTTGAGTTTTTAATTTCTTGCTGGTAAATAGCTTTTTTTTTTTTTAAATCTAATGTAAAAGAAACCATGTTTATATTTTGTTAGTGATCAATGACTTTGTTTATATGGAAATTTGTATATTGTTGGCACACATCTTTGTTTAGATTTATCGTGCATGAAAGCCTGCAATAATTAGCACAATGAAAATTGCTTTTTCCTACATGCTAGTTCATTTTTTGAAAGATTGTGGTGCAAAGGCTTACTCTAAGTAACCTTCTGGACTATGGAATGGATTTAAATGAATGGCACTTTGAGTCTTAATAAAGCTGATATTTATTTCCACTGTGACTGGTTTGTCGAGGTCTGTTCTTGGACATGGTGTTGTCCTCCCTCTGCCTGCATTAATCACTTTCTAGGAGACCAAGCACAGACTAACCTAGAAACATTGAAACTAAACTGCCTAATCTTACCAGTGTGTAAAAACAAGTCTATGGTGTCCCACCCAGCATGCTCTGGTCTATCTTTTCCTGGACACCTTGACTACCCACACCAGAAACTAGTAGTGAGTAAAAACAAACATTAAAAACAAGGCCTGCTGTCAGAACAGAAGGAATGGACTTTCAGCACTGGAGGCTGTAAAGTAATCCTTTAGGGGGCAATTTAGCAATGCAAATCAAAAACTTCAGAATCTTGTATTTCCTCTGATGGCAACTTATATATAGGAATTAATGTTACTACTGTGGAAATGATTGTGGAGGTGCTAAAGTAGATCTACACAAGCCAAATATTTTAAATCTAAATGTCCAACAATAGGAAATTGGTCAAATACCTTGTATTATATCCGTACAATGGAACTCTTCGCCGTGTGTTACTGACCGAAAGAAGGCAAGTTACACGAGATAATGTTGCATCCCACATTTTGTTTAAAAACAAAAAAGTACTGGACATTATGGCACTCAAATTGTGGTGGAATTATGAGTAGTCATTTTTGCTTGTATTTTCTAAACTTTTATGATAAATGTTTTTGTTTTTTCTTTTAGTACAAAATATTTTTTTTAATTATGAAAACTTTAGGTTAGCCATTCTAACTCATCGTCCAATGCAGTCAGATTAGCCAGGTTGTGTTTTGTTTTGTTGGAAAGGTAATTTCCAGTGTTTTAGTTTGGTTGTAAAGGGTCAAATAAGACAGGCAGCCACAGTGTAGATATGAGTGTAAGTGGTAGAGGATTTCTGGGAAGTCATTTGCAGTAAGAGCTTTACAAAAAGGCCAGGTGTTCACACCAATATTTCCATTTCTCAAAATTTGCCTTAAGAAAACAAGATACAGTTAAAATTTTTCTATAATGATATTCATCACAGAGCTATTTATAATAGTGTACACTCAAATTATCTCAAATGCCTCCAAATTATGATTTGGCTAAATAAATTGATATTGCCATACGATGGAATATTAAAGTCATTAAACAATCATCTTAATTGGGGTGAACAAAGCTTCTTTTAGGAGGATATGGAATCAAGTGTCTAAGTAATAGTTCCTGTGGTGTAAAAATACTCTAGGAAAAATGCTTGGAAGAAAGTCAACCAAATATAGATAGCAGCGTCGGGGTGCGGCCAGCGTTGTTATGCATGATTTAAATAGCCTTTGCTATGCTTTTCTCTATTTTCCATGGTTTTTACAATGTTGTGTATTACTTCAATCGGGGAGAAATAAAAATTGGAAATTCAGTCGGAATCGACGGCAACAGGATGTGATATTGAACCTGTAAAACTGGATGATGTTACCTGGGAATGAATGTAGGTAGAAAAGTGTGAAAGAAATTCATAAAGACTTTTTTTTTTTTAACTAAGACTAGATAATTAAACTCAGTTTTTGCTAAATTAAACTTGTCTTTTTACCTGCCTGCTCAGCGTTCACTATAAACTGAGTCAACCCAGAGTGCTAACAAGTCCTATTATTAAATTATTTTAATTGCTTAGCTACCATGGAAGCATAGGAGAATGTTTTCTCTGGGCCAAGGTCGAGATGTAAAAGCAATGCGCTCGCAAAAGAGAATATTGACATAGGTGCATTTTGTGTACAGTGGGCCCAGAAAATATTTCTTTATGACAAAGATGTAATGATGTTTTGAGAGGGCCTTAGAGTTAGCCTTATCTGAAATCCCCCAAGTAACTTAAACAGATTTTGGTTAAGCAAGCAATTCTGAGAAGAAAAAACCTGGCGCCAAGTGTCCATCACAAATCTGGTTCCTAACCTCCCTTAGAGATACTTTTATTAAACAAAGTTTTGTAGCATGTCATCTTGTGACTACAATTTGTAATCTTTGTAACTCCTGTAATTAACTTTTGTAACTCATTCTTAGTCGCCTTACCTCACTAATCACCAAAATAGTACAAGCCCTGTTCTTTTTCTAAACCCTATAAAAAGACTTGTAATGATTGTGCCTTGGACTCATGGGTTCATCCTTATGTTCCCAGTCCGGCCTGCTTTTAAAACCCTTAATAAGCCTCTCGGTTTAAATTTGAAGCAGAGATGGAGTTTTTCTCTACAACCGAAGTCAGTTTTAAAAGCGTGGCTCCTTCACGTCTTGAGTTCTAAGTGAAATTCATTTCATTTAGGCCAAATCAAAAACCCTTTGCCATTGAGTCGATTCCGACTCAGTGACCCTAAAGGACAGAGTAGAAGTGCCCCACAAGGTTTCCAAGGCTGTGATCTTTACAGAAGCAGACTGCTACATCTTTCCCCCCTTGGAGCGGCTAGTGGGTTCCAACTGATGACATTTTGATTAGCAGCTGAGTGCTTAACAAGTGCACCACCAGCGCTCCCCTCTGGACTTCCAGGGCTCCAGGTTTTCTTGTTTCACTGACCGCTCTTCAGCTGGTTTGCTGAATTCTTCTTTCAGCCTCTTGACTGTGTAACATCCCCAGTCAGTGGTCTTCTCCACCTATGTTCATTCTTAGGCAGCTTTGACCAGTTTTATACCTTCAGTACCACACAGCCGCTGCTGTCAGTGGATTCTGACGCATAGAGACCCGACAGAGCTGGCCCGTAGGGCTTCCGAGCAGTGGCTGGTGGACCCAAACTGCCGACCTTTTGGTTAGCTGCCAAACTCTTAACCACTGTGCTACCAGAGCTCCTGAATATCATTAAAAAAAAAAAAATCATATAGATGTTGACAATTCTCTAGGTCTCTGAACTTCAGACTCATTCTTGAATCTTCATTTAATTGCCTAGCAGGTAACTGTTATGTATGCTTTCTGTATGCTCTCCAATCAAGTCTGATTATGTAATGTTCTTAAAACACATGTGTAAGTCACTATGATGTATGCTTCTATAATGCTTTTTACGCTGTTAGGATGTTTTTATAATGCTTTTAAATATCTATGTATAAGTCACTTATAATGTGAAGTTAGAAATAGAAACATACATATCTATAATGCTCTTTAACCATTAACTGTAAGTCCTTAGAAAGTTGTTCTAACCTTGAAAATAGATAATAGAAGTATGTGAAGTGGGTCGTAAATAACCTCCCTAAATTAGGTGTGCACCTGCATTCTGTGATAATGGACTGTAACATTAATCAAATCTCTATAAATTAACCATAAATATGTGACTAAACAATTCCTGTAATTTTTAATCAACTTGGCCTTGAACATAGGTAGTTAAAAAGATAAATACGTCATATGATAATTCCCTAATTGGTAATCATTCAAATTTCTATAAATTAGCAAAATACAACAATTTCCTAATTGGCGATAAAATGTATAGTTAAACATGACAGTATACGTAGTCCCTGATTTACAACGTATTTGAGTTATGATGAACTGCACTTACGACCGTCTGTGTTTTTGTTTTGTTTTTGTACATCTTATCATTAGCAATACTACATACAGTGTTGTAGCACATAAGTTTCTGAAGGAGAAAAGTTGTCAAAATTTTTACAGTGAAAGGATTAGCTGAAGTTTTTTCTAAACTAAATCCAGGCCTTCAGTTGCTTGAAAACGTGGACCCGAATGCTGATCACTTTGCTAAAGTCAACAGGCAGATTTAGGAAGCACTGAGATGTTACCATGAAATACATGAAGAAAAAAGAAAAGGATCATACAGAGAACTCTAACTTTCTGACTAGAAACGATATCCAAATTCCCAGGGATAATCCAGATGATCTAGAACCTTCCAAAGTGAAGTTGTTACTGTGATTGACAGAACGCAAACAGCATCTAATTCTTTGTCAGAGTGAATTTTTATAATTTGTGTATTTTTTATGAATGTATGTATATATGTATTAAAATATATCTGTAAGTTTATGTTTCCAACCCCCAAAGACAAATAAAGACAGGATTTATAAAGATACTGATAATAAAATACAGTAATAATGAAAACAAAAAAAATGTGATTGAATTTACATTAGAACTGATTTATGATGGAGTCCTTGGAATGGAGCCCCATCGTAAGTCGGGTACTACCTGTATATTGTTGTTGTTGCTGTGTGCCCTCGAGTCAATTCCCACTCATAGTGACCCTACAGGACAGAGTAGAACCGCCCCATAGGGTTTCCAAGGAGCAGCTGGTGGATTGGATCTGCCCACCTTTTGGTTAGCAGCCTGAGCTCTTAACCACTTTGCCACCAGGGCTCCTACCTGTATATAAACCTGTAGATGCCTGCTCATTTTCAGAGAAAGTTCTGATTCGCCAATGTCAAATGAATGTCTTGACGTCTTACTTGCCTGCCTTGCCTTGACTACCTTGTAATAAACTAAATGAGTTTATGCATAATTAACCTGAGCATTACTTATTCTTAAGATAAAGTCCTCCAGGACAGCAAGTCACATTTAATATGTCCAAAACCATTCCTCAAAACTGTACCCTCCCTATCTTTCCTGTCTTCGTTTTTGCAACTCTCCTTTTGCAGTCGCTCAGGTCAAAAATCTTGGAGTTATACTTCACTCCTCTCTCTCACTTCCCACATGTAGTCAGCAAATCTCACTTGCTCTGCATTCAAAATATATTCAGAATGGAGCCACTTCTCACCACCTTTACCCCTACCACCCTGGTCAAGCCAGCCGTATCTCACCTGGACTGCTGCCAAAGCTGCTGTGTGAGGAACTTTTTAAATTTTGAGTTTCCAGTGTGTCTTTTGGGGGGATTTCAGAACTAAAATTAAGCACTCCATTCAGAAATTAAACTGAGTGTTTTACTTCTACACTCATGATAACCATTTGGCTTCAGCTAAAGTTGCCATTTGAAAAACAAAGCTCTGTCGTGCTTGTAATGTTGAGTGTTCCTGAAGCTGGCTTTAAAAAAAGCTTCATTGAATTGTTAAAATAAATTAGAGCCTATAGACAGACATGTGGAGCCCTGGTGGCCCAGTGGTTAAGCATTGCGCTGCTAAACAAAAGGTGGGCAGTTTGAATCCACCAGCCTCTTCTTGGAAACCCTACTGGGCAGTTCTACTCTGTCCTATAGGGTCGCTATGAGTTGGAATCAACTCAATGGCAATGGGTAACTGATGGTCAGTTCTGTATCCAAAGATTCCAATTAAGTTGACCCAGGTACAAACATATCACTAATCCTTCATGTCCAAATTGTTTATACTTTTCATTTGAGAAACATTGCCTTATTTAAATTGTATCAAGTACGAGAGATTTGTGTTAGACTAGAAACTGATGTAAAAAAAGTTTCACAGTTAATTGCCACCCGTGTAAATCTCACCTTCTTTCCTGCCATTGCTTTGATGTGAAACTGTTATCTGCACTCACTCCCCTTGTTAAGTATCTCTTTTGCTCTTCTCAAAGGTGAGCATCAGAATAGTATGGAGGGCAAGATTGTTGGACCTCATTTCGAGAGTTTTATAATATAACAGGTCTGGGATGGGGCCCGATATTTTGCATTTGCCTTTCTAACCAATTTTTGGATGGTGTTGATGGTGCTAGGGACCCCACTTTGAGACCCACGGCTCTACATGTACAACACCATCTCCTCGATCCCTCTCATTTTCCTTCTAAATGCCAAATGTGTCTTCCTCGTGTGAGTTCCTTCCTAGGCCTGGTCTGCTTCTTTATTTACGCGAGACCTGTCTCATTTTCTTCAGATCTTCGGTCAAATAACGCCACTTCAGAGAGGTTTTCCCCATCACTCGGTTTAGAATGGCATTGCCTGTCGCTCTTGGCCCCAGTTTTATTTTTCCTTGCAGCACTTAACACTATATTTATCTGCTTATTGCCCATATCCTTCCGTTAGAATTTAAGTTCCAGGAGGACAAGGACTTTCAACTGTTCGCTGCCCTATTCGTAGAAGCTAAAACAGTCCCCAGCGGATACTCAATAGACGCTCAAGAAATACGTCACGGAACGACTACAAGAGCCGACGAAGAGAAAAGAAGCCGGGGGAAGAGCCGTACCACGTGGGCGCCTAAGCCGCGGCGCATGCTCCGCCCCTCTCGGCGCCAAGGAGCGGAACTTCCTGCCTCGTTGCCGGAAGAGCTTCCGGCGTAGACCGGAAGTGCCTTAAGCCTAATTTCCGCGGTGGCCTGGAAGAGAGGGTTACGGCTGCGGTCGCCGCCATGGGCAAAAGAGACCGAGGGGACCGCGGTGAGACGTGGGCGCGCGCTGTGTCCTCTCCCCACTCGCCATCCCCGTGTCGTAGCAGCTCCCGGGCCTCTAGCCGCGGCCGAGCCCGCAAGCCCGCAGGCTTCGCACACCCAGCTCCTCCAGGTCCTGGGTCACGTAGAGGCCGCGTCCCCGGGGCAAGGGGAGAGCCTTGACGTGTGGGCAGCCCTGCTTCCTGGGCCAGGTGGGGAGCGCTTGAGGGAGAGGATGCCCGGGCGAAATGTGGCTCCTGTGGGGTTCCTCCGGAATGCTTCCGGGCAGTGCTGAGGAAGCCCTAGCCTCTATCCCGTTCATTTCTGTGTATTTGCAGATAAGAAGAAGTCCAAAAAGCGGCATTACGAGGATGAGGAAGTAGAGGAAGACGACGCTCCTGGGAACGACCCTCAGGAAGCAGTTCCCTCTGCGGCCGGGAAGCAAGTGGATGAGTCGGGCACTAAGGTGGATGAATATGGAGCCAAGGACTACAGGCTGCAGATGCCACTGAAGGATGACCACACCTCCAGGCCCCTCTGGGTGGTAAGCAAACCCTCAGCTCAGCCAGGGTAGGTCCCAAGAGTTTGTGAAGCAGCAGTTCAGTCCCAGGCTTTCTCAGAGCTAAAATAGAAATACAGAAGAGGGCCACCCAGAACCAGCTGGGAGAGACAGCTTTCTTGCACAGCCAGAACAGGAAAAGCCTGAGATAGGAATGAGCAGATGTGCACACACAGCCAGCTTTACCTGAGCTTACTATGTCTCTGACTCTTCTTTGTACTTCCTCTATAGCTGAACTCCTTGCTTCGAAATGTTTTTGTCTTACAAGTAAATGACATATAGCAGTTTGTATTTCTCCATTTTTAAGTTAATGCAAGACTTGCGTTTGCTGGCCAGCTTTTGCTCACCTTGAGATAATGTTCTACATTCAGTTGAAACCTCGCCAGAGGGTCAGTTGAAGATTTGCATAGCCAGTAAGTATAGCTCCCTGTGAATAACAGTGGGAAGTAGTGTTTCTGTTCTTATGTATCCGAATGAACTGGCACTTGGCTGAAGGAGTGCTTATAAATATTCCTGGTGTTGCAGCCTACTCTTTTGATAATGATGTGGGAGGAGTCAGATAGTTTTTGCAGCTTAATAGTTGCTTTGTCTGTTGTGTCTGCTTGGTGTTTCTCAGGCTCCTGATGGCCACATCTTCTTAGAAGCCTTCTCTCCAGTTTACAAATATGCTCAAGACTTCCTGGTGGCTATTGCAGAGCCGGTGTGCCGACCAACCCATGTGCACGAGTACAAACTAACGGCCTACTCCCTGTATGCAGCTGTGAGTGTTGGGCTGCAGACTAGTGACATCACTGAGTACCTCAGGAAGCTCAGCAAGACGGGTGTGCCTGATGGGATTATTCAGTTTATTAAGGCAAGTGGGAACTGAGACCAGCCCTTTTTCCTTTGCTGGGAATGGGGAAGTAGTGAGGACGTTTTCAATTGTGGTAGCCATGAAAATGTGCCATTCAGATGATCTACTGTAGGGAGCATAAAAACTAGCTGCTACTCCTCTGGATATATCCTTAAACATTCTTGCCAAGGGCACGTTTCTGTGGAGCTGCTCCCAGCCAATGACAGCGTAGCAGAGATAATAATTTGCGCCCGTTCTAGCTAGGGTTGCTTGAGAATGCAGCCCAAAGTGAGTGGCAGCTTCATCTAAGGCTAAATGCCTGCACAAAACTGATAGTGGACAATTTCCATTAGGTAAAGTTGAAAAGAACGTCAAAGGTTGAAGTGGAGAAGGTTCTGTGTGAACAACAGTTGAACGTGATTTGGTTAGTTCTGAGAAATGGAGATTGCCATTCAGAAGAGATGAGTGATGGCATCCGTTGCCCTTGGCTGATTGAAAGTGGTGGAAGCAGGTGTCCCAAGTACCATAATGCTTCCAATGCTGGAGAAGCTGGCGGGGTCCTTGAGGGAGTTCTCTTGTGATGTTTGAGGGTGCCCTCGAGTGGATTCAGCTAGAGAGAGGGGTTCTGTACCTTGATTGAGGAAGCCGATGCTAGTGCCCCTGCTGTGCTCAGCCTTTGGCAGGGGCTGCGGGAATCAAGGTGTTAGCACAGTGCAGGAATGGATCCAGAGGGACAGCTGGAGCAGGCAGCAGCAGGCGAGGTGAGTGGCATATTTTCATGGCCACTACTTAACCTCTGCAGCATTCCACCTTAAAGATTCTTGGGAACCTAGAGGTTCCATCAAGAGGCTTATATTCTTCTGAAAGAGAAACAGGAACGCTGGCGAGGAGGCCAGGAGCCTCCTGCATTTAACCTGTGCAGCAGGTAGTTATTGAGCACATCAGTCGGTGTCAGAGCTGTGCTGAGAGCTGTAGTAATACTGGTATGGGGTGGACCTCTGGATTAGGGTGGGGCTATGGGAAAGAAAAAAGGAAAGAGGGAAATCTAAGAGATATTTTAAAGCAGTGTTTTGTAATAAATCAAGGGATGGGTATCAGAAGTAGCCAGGCAAGAGGAGGATCTTATTTTCAAAACGTAGAGTCTAATGGGAAAGCTCAGTTTAGGTAGACCTGATCCCTTTTTAGCATTGCACATCAGGTCCTCCTGAAGTCACACTTTTCACATGGGTGGTAGATTTGATCCCTTTAGCATTGCACTTTGGGTCTTCCTAAAGTCGCACTGTTCATGTGGGTGGTAGATCTGATCCCTTTAGCATTGCACACCGGGTCTTCCTAAAGTCAGACTCTTCATGTGGGTGGTAGATTCAATCCCTTTAGCCTTGCACTTTGGGTCTTCCTAAAGTCACACTCTTTATGTGGGTGGTAGACCTGATCCCTTTAGCATTGCACATCGGGCCTTCCTAAAGTCACACTCTTCATGTTGGTGGTAGATCTGATCCCTTTAGCATTGCACATTGGATCTTCCTAAAGTCACACTCTTCACGTGGGTGGTAGATCTGATCCCTTTAGCATTGAACATTGGGTCTTCCTAAAGTCGCATGCACTCTTTACTTGGGTGGTTGGTAGCAAAATGTGGCCAGTGTTTTGAGGCTTTCCTGAAATCTGAGCTGCTTGTTAATTTTCTGTGTTTGCTATTGTCATTCTTATAGTTGTGTACTGTCAGCTATGGAAAAGTCAAGCTAGTCCTGAAGCACAACAGGTAAGAGGCTCCTGGACAGGCCCATCCCGGGGCACTTTCCCTGCTGCCCACGAAGTGGGGAAGGGCTCTGGGAACCTGGAGCTGACATTTGTGAACTGGACTGTCTGCTCTGCACCCACACTTGTGGCCTCTTGAGGCTTGGCTCAGAGGAGCAGGAGAAGTGATACAGCCCAAAATAGAAATCAGCCCACTGGCCATTGTGCTCCCTTCTGCAGCATTATGTCTCAGACGTCTGCTTATCTGACTTCAAAGCAGGGCTTTTCCCATAATACGTATGTGTTGTGGCCTCAGCAGCTCAGAGCTCAAATTGGCAAAGGGTTGTGGGGGAACGAGAGGGTGGGGAGAGGCATTAGGTAGCTGCTGTTTCCAGATCATCTAATTGGATGAGCCGCAGAACCTTCTGGAAATGGTGTACTGGTCATGAGGCATCTCGTTCCCACCCTGCTCATAGGTACTTCGTTGAAAGCTCCCACCCTGATGTCATACAGCATCTTCTCCAGGATCCAGTGATCCGGGAATGCCGCCTAAGGAACTCTGAGGGGGAAGCTACCGAGCTCATCACGGAGACATTTACGAGCAAATCTGCTGTAGGTGAACCTCGGCTGCCCTTGGATTTTGGGGGGATGGTGCCTCTTTAGAATTTCAGCTTTCTCAGGTGCTTCTAGTCCTGCATTTACCACCTATTGGCCCTGCAGCTTTCGTTTCCATGAGGAGAAGGGAACTCACATGCGGACTCTGCATTTCTCCTACAGATTTCCAAAACTTCAGAAGGGAGCAGTGGGCCCTCCACATCCCGAGTGACAGATCTGCAGAATAAGTCTGACATCCCTACTGACTTGTTTGACTTTTATGAACAAATGGACAAGGATGAAGAAGACGAAGAAGAGACACAGACGGTATCTTTTGAAGTCAAGCAGGTTAGTGAGCGTGTGTCCACCTGGTTCAGAGTCCTCAACTGGTTCTTTGTTGGTGTGTGTGGGCCGTAGCATCCTCCCTTCTGATGGAGTTAAGGCCTGAGTGCCTGTTCCTCAGGCTGGTAGGCCAGTCGTCACAAGTTACTGGGGAGATAGGAGAAACAGTGCCTGGTGTAATCAAGATCTGAAATTGCAAAAGTCTAGATAAAATGCTGTGCTTTGACTAGTGGGCCTTCTAGAAAGCTGCCATTTTTGAACAGGTTTTGGAGTTAACAAGGTTATAAAACCTCACTCTGCCCATTCCCAGGAGATGATTGAAGAACTCCAGAAACGTTGCATCCACCTGGAGTACCCTCTTTTGGCAGAATATGACTTCCGGAATGATTCTGTCAATCCTGACATCAACATTGACCTGAAGCCCACAGCTGTCCTTAGGCCATACCAGGAGAAGAGCTTGCGGAAGATGTTTGGAAATGGGCGTGCGCGCTCAGGGGTCATTGTCCTTCCATGTGGTGAGTGCCACTCAGGCGCCTGGGCTACACGTGTCCCCAAATCACACCTTCCCAGGGGACAGCCAAGGCCAGATAACTCCCTGATCCATTCCTTTGACAAGTACTTACTGAGTGCTGCTGTGTGCAGGGTCTTGACCGAGGTATTGGGAGTATACTGGTGGCTAGAACAAAGCTCCTGACCTCAGGGAGCTCCTTCCGGTGTGGGAGGCAGGTGGTAGACATCAGCTAAGCAGTGTATAGAATGTTGGTGTGATGGAGGCAGTGAAGAAAACAGAGTAGGCTGAGGGGCTAGGCAGTGATGCAGGGAGGGTGCTGTTTTACATGTTTCATCCATTATTCTCTGAGGTCAGTCTTGTGAGCTGAGTATATTTGGAGGCTCCTTAGTCCTGAAACTTTGCTTCTTCGTAGACGACTTACTGCATTGTGCGAGTTGGAGAAAGGGCGGTAGCAGCCCCCTTGAGATCTAACATTACTTATTCAGTGTCAGGCTCTGGCCTGGGTTCCTGGCCAGAGGTCCCGACAGACTGACCTGGGAACCCCACCCAGACTGAAGTGGGCAGACTTCCCAGCGGGGCCCTGAGCCGGCAGGTCTTCGGTTATTTTGGTGCACACCCCTGGGAAAGGAAGAACCACTTTTAGAGGAGTAGTTTGATTTTTATCTTTACCTTCCGATGGTGGGTGGTAGTAAATTTGGAAGCTCCTGGTATTTCATGTGGTTTCTCTTCGCTCATACACTTCCTGCATTCCTAAGTCCCAGCCTGATTTGCTCGGTAATAATGGCTGTCTTTTACTGGACCTACTATGCTCAGGCTGCGTGCCAGCAACTGTACCTCAGCGGCATCTCTTTGTTAGGACTTTGGACTAGGTACTGACTTGGCTTCAGTCTTCCTAGCTTTCGAATGATACTAATAGTAGTATTTATTATTGATTTGCTTTGAGATGTCAACATTTAAATGAGATGCATGTAAAGCACTACAATAGGGCCTGGCTCAGGAAAAGTGCTTAAATGTTATCATGGTCGCTTTTAATTCTCACATATCTTTTTGAAGTGGGCATGTCTCCTTTTTATAAAGAAGCAAACAGACTTGGATCAGTAAGTGTCTCACAGATGTCAGCTTGAGGATTATTACAAGTAATCTGCCTGATTTGTGTGCTAATGAGTCCCTCTGTCTGTCCCTGGCCTTGGGTAGGACCACTCTTTGGTTTCTTGTAGGTGCCGGGAAGTCCCTGGTTGGAGTGACGGCAGCATGCACTGTTCATAAACGCTGCCTGGTGCTGGGCAACTCAGCTGTGTCTGTGGAGCAGTGGAAAGCCCAGTTCAAGATGTGGTCCACCATTGATGACAGCCAGATCTGCCGCTTCACCTCTGATGCTAAGGACAAGCCTATAGGCTGCTCTGTTGCCATCAGCACCTACTCCATGCTGGGCCACACCACCAAAAGGTCCTGGGAGGCTGAGCGCGTCATGGAGTGGTTGAAAACTCAGGAGTGGGGCCTCATGATACTGGACGAAGTACACACCATACCAGGTGAGCAGGCTGTGTGATGAGAATTTCCAGTTCTTGGGTGCGAGAGGGACTGCTGTGTGGGCAGTCCCTTCGTTGTAGAAAAACTTGCTGGGTAACCTTTTAATTCTTAAGTGTGTGTAGAGTTGGGGTGGGGGCAGATGGGTGTGCAGTTCACAGCTTTATCACTGACCTACAGTAGTCATTTCTAAATGCTAATTGTAAATACTGGTTTTCTTCCTCCTTCCATCTTTCTTGTTGCGGCATAATGTGCCCTTAGCCCACTTTTCATGGCCCTGTGAAAACTGGACTAGGAGCGTTAAAAAAAATCCTTGCAATGTGTGTTTTATTTAAAGGCTGAAGTATCAGTACTTAATTGGTATGTAATAGAAGCTCTGTTTATGTATTGCAGGCAAACCTTTTCCTTTTTTTAATTGCTGTATTGATATGGTTGATACACCCTAAAGCCTGCCCACTGTAGTGTACAGTTTGGTGATTGTTAGTAAGTTATGGAGCGGTGCAGCAGTACCATGATCTGGTTTTAGAACGTTTCCCTCAGACAGGTTTCCGAGCCCCAGGCAACTGCAGATCTGCTTTCTGTCTCTGGATTTGCCTTTTCTGGAGATTTCATATAAATGGAATCCTACAATGCATATTCTCCTATGTCGCGTAATGGTTTTGAGGTTCACTCATGTTGTACCGTTATCAGTAAGTTGCTACTTTTTATTGCAGAATTGTAATCCAAGCAAACCTTCCTTGAAATCAAGGAGGAGCCTGATAAATACTTCTAAATTAGAGATTACTCTGAGTGAAATGAAACTGGAGGCATTTTTACATATGGCACTCAGAATGTCCAAAGGGATCCTCTTTTCTGCTACTTTCACATCACGCAAATGGATGTCAGATTACAACTGTGACATCACATTGAGTGAAAGAAGCCAGATAAAGTCTGTATGGTGTGATTGCATTTATGTGAAGTTGAGAATGGAGGCAATGCCCCTCTCTGATGACTGAGGTCAGAGCAGTGGTCACCTCCTCTGACTTTGTAGAGGGAGCAAGGAAGCACCAAGCACACTGCCGTCGAGTCGATTCTGACTCAGAGCGACCCTGTAGGTCAGTAGAATTGCCTCATAGGGTTTCCAAGGAGCTGCCAACCTTTTTGGCTAGCAGCCAAATGCTTAACCACTGCACCACCAGGACTCCTACAGAAGGAGAGTTGGGTTGTTTCCTGAGAAGGGCTGGGAGGAGATTTCTAGGGTGCTAAAAATATTCTGTCACTTGATCTGGGTGGTTTCTAAGTTGTACACCTGCATAAAAATTTATTGAACCATACGTTTCAGATTGACCCACTTTATTATATGTGAGCTATATCTCTGCGGGGCGGTTCTACTCTGTTCTATAGGGTCGCTATGAGTCGGAATCGACTCGACGGCGCTGGGTTTCTGGGGTCTGGATACCTCAATTAAAAAAAAATTAGATGATCGATGTTAGGGTTATAAGAATGTAATAAAGGGCTATGACCTGGTTTGCAGGCACAGGCCACAGGAAGGGCTGTTTCTGGCTGCAGAGTAACCAGGTAGGGTCAACTGACTGCTTCCCTTGGGTTGATACTAATCCCTGGGTTTCCTCCCTTAGGGCTGCCTCCTGGGGCCCCATTTGGTCGATGTTCCCATTGACTTGGCTACCATGTCCTTATGGTATGGAGAGCCTGGTCTGGGGTTCTGAGCTACCCTTTTTGGAACCTGTTCTGTTCTTACTTGATAAGCCTAATGCCAGTTTTTTGGCATTAGCCAAGTGTGTGCAAATCCTTTTAAGCTTCAGCATATAAAACTCTGTAAGAACTAGGTATTTATTTATTTAGAGGAAACTGACCTTTGATTTGTGTTTTAACAGAGTCTGGCCTTTTCTCTGATTGTTATACCTGTTTATTTCTCAAGTATCATTAACCATGACAACTAGTGTCGTGGTTAGTGTTAAATCACGGGCTGTGTGTGGTACTTGAGCATTTTCAGAAGTGACAAGTGAGTTCTCTGTCTCCTCAGCCAAGATGTTCCGGCGGGTCCTCACTATTGTGCAGGCCCACTGCAAGCTGGGCTTGACAGCCACTCTTGTCCGGGAAGATGACAAAATTGTTGACTTGAATTTTCTGATTGGGCCCAAGCTCTATGAAGCCAATTGGATGGAGCTTCAGAACAACGGCTATATTGCCAAAGTCCAGTGTGCTGAGGTACCTGCCCCTTCCTGGAGCAAGGGCTGGGTGGGCGTCTCCAGGGGTGAGTCCTCCTGTGGTCCAGGGGAAGCAGAGCATGTTGAGTCCTCCTGGCCGACATGTAGGTCAGGCCCTGTGCAGAGCCACATCATTCGCCCTATGAGGGATACAGTACCATACCTACTTCATGAATGAGTAGCACAGGGTAACTCGTCCAGGGTCACATAGTCCGAAGATAGTCAGGATGGTCATACAGGTTGGCTTGGCTCCAAAGTCCATACACATCCTTCCCCTCTGACGAGGAGCCTTGGAGTGTTCTGCCCACCCTTTCCTTTTAGGAATCCTGGGCAGGTCCTGTGGGGCAGCCCTCAGGCCACAGCATCCCATTGTCAATGCTGTTGGTTTTAAGACCAGTAGACAGAAGCCCCTGGCCTTGATCATTGTATTACTAAGAACACGTTTTCTCGATATTGTTCTATAGTGAATATCTGTGCAGGTATCTAATCAAAGGACATGTTCAAGGGTAAGTCTTCTCAAAAGGAACAAGAAACAATCCCTCAAGCACCTTGAAATGACTGTCACTTGGTAGGGTGGCCTCTTTCCTGAAAGAGCAGAGAGGGGCGTTTTGGCTATTGGTGAGTGTGAGGAGCCTGTGCAGTTATACTTGCTCTACCGCAGATATGTCTTACCACTTAAATCGAGTCTTTGTCATCACTATCCTTTTTAAATAGAGCATTGTCAGAGTCATTGAGGCCCCTGGTTCCACACTAGTTGCATCTCCTTTCTTCTTAGGGAAACTTATGTTTGTTCCTGTCTTGCTTTTCGTACGTATGTTTCCCTAAATATATGTTTAGCTTTGCCTGTTTTGTTGTTTTATCTTGACGTAAATAGAATCAGGTTGTGTGTGTATGTATATATATAAATTTTTTTCTTTTTTTTTAGTTTTATTTTGGTGAAAACATACTCAGCAAAACATGCTCCAATTCTAGTTTCTAGACGTAATGATCAGCGAATTTGGTTACATTTGTCACATTGTGCCAACAGTCTGATTATTTTAGTTGTTTCACTTCCATTTACTTAATCTCCTTGCCCCTCACCTTCTCATTTATGCTTTAAAATAGCTGTCGCCCTGGTGGCATAGTGGGTAAGTGCTACAGCTGCTAACCAAAGAGTCAGCCGTTCAAATCCACCAGGTGCTCCTTGGAAACTCTATGGGGCAGTTCTACTCTGTCCTATAGGGTCGCTATGAGTCGAAATCGACTCGACGGCACTGGGTTTGGTTTTGGGTTGACCCTTAAGTCTTACATGAATTTTTTTTTTTTTTAGGAATGCTCCAGGGTGACAATCTTCACTCTTTGGGCTAAATCGTTACTTAGTGTAAAGGTGACTTCAGGGGATAGTTTCAATTCTAGGTTTGAAAAGCAACTCAGGGCCACAGTCTCGGAGGCTCTTCTAGCCTCAGTAGATCCAGTAAGTCTGAATTCTTTAAAAATTTAAAGTTCTATTCCACTTTTTTCTCTCTTTTTTTTTTTATCGGGACTCATCTATTGTGTTCCTGACCAGAACACTCAGTAGTAGTAGCCAGGCACCATCTAGTTTTTCTGGTCTCAAGGTGGAGGAGGCAGTGGTTTGTGTAGACAGTCCTATAGGCCAGCTCCTTTCTCTTATTCTTGAGCTTCCTTCTTTCTCTTTTGTTCCAGATGAATAAAGACCAGTAGTTCTATCTTAGATGGCCATTCATAAGGTTTTAAGACCTCAACCACTACTCACCATACTGGGAGGTAGAACATAAACTTGTAAGAACTATATTATGCGAATTGGCTGGATTGTCCCATGTGACCATGGCCCAAACCAAGAGAACTAATCCCATGTGGTGACTGGTTATGTGTAAACAGTGTTAGCATCTGTAGCCTCCCCGTCCTCCCCTCTTATTTTGTGGTGGTTGTTATTGTTGCAAAACCATACACAGCCTAGCATTTGCCCATTCATCCCTTTTCCCTGTGTACAGCTTATTGACGTCATTTGCATCAGACCTGCTGTACAGACTTCACCCATATTCGGTGCCACCTTTCCCATTACACTAAACAAAAATTGACTACTACTTAGGGAGTGCTTCTCCCTCTTTGCCCTCCTCCAGCCACCTTGGTAACCACTCACGAACATTAATTTCTGTGTATTTACCTAGTCACATCATTTTATAAAAGTGATAACATACAATTTTTTTTTTTTTTTTTTTGTGTCATTGACTTCTTTCACTCAGTGTTCTCCAGGTTCATCCACATCGTAAGATGTTTCGGGAACTCATTTTTCCGTATCGTCGAGTAGTCCATTTTATGTATGTACCACGTTTGACTTATCTATTCATCTATTGATGGGCACTTAGGTTTGTCTTAGTTATCTAGTGCTGCTATAAGAAATACCACAAGTGGATGGCTTTAACAAAGAAGATTATTCTCAGGGTATCCCCTGTTGCTGTCGAGTCGATTCCGTATAGGAGACTAGAAATCCACATGCAGGGTGCCACCTCCAGGAGAAGGCTTTCTCTCTCTGTCCGCTCTAGAGGAAGGTCCTTGTCATCAATCTTCCCTTGGTCTGAGAGCTTCTCAGTGCAAGTACCCCAGGTCCAAAGGATGCGCTGTTCTCCTTGTTCTTGTTTTTTGTTGGTATGAGGTCCCATGTCTCTCTGCTCTGTTGTCTTTTTTATATTTCAGAAGAGATTGAATTAAGACGCAACCTAATCTTGTAGATTGAGTCCTGCTTTAGGATTTACAGCACATAGGAAAATCGCATCAGATGACAAAATGGTGGACAATCACACAATACTGGGACTCATGGCCTAGCCAAATTGATACACATTTTTGGGGGACACAGTTCGATCCATAACAGGTTGTTTCTATCTTTTTGCCATTATTAATAGTGCTGCAGTTGAACATAGGTGTGCATATGTCTATTCCTGTCACTTCTGTTAGATCCCTAGAGTATACTCGGAGTGGAATTGCTGGGTCATATGGCAGCTCTACCTCATTTTTTGAGGAACTGCCAGACTGTTTTCCACAAAGGCTGTGCCATTTTGCATCCCTACTAGCAGTGGAAGAGGGTTCCAATTTCTGCAAATCCCCTCCAACACTGTTATTTTCTATCTTAAAAAAAAACCAAACCCGTTGCCACCAAGTCAGTTCCGACTCATAGTGGCCCCATAGGACAGAGTAGAACTGCCCCATAGAGTTCGTATCACATTGTGGTTTTGATTTGCATTTCTCCGATGGCTAATGACATTGATCATCTTTTCATGTCTATTGGCCATTTGAATATCCTCTTTGGTGAAGTGTCTGTTCATGCTCTTTGCCCAGTTTTTGATTGAGTTTTTTTGTCTTGTTAAGTTTCAGAAGTTTTATGTATTTTACCTATGAGACCCTTATCAGTTATATCCTTCCCAAAGATTTTTTCCCAATCTGTAGGCTGTCTCTATTCCTGATAAAGTTTTCTAATGAATGTAAGTAATTTTTATGAGGTTCCGGTTATCTACTTTGTTTTCTGTTGCTCCTGCTCGTTGTTGTATTTGGTAATCTATCATCCAAAAAGGTTAGGTCCCAAAGCTTTGCTTCCAAGAACTTTAGGGTTTTGAATTTAATATTTAGGTCCTTGATGCATTTTGAATTAGTTTTTGTGTGTGGTGTGAGGTATGGATCTTGTTTAATTTCTCTGCATGTTGAAATCCAGTTTTGTTGAAGAGACTGTTCTTTCTCCATTGAGTGGATTTGGCTTTCTTGTTGAAAATCAGTTGACCATAGATGTTTGGATTTATTTCTGGGTTTTCAGTTCTATTGCAGTGGTGTCTATCATTAAACTAGTACCGGGCTGTTTTGATTACAGTAGCTGTGTAATATGTTTTGAAGTCAGGAAGTGTGAGGCCTCCTACTTGGTACCTCAGAATTGCTTTGGCTATTTGGGGTCTCTCGCCTTTTCATAGGAAACCCTGGTGGCATAGTGGTTAAGAGCTGCACCTGCTTAAAAGGCGTAAAAAGGATCATAACAGAATATTATGAACAACTGCACTCGAGAAAATTGGTAACACTAATGAAATGGACACATTCCTAGAAGCATAAAAGCTTCTTAAACTCCATCAAAAGGAAGCAGAAAACCTCACTAAACCGGAAACAAGCAGAAAAGACTGAATCAGTAATAAAAACCCTTCCAAAAAAGAAAAGTCCAGGACCAAGTAGCTTTGCTGGGGAATTCTATCGAACATTCACAGAAGAACTGACACAAATCCTGTTCAAACTCTTCTAAAAAGTACAGGAAGAAAGAATACTTCCTCTTTCTATGAAGCCATCATTACTCTGGTACCATGCCAGACAAACACAAGAAAACTACAGACCAATATCCCCTATGAACATAGATGTCAAAATTCTCAAAAAAATACTAGCAAACAGAATCCAATAGCACACTGAAAGAACTGTGTATCGTGATGAAGTGGGATTTATTCCAGGAATACAAGGTTGGTTCATCAGTCAATGTAATAACACCACATTAATAGAACAAAATAAAAAAAAACACATGATCGTTTCAATCAATGCGGAAAAGGTATTTGATAAAATCCAGCACTTTTTAAATAAAAACTCTCAACAAGATAGGAATAAAACTTTTATGAAAAACCAACAGCCAACATTACACTCAATGGAGAAAGACTAAGAACTTTCCCCTGAAAATGGAAACGAGACAAGGATGCCCACTCTCACCACTGCTATTCAATATTGCACTGGAAGTTCTAGCCAGGCAAGAAAAAAATGTTAAGAGGTATCCAAGTTGGAAAAGTAGAGGTAAAAATGCCTCTATTTGCAAATGACATGATCCTATACATAAACAATCCCAAAGAACCTACTAAAAAGCTTCTAGAACTAATGCAGAAAATACAGGATACTAGGTCAATGCACAAAATGCACAAAAGTCCGCTGGGTTTCTACGTGCTAGCAATGAGAAATCTGAAAATCTGAGATCAAGACACCAACTCCATTTACAATAGACTCTAAGAGAATGTAACAGAAAAAAAAAGCTAGAAATAAATTTACCAGGGAGTGAATAACTTATAAAATGAAAATTATAAAGCACTGCTGAAGGAGATTAAAGAAGACCTAAATAGATGGAAAGACATTCTGTGTTCATGGACTGGAAAGCTTAACACAGTCAAGATGGCAGTACTACCCAGACAATCCACAGATAGATACGACACAATCCCAATCAAAATTCCAACAGCATTCTTTATGAAAATGGAAAACTCATTCTCAATTTCATATGGAAAGAAAAAAAAAAACCAAACCTGTTGCCATCAAGTTGATTCCGATTCATAGCAACTCTGTAGGACAGAGTAGAACTACCCCATAGAGTTTCCAAGGAGTACTTTGTGAATTCAAACTGCCACAGCTTTCATTTCTTACTTTGGTTATTTGCATCTTCTTTCTTTGTTTCTTTGTCAGCCAACAAATGGTTTATCAATTTTATTGATCTTTTAGAAGAACCTATTTCTGAATTTGTTGACTCTCTGCCTTTCAGTTCTCTATTTCTTCTGTTTCTGCTCTTATCTTTATTCTCTTCTTTTAGTAGGTTTTAGCTTTAGTTCTTGTTTTTTCTAGTTCCTTAAGCTGTAGAGTTAGACTGTTTGAGACCTTTCTTCTTTTTTTAATGTAGGCATTTATTGCTATAAATTTGCCTCTGAGGACTGCCTTTACTGTACCCCATACATTTTGGTATGATGTGCTTTTACTTTCATTTATTTCCAGGTATTTTTTATTTTACTCGATTTCTTTTTTAACCCAATAGCTTAGTAGTATGTTGTTTAATTTTCTGACTTTTTCTGTGTTCTAGTTTTGCTTCTGCTGTTAATTTCTAATATTATTCCTTTGTGGTCAGAAAAGATACTTTGTATCTTTTAAAATTTGTTGAAACTTACTTTGTGGCCTGGCATATAGTCTATTCT
The DNA here is from genome assembly GCF_024166365.1 of Elephas maximus indicus. Taxonomy (NCBI): domain Eukaryota; kingdom Metazoa; phylum Chordata; class Mammalia; order Proboscidea; family Elephantidae; genus Elephas; species Elephas maximus. The sequence goes on along the minus strand of NC_064824.1, from coordinate 14,748,572 downwards.
TAAAAATGATCCATGTGCACAGGAGAAAATGTGTATTGTTCTAATGATGTGTGGAGAGTTCTATAAATGTCTATTAGGTCTGGTTGGCTTATGTTATTATTTAAATCCTCTGTGTCCTTACTAATCTTCTTTTTAGATGGTCTGTCCAGAATTGAAAGCGTATCGAAGTCCCTGTTATTGTGGAGTTGTCTGTTATTCCATTCATATCCATTAGTATTTGTTTCTTATATTTTGGAGCATTGATGTTAGGTGCATAAATATTTATAATTGCTGTGTGGTCTTGATGAATTGACCCTATTATTATTACGTAATGTCCTTCTTTATCTCTTAGAATAGATTTTGATTTGAAGTGTATTTTATCTGATGTCAGTATGGCCATCACTGCTCTTTTTTAGTTAATAGCTCCATGTAATATTGTCCATCTTTTTACTTTCAGTCTGTTTGTATCCTTGTGTCTGAGGTGTGCCTCTTATAGGCAGGGTAAGGATGGATCATGTTTTTTTTATCTGTTGTCACACTGCCTTTTGAATGGGGAGTTTAGAGCATTTACGTTTAAGTTAAGTACTGAAAACAAAGTACCTGCTTCATTTTGCTAATTGTTTTTTGTGTGTCTTGTATCTTCTTTGTCCCATTATTCCCATATTATCGTTATTTTTTGTGTTTATCTGCTTTTTTATGTTGTGCATTTTTGATTTCCTTATTCCTTTCTCTGTATCTTTTCTAAGTATTTTCTTACTGGTTACCACAGATGTTACATTGAACAACTTAAAATTGCCGCAGTTTATTTCAGCTTGCTGTCAACGTTTAACATACAGACAGTAAGTAACATACAATATTAAAATATTCCTGTTATGCTCCTCCCATGTTTTTGTTGAGTCTCTGGTTACATCATTATACATCCTGTATTTTTTTTTTTTATCTGATAGGTTTAACTTGTACTTATTCTTTATGCACTTGGTGTGTGTTGCTTGCGGAACTTAACTATTGAGTTTACTCCCTGAAAATACCACGTACTTGGTCCATTACCTTTATTGTATATCTTTTTTCTTTTCTTTCTCATATGCAGATTTGAGTATTTGTCTAGTGTTCTTTCCTTTCCATCTGAAGAACTCACTTAAGTAATACTTACAGAGCAGGTCTCATAGTAACAAATCTCCAGAGCTACTGTTTATTTGGCAATGTCTTGATTTCCTCCCCCCCCACCCATTTTTTTTTTTTGACTGTAAGATTCTATTTATATAAAATTTAAAAATGGCAAACCAGTCTTTGGTGTTAGAAATCAAGATTGTAGTTATGTGGGTGCAGTGGTGAATGGTATGGTGAGTTCTGGGGTGCTGGTAATGTTCTATTTCCTTTTTTTTTTTAACCCTCTATTGTGTTTTAGGTGAAAGTTTACATAGCAAATTAGTTTCCCATTCAACATTTCATGCACAGATTGTTCCGTGACATTGGTTGCTCTCCCTGTAATGTGTCAGTACTCTCCCCATTTTCACCCTGCCTTCCCCATTTCCATCCATCCGGTTTACCTGCTCCTCCTGCCTTTTCATCTCCGCTTTTGGGCAAATGTTGCCTGTTTGGTCTCATAGTTGATTGTTCTAAGGAGGACATTCCTCATGGGTATAATTTATTTTATAAACCAATCAGCTATTTGGCTGAAAAGTTACCTCTGGCAGTGGGTTCAGTTCCACATAAAAAGAATATCTTAGGGCAATAGTCTCAGGGGTTCCTCCAGTCTTCATCAATCCAGGAAGTCTGATCTTTATTATGAATTTGAATTTCGTTCTACATTTTTATCTCATTCTAACCAGGACCTTCTATTATGCCCCTGGTCAGAGCGGTTGGTAGTGGTAGCCAGGGACCATCTAGTTTTCTGGTCTAGGGCTAGAGGAGGCTGTGGTTTGTGTGGGTCATTAGTCCTGGGGACTTATTGTTTCCTTGAATGTTTGATTTCCTTCATTCTCTTTTGCTCCAGACGGAAGGAGACCAATAGCTGTATCTTAGACGGCCTCTCACAAGCTTTTAAGACCCCAGATGCTACTCACCTAACTAGGATGTAGAATATTATCCTGTGTTATGCCAGTTGACTTAGATGTCCCCCAAGACTTTCCCCTCATTTTTGAATGGCAACTTTGCTAGGTAAAGAATTCTTAGTTGGCAGTTGTTTTTATTCAATACTTCATATATGTCACTCCATTGTCTTCTGGCCTCCAGGGCTTCCGAGGAGAAATCCACACTAATCTTATGAAGAACCCTTGCTATGTTGTATTGTGCTTTTTTCTTGCTGCTTTCAGAATTCTTGTCTGTGGTTTTCAAAATTTTTATTATAGTGTGTTGTGGTATAAAAAAAAAAAAAAAACTACTGCCATCGAGTCAGTTCCAACTCACAGTGACCCTATAGGACAGAGTAGAACTGCCCCGTAGAGTTTCCAAGGAGTGCCTGGTGGATTCAAACTGCTGAACTCTTGGTTAGTAGCTGTAGCACTTAACCACTATGCCATCAGGGTTTCCTGTTTTGGTGTAGACCTCTGTATATTCCTTCTGCTTGGAGATTGTATAACTTCTGGATTTGCATGCTCCATTCCTTATTCAGGTCTCGGGAATTCTCAATGATTATCTCTTGGAAAATTCTATGTCTTTTTTACTATACTGTTCTAGAATTCCAGAAATGCTAATGATGGATTTCTAACTTAAATTCTACATTTGCTATTTAGCTTTGATTGTTTTTCTTTGTTCTTTTTTCTCTTGAAACTTGTTAAGTTTAGTTACCCTGTCTTGTAGTTCACTTATTCTTTTGTCTGCTTGAGTTTATTGCTGAATGTTTCTCTTGCATTTTCTAATTCAGTTATTTTATTCTTCAGTTTCAGTATTTTTCTTTGTTTTTATTTAATGTTTTCAGTCTCCTTATTGAGCTACTCTCATTTTGTTTCCTGATCTCTATGTGTGTTCTTGGCTTCTTTGAAGACATTTAACATTGTTGTCTAGATGTCTTCTGTTTTTCCCATTAACCTGGTCTCCTCTGGAAAAATTTCCACTTCTTCATGGTTTTCTTTTGATTGGGCCATCTTCTCCTGTGATCTTATTTGTTTTATAATTTTTTGTTGAATGTGGGATATTTTAATATCTTACTGTGATAATCTGGGACTCAAAATTTTCTGTATTTTCAGAAATTTATTTTTTTATACTTTAATTTCACTTTCCTCCCCTAAGTTCCACCAGGAGGCACTCTGGCCTTTTGATTCTTCCAGTGCTGACTAAAGTATTTTCTTTGTTCCTGTATAGGGTTCTACTGTGGCTCCACAGATTTTAGGCATTTCGTAAAATTTTAAGTTTCTGGGTACCAAATCTGGGTGATTTTCCCCAAGGTGGCTGACGTTACTGGGTTGTGAGGTTCCCTCTGTGGTCTGTACGGTGGGTTGTGGCCTTCCCAAGATGCCTGCAACTCTGGAGTAGGATTCCTTCATGTCTATCTGTGGGTGTGGCTTTCCTTCTGTGGCTGATTGTGCAGGTATGGACACTTTTCTGTTGGCCATGGGTGGAAGGAGTGGGGCATGGCTTTCCTGAGGTGGGGTGGGGTGGGGTGGGGTAGTGTAGTGTTTTGTGTCCTTTCCACAGTGGTGAGCCTGAGCTGGCTTCTCCCATGGTGCCTGGTTGTTAGGTAGGGAGCCAGTTGGTTGCTGCTGGGTTGCTTGTTGGATGTATTTTTCTCACCCTAGCTGATAGATGGGTCCCCTGCTTCTTCTGTGGATCCAGGTCTTAGTACCCTCCCATTTCTAGTCTTAGCAAGACTCAACAGCACTCACCTGAAGCATTTCAGCTTTCCTGTGCCCCTCCCCAAGTGCGCGTTCAGGCTTCCCTGCTCCCTGCTTGTGAGTTCCCAAAGCCAATCTGCACCACTTTAATCGGACTGTGCTTTCCTTAGTTTTCCAGATTTCATTCACATTGTGCCAATATGCCACTGTTTCTCAATTCTACCGTAACCGAGAAGGCATCACCACCCCTTTTGTTGGACCTTTCAAAGGCTATTTACCTAATATGTCTGAGTTAGTCTGTGTCCTCATCGTCAGTCTCTTCTTGGGTTCTTTGTTCGGGGGTGTTGCCTGTCCCAAAATAGCTGCAGTGAACTGAGTAAGCAGGTAAGGTGACAGCAGGCAGCGAATCTCAGTCTTTCTGCTGTCTCTGCTCGCTCTCTCCTGATTTGGGACTCACCTCAGTTTTCTAACACTTCATCTGCTATCTGGAGCTCTGAAATCTCTGTGCTAATTTTTATTTGTTGTTTACTGGCTTAGTTAGTAGGGATATGTAGGAGAACAACTGTTTACACTGCCTCTCCTTAGTATGTGTTCTTGGATGACTTCTGTCTTTTGGTCAGTATTATTCCTCGCATAATGCATTATTCTTTTGATTCATGTAGCTGTAGTTCATTCTTTAGTATTCCATTCTACAAATACACCGGAATTTTACATACTTATGTAATGGAATGCTACACAGCAGTAAAAATAAAACCTTCACTAATGTTTCTAGTGTTGACAGACACTTGGGTTGCTAAGTTGTTTTTTTTAGCAGTTTTATTGAGCTGTAGCTAACATACCATGAAGTTTACCTGTTGTAAGTATACCTTTCTAAGATTTTAGTAAATTTAAAGAATTGTGCACCTATCCTCACAATCCAATACTAGGACATTTCTACCACCCCAGAAAGTTCCCTTGTGCCCATTTACAAGCAATCTCTGCTTCCACTTGCAGTCTTGATTTATTTTCTGTCTATGGATTTGGATTGTTTAGTTTTTTCCTATTATCACACTGTCATTATGAATATTATTGAACATGTTTCCTGGGACAGTTGTGTAAGAGTTTTTCTAAAGCAGCATTATCCGTGTTTTGAGCTGTGACCCCACTAGTGGTGTGGTGAGATCACCTTAGCAAGCTGTTACCAGTATAGAATGGAATTTACTAGAATGTATAATCTCATAACACTGTGTTTGTGGGTGTGAATGTTTGGTTTGTGGTGTAGTGTGCTCCCAATGTGAAAGCCACTGCTCTGGCAGCTGTGCCTGGGGGTAGCAGTGCTGAATTGAAGGAGATGCAGAGGTTTCCTTTCCTAGACATCTCCTCCAGCACCTAATACTGAAGGGGTTTTTCCATTTAATTTTTGCAAACCTCATAGGTATGAAATGATACCTCTTTATGATCTAAATTTAATTCTCCTGACTCTAATGAAGTTGAACATCTTTTCATATGCTTGTGGGCCATTCGAGATGGTCTCTAAATTCAGATGGGATATACTCATGGTCATATTTTGGCTCTTGTGGATTTGTTTAATTTTCTTCAGCGTCAGCTTGAACTTGCATAGGAGCAGTTGATGGTCTGTCCCATAGTCGGCCCCCTGACTTTATTCTAACTGATGATATTGAGCTTCTCAATTGTCTCTTTCCATAGATGTAGTTGATTTGATTCCAATGTATTCCATCCAGTGGGGTCCACATGTTTAGTTGCTGTTTATGTTGTTGAAAAAAGGTATTTCCAATGAATAAGTCATTGGTTTTGCAAACTCCTTTCACCATATTTATTCAGTCTCTATGCTGAGCAAATAATCTGAGAAGCTGGACTGTATGAAGAAGATCGTGGCATCAGAATTGGAGGAAGACTGATTAACAGCTTGTGATACACAGATGACACAGCCTTGCTTGCTGAAAGCAAAGAGGACTTGAAACACTTACTGATGAAGGTCAAAGGCTACAGCCTTCAGGATGAATTTCACCTTAACGTAAAGAAAACAGGAGGCAGAGCCAACATGGTACTATATACAGAAGCACTGTGCTGTCCCTCCATGGCAAAGACCCAAAAAACTAAAAACAAACATCAGTCCTGGAACTGTAAGTGTCAGATGAAGAGATACAGAACTCAGCTAAGCACCGAATGGAATAAGAAACTGACAGAGAACAGAGAGTGAGGAGAGCTATGGAATGGAAGCCCTCTATCAGCTAATGCAGCACGACTTCACCACCTTGGACTCCTGTTGGAGATCAGTGGACAGAGAGTACAGGAAGGCAGCTTCATGGAGCTCCCAGCAGGAGACAGAATACCCGCTGTGCCTGCAGATGAGCAAGCAGCAAAGAGCGCACACCATGTCTGCTCAGACATAACCAAATAAAAAAGCAAGATGAAACGTAAAAATCTACAATCGATAAACGAAGAAAATAACTACTGAATGTCCCAAAGACAGCAGACAATACCAAAACATAAAAAAACAGGACAGGATGTTTCTAGTAGGTGTCCAAAATAAAACACCAGATGACTTTCCAGTAGAAGAAAAGACACTGGAACTGCCTGATAGGGAATTCAAAGCTCTAGTATTCAGAGCTATCCAAGAGTTGAGGGAAAAAGCAGATAAAAATGAGGAAAAAATAGACAAAATCACGGAAAATGTAGACAAAATTGTGGAAAAGACAGACAAAACAAAGAATTCAGGAAAATAATACAGGAACAAAATGTCAGACTCACAACTAGAAATCATAAAACAACTGTTAGAAATTCAAAAGGTAAACAACAAGATCTCAGAAATGGTCAGTGTATAGAAGGTCTGAGGAGCAGGTTTGAAACAATGGAAGACAAGATCAGCAAAATTGAAGACAAATCCTTTAATATACCGCTTTGTTTGAGGAAAAAAATCAAAAAAAGAACGAAGAAAAATGAAGAAATCCTGAGAACAATGTGGGATACAATCAAAAGCAAAAACTTCTGTGTGATCGTAGTTACAGAGCAGGGGGAGAAAATGGAAAACACAGAGAGGATCATTGAACATTTGATGGCAGAAAGCTTCCCTAATATCATGAAAGATGAATAGCTGGCCACCCAAGAAGCTCAGTGAACCCCATATAAGATAGACCCCCAAAAGAAAATCACCAAGGCATATTATATTTACAGTCTCTAAAACCAAAGGCAAAGGATCCTGAGAGCAGCTTGAGAAAAATGAACAATTACATTCAGAGGGGAAACGATAAGACTAAGCTCTGATGACTCGGCAGAAGCAACGTAGGGAAGAAGGCAATGGGATAACATGTAAAACTTTGAAAGAAAAAAATTGCCAACCAAAAATAATATATTCTGCGAAACTTTCACTCAGATATGATGGTGGAGTTAGGACATTTCCAGATAAACAGAAATTAAGGGACTACATAAAAACCAAACTAAACGTAAAAGAATTATTAAAGGGAGTTCCTCTGTTTGAGAACAAACAACATCAGACGATGGCCTGAATCTAGGATGCAAGACTGCACCAGCCATATACCAGCCTAGGTAATGAACTCTCGAGGATTAATCAAAACTAAAAGATTTACAACAGGGAACCAGAGAGGTTAACCTGTAAATGACAACAACGTCAGAACAATAAAAGAGGTAATAAACTGTGTAGGTATAGAACTTTCCTGTGGAGAGGAAGGCAAGGCGATACCAAGTGATAAAAGACTGGTTCAAACTTAGGAAGAAAAGGGTAAATTTCAGGGTGACCACAAAGAAAGTTAACAAATCTACTCATCAAAATGAAGAAGAAAACAGTCTCAGGAAACATAAAATCTACAAAAACAAAAGAAATGACAAAAAGAAAAACCCACAGACAAAAGGAATTCAATACAGGAGAGTGAGAGGAACACAGCACCACAAGAACAAAACTAGAAAAAGAACCAAATCTGTTGCCCCGTAGAGTTTCCAAGGAGTGCCTGGTGAATTCGAAAAAAAAAAACACTACAAGATGACAGCAATAAAAAAAAAAAAATTCATACCTATCAATAATTACACTGAATGTAAATGGCCTACATGTACCCATAAAGAAACAGAGTGACAGAATGGATAAAAAGATAGAATTCCTCAATACGCTGTCTACTAGAGACACACCTTAGAAACAAAGATGTAAATTCATTAAAAATCAGAGGATGGAAAAAAATATATCAAGCAAACAGTTACAAAAAAAAAAAAGGAGCGACAATACTAATCTTAGATAAAATAGACTTTAAAACAAAATTCACCATAAAAAACGAAGAAGGGCATTATGTAATGATTAAAGGGATGCTCTTTCATGAAGACATAACCATAGTAAATATCTGTACACACACTGCAGAGCTCCAAAACACAAAACAAATTCTAACAGCACTGAACAGAGCAGTTGACAGTTTCGCAATAACAGTAGAAGACTTCAACACACTACTGTCGGTAAAGGACGGACCATCTAGAAAGAAACTTAGCAAAGATACAGAAGATGTAAAGGCTGCAATCAATCAACTTGATCTTATAGACATATATAGGACGCTGCACCAAGCAGCTGTAAAGTAACACATTCTTTTCCAACACACATGGAACATTCTCCAGAATAGACCACATCTTAGATCACAAAACAACCCTCAGCAAAATCTGAGACATTGAGATAATACTTTTTCTCTGATCACAACACCATCAAATAGAAATTAATAACAGGAAGAGCAATGGAAAAAACCAAATACATGGAAACTGAATAGTGCCCTCCTTAAAAAACACTGGGTAGTAGAAGAAATCAAAGATGGAATCAGAAAATCCCTAGAATCAAATGGGCAGTGCTCAGAGGTCAATTTATAGCAATAGATGCACATATCAAAAAAGAAGAAAAGGACAAAATCAAAACATTAGCTATACAACTCGAACAAATAGAGAACAAAAGCCCCCAGCCACCAGAAGAAAGGAAATAGTAAAGATCAGAGCAAAAATAAATGAAATAGAGAATAAAAAATAAAAAAAGAATCAACAAAAGTAAAAGTTGGTTTTTTGAAAGGATCAACAAAATCAACAAACTATTGGCCAAATTGACAAAAGAAAAATGGAAGAGGACACAAATAAACCAAATAAATGAAATGGGGCACATTACAACAGACCCAACTGAAATAAAAAGGATCGTAAGAGTACTATGAAAAACTACACTCCAGCAAATTTGAAAACCTAGAAGAAATGGACAAATTTCTAGAAACATACTGCCTACCCAAACTAACACAAAATGATGTTGAAAATCTGAACAGACCCATAACAAGAGAAGAGGTTGAGAAATAATAAAACTCCCAGTAAAAAGAAAGCCCCGGCCTAGATGGCTTCACTGGAGAGTTCTACCAAACATTCAGGAAGAGTTTATACCAGTACTATTCAAGCTATTTCAGAACGTAGAAGAGGAAGGGCTACTGCCGAATTTATCCTCTGCAGCCAGCACAACCCTGATACCAAAACCAGGCAAAGACACTGCAAAAATAAAATAAAACCAACCAATATCTCTCATGAATATAGATGGAAAAATTCTCACCAAAATTCTAGGTAATAGAATTCAGCATCATATTAAAAAAAAAAAAAACACTGTCAAGTGGGATTTATACTAGGTATGCAAGGATGGTTCAGCATTAGAAAATCAATCAATGTAATCCACTACATAAATAAGAGGATCACACGATCGCCTCAATCAAACCAGAAAAGGCATTCGACAAAGTCCAAAACTTAGTCCTGATAAAAACTCTAAATAAAATAGGTATGGAAGGGAAATTCCTCAACATTACAAAGGGCATCTATACAAAACCGACAGCTGACGTCGTATTTAATGGAAAGAGGCCAAAAACATTTCCCTTGAGAAGAGGAACAAGACAAGGATGCCCTTTATCACCACTCCTATTTAACATTATGCTGGAGGTCCTAGCTAGAGCAGTAAGTCAAGAAGAAGAAATAAAGGGCATCCAAATTGGTATTGAAGAAGTAAAACTGTCGCTATTTGCGGATGATATGATATTATACGTAGAAAACCCAAAAGACTGCGCAAGAAAGTAAAATACTTAGGAATAAGTCTAACCAGAGATGTAAAAGACCTGTAAAAAGAAAACTACAAAACACTACTGCAAGAATCCAAAAGAGATCTACATAAATGGAAAGGCAGCTATGCTCATGGATAGGTGCACTCAATGTCGTGAGAATGACAGTTCTACCCAAAGCAATCTACAAATACAGTGCAATATCTATCTAAAATATGTCTTAGTCATCTAGTGCTGCTATAACAGAAATACCACAAGTGGATGGCTTTAATAAAGGGAAATTGATTTTCTCACAGTTTAGTAGGCTAGAAGTACAAACTCAGGGCATCAGCTCCAGGGGAACGCTTTCCCTCTCTGTTGGCTGTGGAGGAAGATCCTTCTCATCAATCTTCCCTGACCAGGAGCTTTTCCAAGCTGGAACCCTGGGTCCAAAGGACGTGCTTTGCTCCTGGTGCTTCTTTTTTGGTGGTTTAACCTCTCTCCCTCTCTGGTCCTCATCTGGTCCCTTCCCTTTCCTTTGATCTCTTGTAAGATAAAAGATGGTGCAGGCCACACCCCAGGGAAACTCCCTTTACATTGGATCAGGATGTGACCTTAATAAGGGTGTTAAAATCCCACCGGAATCATCTTTAACAAAATTAAAACCAGAAAATGGAGAATAGCCACACAATACTGGGAATCATGTCCTAACCAAGTTGACACATATTTTGGGGGCACAATTCAATCCATGACAAAATACCAGCCAACATTGGTTAAAGTGATGGGAAAACTAATCATTAACTTTATATGGAAAGGGAAGAGGCCCTGGATAAGTAAAGCAGTATTGAAGAAGAATAAAGTAGGAGGACTCCCACTACCTGACCTCAGAACCTACTACATAGCTACGGTAGTCAAAACAGCCTGGTAATGGTACACAACAGGTACATTGACCAGTGGAGCAGAATCGGGAGCCCAGATGTAAACCTGTCCACCTATGGTCACCTGATCTTCAGGAAGTGCCCAGAGTCCATCAAATGGGGGAAACTCAGTCTTTCTAGCAAATGATGCTGGCAAAACTGGATGTCTGTCTGCAGAAAAATAAAGTAAGACCCATACTTCACACCATATACAACAATTAATTCAAAATAGATCATAGACCTAAATATAAAACCAAAAACTATAAAGATCATAGAAGAAAAAAGAGTCAACGCTAGAGGCCCTAATATACGACATTAACAGGATACAAACCAAAACTAACAACACACAGACTCCAGAAGATAAGCTAGATAATTGGGATCTTCTAAGAATTATACACTTAAAACGCTCATCAAAGGACTGTACCAAAAGAGTAAAAAGAGAACCTATGGACTGGGAAAAAATGTTTGGCTATGACAAATCCGACAAAGATCTAATCTCTAAAATCTACAAGAAAATCTAACACCTCTACAACAAAAAGACAAATGGGCAAAGGAAATGAACAGACACCAAAGAAGACATTCAGGTGGCTAACAGACACATGAGGAAATGCTCGCAATCACTAGCCATTAGAGCAAAGCAGATGAAAACCACAGTGAGATATTGTCTCACCCCGGCATTACTGGCACGAATCAAAAAAACAGAAAATAACAAATGTTGGAGAGGCTGAGGGGAAATTGGCACTCTTATGCACTGCTGGTGGGAACATAAAATGGTACAACCATTTTGGAAAAAGCTAGACATAGAAATACCATACAATCTAGCAGTCCCAATATCCTAGAGAAAATAAGAGCTGTCACACGAATAGACAGATGCACACCCATGTTCATTGCAGCATTGTTCACAGTAGCAAAAAGATGGAAACACCCTAGATGCCCATCAACAAATGAATGGATAAACAGACTATGGTACATATACAAAATGGAGCACAATGCAAAAAAAAAAAGGATCCTCACAACTAGACCAATAAGAAATGTCATGATAAACAGAGATAATATTTGAAGCTGTGAAGGATTTCATTTCACTTGGAATCACAATCAGTGCCCATGGTAGCAGCAGTCAAGAAATGATTGATTGAGTAAATCTGCTGCAAAAGACGTCTTTAAAGTGTTAAAAAGCAAAGACACTTGACCTAAGTTGTGCCTCACCCACACCCTGGTGTTTTCAGTTGCCTTGTACCCCTGTATAAGCTGGATGAGTAAGGAAGACCAAAGAAGAATTGATGCATTTGAATTATGGTGTTGACAAAGAATGTTGAACATACCATGGACTGCCTGAAGAACTAACAAACCTGTCTTGGAAAAAATATAGCCAGAATGCTTCTTAAAAGTGAGGATGGGAAGACCGGGTCTCATGTACTTTGGACATGTTATCGGGAGGGACCAGACGCTGGAGAAGGACATCGTGCTTGGCAAAGTACAGGGTCAGCAAAAAAAGAGGAAGACCCTCAGAGAGATGGATTGACACAGTGGCTACAGCAGTGGGCTGAAATATAGCAACTATTGTGAGGGTGGTGTAGGAACGGGCACCGTTTTGTTCTCCTACGCATAGATACATTGGGTTACCATGACTTGGAACCAGCTCGATGGTACCTAACAACAGCAGCCATGGGCCATTTGTGTTTTATGTCAGTGAAGTGTAGAATTTTAAACATTTCCTTGTGAAAAAGGGTTGCTGCATCTATAAAAAACTCTCAGAGACTTCAAAGAGACCATCAGAAAGATTACTGTTGTTATTTTTGGAATACTCAGCTTGTCTCGTATTTGACTAGCGTGAGCTCCTTCCAACCAGCTCCTATGTGTTTTTTTTTTTTTTTGTGCGTGTGCTTTCAATGAAAGTTTACAGTGTGACTTAGTTTCTCATTTAGAAATTTATGCACGGATCGTTTCCTCTGTCTTTTCAATATGTCTCTGTCAGTCTTTGAACATTTTCTTGCTCCCTGGCACAGCAGTATGTTCTGTGCTTGTCTTGTGCTTTCCTTGTCCCAGCCTTGGATTCTGTCGTTTTTCCAAGGAGCCCTGGTTTCTTTCAGTAGAGAATGGAATTTAAAAACCATGGTTTGTATGCTAGGGGTGGTCATTGTTACCGTGATGTCCTTGCTAGGCTAACTCAGCTAGGAAATGCGTGTGTGCATATACAGGTGCATGTACGCACACAGGCCAGTTAAAAACCAGTTGCCATAGAGTTCATTCTAACTCATGACCCTGTGTTTGTCAGAGTAGAATTGTGCTCCATAGGGTTTTCAGTGGATGATTTTTTAGAAGTAAATTGCCAGGTCTTTCTTTGCAGGTGCCTTGGGTGGACTTGAATCATCAACCTTTTGATGCACCTGGGTGTGCGCATGTGCGCACACACACACCTACACACCTATATCTGTTTGTTTATACATCTTGCAACCATAAGTTCGTGGTGATAGCTCCAATATAATTCAGTACTGCAGGTTTCATTCTAACCTTTCCATATTTGTAATTTCTTTCCATTATTCACAGCATATTCACTTATTTGCTCAGTGTTGATCAGTTGCCATCAAGTTGACTGACTCATGGCTACGCCATGTGTGTCAGAATAGAACTGTGCTTTATAGGGTTTTCAGTGACTTATTTTTTGGAAATAGAGTGCCAGGCCTTTCTTCCCAGGTGCCTGTGTATGGATTCGAACTACTAACCTTTCAACATATAATCCAACACCACAGATTTCATTCTAACCTGTCCATGTTTGTAATTCCCTTCTCTGACAGAAACTTGGCTTCCATTATTCACAATAAATTTACTTATTTGCTCAACCCCAGAATATACATATAGGAATTTTAGAATTTTAACGCATGCCACTATGAAAAACACACCTACCAGCTAGAAGTCAATGTTTGTTTACAGTTCTGTTTGTTTTTTGGTCTGAGGGTATATAGTTCAAAGTGTGTTCAAAAGTTATTTGGTTTACTTCTTTTCTTCCCCTTCCTTATGTGTGGTTATGATAGTCCTTTGATGTTTAGTCAGGATTGTTTCTTTTTATTCCACTTTGGTCTCACCTCTATCCTTGTTGATGTTATTTATCGTCATTTGAATATGTGAAACCATACAAAATTATACTTAGAGGAGTATCTCTCTTCCCCACCCCTTTTTCACCTTCCCATACTGTCGGCCCTTCTCAGCCGCTCCCTGCAGCCACACTTCTTTTCGTTGTTGTTTGTTTATTCTTTCTATGTTTCTTTTTGCACAAGTGAGCAGCCATGTGTTTGTATGGACTCACACGCACACACGCATTTTATTTCCGCTTCTTTCTTACACAAAAGGTAGCATACTTCAGATACTCTTTTCCATTTTGCTGTTTTAACTTAACAGCTTATCTTGGGAGTCACTATGTATCATTCCATAGAGGTCTTTGTCTTCTCTTTTAAAGCTTCCGAGTACTCCATTGTGTGGACATACCATAGTTCATTTAGCGTCTCTCCTATGCACAGGCATTTCAGTTTCCCACATCTTGCAGTGATGAACAAGGCTGCAATGAATAACCTTTTACGTGTGTTATTTGTTTTATTGTTGGAGGTGCATCTTCAGGGTAAATTGAGAGTGAGCCTTTTTGTCCTCCTCTTTTTTTATTGTTGTAAATATATACGTAACAAAACATTTGCTATTTTAATCTTCTTTACGTGTTCAGTTCAGTGACATTAACTTATGTTCATCATGTTGTCCAACCAGCACCTTTGTTGGTTCCCAATTTTTCCATCAGGCAGTGAGATTTTATATGGGATGGTCAGGGAAGGAAGCCTCTGGGGCAGAGGGACGGCTGGTCTTTGGTGAACGTCACACCACACCACTCCTAAGTGACTGGGCTGGGATTCACAGCAGGCAGACTGGTTGGTTCCAGAACCGCTATGTGTTGTTCTGCCTCTGACTAGAATTTGAGATGATTTTTAGGATATACAAAAGTCTCATTTTGTATGACTGATAGTAAACTTAGGAAAGAGCTCCAGTAGTCCTGGAATGTTAATGAGATGGATAGGTTGATAGGCCTTTGATGACATGTAGTCTGTGACTTCCTGTGGAACATCGACCTGTGTCGTAGCTCATCCCTTGTAGCGGAGGTAGACACCGTTTCCCGGCCCGCCTGGTCAGCTGCTGTAGGCAGCAGCCGAGGGTTGGCTTGATAATCTGGGGCTTCTCTGTGAAATGTCTTGGGTTACTGCTTCCTGCCGCCCAGCGGTGCTTTCTCATGATTTTTGAATAAATGTGCAAATATTTTTTTATTCTGACATATCCCTGAATTTTAAATGATTTTTCTTGACCACTCTCTGGCCTTGTCAGGCCTGATTTTTACTGGTGATAATTGAGATTTAGAGGACAGAGATGAATGAGTGACTGACCCAGTGATGATTGGCTTCGTACCCATGACCCCTGGAGCCTAACTCCTTGCCGTGAGCCAAAAAGTGTGTCTGTGGAGGGAGGCAGAGTACTCAGTAGAGGTGCTGAATTATATGTGGAGGAAATGGTCTAAACGGGGGGACCTGTTTGCACCTCTGTTGAGAATCTGGTTTCCTTCAATTGCAGATGGTGTTAATATAATTTCCTGGGTAACTTTGAAGTGATTAACATGCGAGTGCCCTGATTAAACATCAAGTGTGTTATGTTAGGTTTCGTCTTGTCGAGTGTATTTGGCTAATACGTGCATATTCGTCTGTATATGTATGTCTATAGCTTAACTGAGATTTAATTCACATGCTATTTTATTTTAAATCTAATTCTGCTAACTGAAAGGGCTTCAAAAGTTTCCTGTCTTGAGATATTGCAAAATGATTCCTGATTCTTCTTTTATCACAGGTCTGGTGCCCGATGTCTCCTGAGTTTTATCGGGAGTACGTGGCAATCAAAACCAAGAAGCGAATCTTGCTGTACACCATGAACCCTAATAAATTCAGAGCTTGCCAGTTTCTAATCAAGTTTCATGAAAGGAGGAATGACAAGATTATTGTCTTTGCCGACAACGTGTTTGCCCTGAAGGAGTATGCCATCCGGCTGAACAAGTAAGAATTAAATAGTAGGAGTCACCTCTAGACCAGCTCGTCTCCCCCATGTGAGGGTGTGGAAAGTGTCTGTTTTTCTCTCCATCCTCTCGGGAACTGCTCAGCATCTGTGGACCTCGTCCTAGGAACCAGGCAAAGCAGAAGAGCTGCCAGTCAGAGGTTAGAGCATATAGAAAAGTCTAGTTACCCTGAACCCAGAGAACAGGGGCTACAGAGTCAACTGATCTGGGGCTCATGTCTACGATTTGGGCTCTAGAAGTAGACAGGAGCTGGCATCCGGAGTTTTAGTCCAAATGAATGAGGCCGAGTGAGCACAGTGGGCAGAGACAAACTCAGGTGTGTTATACAAAGGCCAGGAAGGCAAGGCGAGGTGGGCCAGCGTCCCACATCTGGAAACAGTTTCTCAGGAAACACCCAGCCAGCATCCTCACCAGCTCACAGCCTCTCACACATGCCTTTGCTTAAAGCTTGGCTGTTCTAAGTTCCCTGCCAAGTAATGAGGAAGAGGTGTGTGCTTCCCCCTGCAGTGATGCAGGGCTTCAGGAGTTGGAGTGGTACCAGAAGGCAAGGTCCACTGTAAAGACAGGACTTAATTCTTTTTGGGGGGCTGGGAATGGAGAGGGAAGAGGGAATATAGCCGGCTCTGTGCCAGATGCACTATATATAAGTTTTATTTAATCCTTACCTTAGCCACCTGGGGTGATTATATTATTTCCACTTTATAGATAACAAAACTGAGGCACAGAAAGATTAAGCTTCTCAAATTTCTGAAAATTATACTTTATTTTTTAATTTTGAAAGTGTGTTATTTTTCCTAGACATAACACATGGATTATTATGAAGAATGCCCATATCTTCCCACCCACCATTTCTGTTCCCAAGAGTTGCAGCCACTTTCAACTCCTAACTTTTTATTCTGTTTACCTTCATATTTCTAAGTAGTATGTAATGTAACAATTTCTTGATTATCAGTTTTAGAAATAGCCTGTTGACATTCTACTATGGAAGATGACTAGCTCTCATACATACCCGCTTTCTCTCCCATCATCCTCCCAGTATGGTAATAACATATATTTTGGATTAGATTAGTATTCAGTGTTACATTATTTTGATTGTATAAATGTTTAGGCTCAGCCATATTTGTACTATGATTCATTTCCTTTCTTGTAAATATTTGTTTTTCTTTGAGTTTGTAATTGCCTGGTTGCTTTTGCTTAGTATGATTGTTAAGGTTGTGTGTCAGCTTGGGTGGGCCGTGATTCTCAGTAGTTTGGCAGTTACGATGTAGTATGACCGGCGTATGACGATGTAATCACTTCCATGATGAGATTTGATTTAATGTGATCACCTCCACGGTAGGATCTGCTGTGAGTAGCCGGTCAGTTGAAAGGGAGTTTCCTTGGGCCTGTGGACTGCATCGAATAGAAGTGGACTTTCTGGCAGGGCTTGTGGGCTTTTTGCTCACTCTGGATCCTGCAGCTGACTCCTGCTTGTCTGACCTCCAGTTCTTGGGACTTGAGCTAGAAGCTCATCTACCATCTTGCCTGCTTATCTTGGGATGTGTCGGTCTTCGCAGCCTTGAGTAAGAGCCCTGATGTCTGATCTGCCGATTTTGGGTTCGCCAGCCCGTGACTACGTGAATCAGGAGAAGCCTCTATCCTGATCCATGAACTTGGGTGTTGCAGTCTGTACAACCACATGAGCCATTTCCTTGATACAAATCTATATATTTATACACGTTACTGGTTTTGCATCTTTAGAGACTCAAGGCACAGACATTTCGTACCCAGAGTGGTTCTAGAGAAACAAAATTATAAGGGTGAGTTTTCTAAATTGGTTCTCAAGTCTGGTTAGTCTTAAAGATGTTGATGACTCTACTTCCAGTAGTAAAGTGGGCACTGCTATTCCATGATCTGAGGTGGCAATAGAAACACCCACACATCACCACCAATAGATCAGGTATTGGTTAAAGGCAAGGCTCTGGGTGATTGTATGTTTGATACTCTTCTATAATTTTGTCATAATGAGAAATATAAGGAAGCTGGTTGGTTGGTCCTGCTTTCACTAAGCAAAGTGATGAAAGAGATGAGCTCAGGGCTTCAGAGTCAAAGCTCAGGTACCACATAAAAGACCTCAGTTTTCACTTGTGCCTTGAAAGAAAGCCTTATGTTTTGTAGTAACAGAGCTGATATTGCTAGAAACCAAACCCAGCGTTTTATTTTAAGAGTGGCAGAATTACAATGCCAACTCATTCCGAGCCTCGAGTAGTGTGTGAAGTTAAAGTGAGGGCATTGATTGGGAAGAAATGGGATCCCGAAACTTGGGATGGGGATATATGGACAGATAATCAGGAAGCTGGAGACCCTGAGCCTCTAAATTCCATTGACTCACTCCTGCCAACAGAACCAGCCTTCTCACTCCCAAGTGAAGCGATTATTCCATGTTTGTCTGCTAAGCTACCCTCCCCAGTAAAACCATTAGCCACTCCACCCCTATCTAATGAGGTTAATCCAGCTATGTCTAAAGAGCCCGTGTCTGAGTCATTTCTTGGGGCATTGCCTAAGGCAGATGCTGTACCAGACAGTGCTGAATGCTCTCAAAACATATCCCCACCACCAGTTTTGGCTTCTAGACCTGTAACTAGACAAGGTCCCCGTAAGCCCCATGAGGTGAAGTACAAAGTGTGACCAGGAGGAGGTATGCTATATTCCAAAAGAACTACCTGATTTTTCTAATATGTACAAACAGAAACCTGGGAAATATGTGTGGGAATGGTTATTAAGGGTGTGGGGTAATGGTACAAAGAACATAAAGGTGGGCCAGTCTGAGTTTATTGATATGGGTCCACCAAGCACAGATTCTTCATTCAGTGTTTCAGCTCGAGAGGTTGGGAAAGAATCTAAGAGCTTATTTGATTGGATCATTGAAGCTTGGATTATGTGGTGGCCTACACTAAATCAAGTTGAAGTACTAGGCCTGCATTCGTGTACTGTAAAAGAAAGTACTCAAAGTCTTAGGGATATTGGCAAACTAGAGTGGATTTATCAGGTTAGACCTACAGACACATGGGGTGCTCAGAGGATACACTTTTACCACAATGGTGAGGAAGAAATTTGTGGAGGGAGCCCCAGCATCCTTGAAGACTGCTGTGATTGCTATTTTAGGTAAATCCAATTAAAACACCTAACTACAGTGGGGCTGATTGGACCCTGTGGTAGAAGGGGCCAAATGACAGCACTCAATCGACAGAGACAAGGTGGGCGTGGTTACCATAATGGACAGCAGAGTCGAAGCAGTAATCAGAATAGTCTGACTTGTATGGACTTATGACTCATTGGATACTTAGTCATGGTATCCATAGGAGTGAAATAGGTAGGAAATCTACTAAATATTTGCTTGGTCTCTCCAAGTGGATGAATTCTAGATCAAGTGAACAGCAGTCTAACTGGAGTCACCAGAAAAGAAAGTCACAGCCCCTCATCAATTCCAGACTTGAGTGAGTTTACAGACACATAACCCCTTGAATGAAGGGAAGGCCAGGTTCCCTTGAGGAAGAACCTACTACACTGTCAGAAATTTATACTGTTCATCTTTCTCCCAGCCTTCTCCAGTGGGATCTGTGGCCTTATACTAGAGTGACTGTTCCTTGGGCAAAAGGAAATAATCAGACTCCAGGGATTACTGGATACCAGCCCTGAACTGACACTAAATCCAAGAGACCCAAAACATTATTGTGGCCCACCAGTCAGAGTGGGGGCATATGGAAGTAAGGTTATTAATGGAGTTTTAAATTATGTCCATCTCACAGTAGGTCCAGTCGGTCTCTGTACCCATGCTGTAGTTGATTTCCCCAGTTCTGGAATGCATAATTAGAATAGATATACCCAGCAGCTGGTGGAACCCTGACATTGGATCCCTGACAAGTGGAGTAAGGGCTATTATGTTGGAAAAGCCAAGTGGAAGCCATTAGAACTGCCCCTGTCGACGGCACTGGGTACTGGGTCTGCCTAGGAGAATAGTAAACCAAAACCAATACTGCATTCCTGGAGGGATTGGAGAGATTACTGCCACCATCAAGGACTTGAAGGATGCGGTGTGGTGATTCCCACCAAATCCCCATTCAACTTGCCTATTTGGCCTGTGCAAAAAACAGATGGACCTTGGAGAATGACAGTGGATTATTGAAAACTTAACCAGTTGGTGACCCCAATTGCAGCTGCTGTTTCAGATGTAGTTTCATGGCTTGAGCAAGTTAATACATCTCCTGTTACCTGGTATGCAGCTATTGATCTGGCTAATGCCTTTTTCTCCATACCTGTTTTGAAGGACCACCAGAAGCAGTTTGCCTTTAGCTGGCAAGGTCAACAATACACCTTCAGTGTTCTATCTCAGGGCTACATCAGCTCTCCAGTCCTGTGTCATAGTTTAGTCCACTGGGACCTTGATCCCTTTCCCTTCCACAAGATGTCACATCACACTGGTCCATTACATTGATGACATTGTGCTTATTGGACCTTGTAAGGAAGAAGTATCAATAACTCTGGACTTATCGGTAAAACATTTACATGCTAGAGGTAGGAAATTAATCTGACAAAAATTCAGGCACCTTCCACCTCATTGAAATTTCTAGAGGTACAGTGGTGTGGAACATGTCGAGATATTCCTTCTATAGTTAAGAATAAGTTATTGTATCTGGCCCTTCCCACGTCTAAAAAAGAGGCGCAACACCTGGTGGGACTCTGGATTTTGGAAACCCTGGTGGCGTAGTGGTTAAGAGCTACTGGTGCAAACCAAAAGGTCAGCAGTTTGAATCCACCAGTTGTTCCTTGGAAACCATGAGGTAGTTCTCCTCTGTAGTATAGGGTTACCGTGAGATGGAATCGACTGATGGGAGTGAGTTGTTGTTTTTTTTTTTTAATCTCAGGCCTGTTTATCAAGTGACTTGAAAAGCTGCTAGTTTTGAGTGGGGCCTAGGATAAGAGAAGACTCTGCAACAGGTTCAGGTTGCTATACAAGAGGCTCTACCACTTGGGCCATATGATCCAGCTGATCCAATGGTGCTTGAAGTGTCAGTGGCAGATAGAGATGCTCTTTGGAGTCTTTGGCAGGCCCCTATTGGTGAATCACAGCACAGACCCTTGGGCTTTTGGAGCAAAGCCCTGCCACCCTCTGCAGATAACTGTTCTCTTTTTGAGAAACGGCTTTTGGCTTGTTACTGGGCCTTAGTGGGGACTAACGCTCAACCATGGGCCACCGAGACTCCATGTGGCCTGAACTGCCCTCACGCACTGGGTGTTGTTTGACCCCTAGAATCATAAAGTCAGACCTGCGCAGCATCATTAAATGAAAGTGATATATACAAGTCCTGGCCCGAGCGGGACATGAAGAAGTATGTTGCATGAGAAAGTGGCCCAAATGCCCATGGTCTCCACTCCTGTCACATTACCTTCCATCTCTCAGTCTGCACCTATGGCCTCATGGGGAGTTGCTTATGATCAGTTGACCGAAGAAGAGAAAACTTGTGCCTGGTTTACAGGTGGTTCTGTGTGATGTACAGGCTCTGCTTGTAAGTGGACAGCGACAACACTACAGCCCCTTTCTGGGACCTCCCTAAAGGACAGTGGTGAAAGGAAATCCTCCCAATGGGCAGAACTTTGAGCAGTGCACCTGGATGTTCACTTAGCTTGGAAGGAGAAGTGGCCAGATGTGTGACTGTATACTGATTCATGGGCTTTGGTCAGTGGTTTGGCTGGATGGTCAGAGACTTGGAAGGAACACGATTAGGAAATTTGGGAAGAGGTATATGGATAGATCTCTCAGAATGGGCCAAAGAAGTGAAGGTATTTGTATCTCTTGTGAATGATCATCAAAGGGTAACCTCAGCAGAGGAGGATTTTAACAGTCAAGTGTTCTGTGGAAATCAGTTATGCTCTTTCTGCAGATACTGCAATCATTGCCCAATGGGCTCATGAACAAAGTAGCTTTGGTGGTAGGGATGGAGGTTATGCTTGGGCTCAGCAACACGGACTTCCGAGGCTGACTTGGCTACAGCCACTGTTGAGTGTCCAGTCTGCCAGCAGCAGAGACCAACACTGAGTCCCTGATAGGGCACCATCCCTCAACGTGTCAGCCAGCAACCTGATGGCAAGTTGATTACATCAGACTGTTTCTTTTCTGGAAAGGGTTGAGTTTTGTTCTTAATGAAATAAACACTTACTCTGGATATGGATTTATCTTCCCTGCATGCAATGCTTCTGCCAAAGCTACCATCCATAGCCTTACAGAATGCCTTATCCACCATTATGGTATCCCACACAGCATCTCCTTGGATCAAGGGACTCACTTTATAGGAAATGAAGTGTGGCATTGGGCCCATTTTCATGGAATTCACTGGCCTTACCATGTTCCCCATCATCCTGAAGCAGCTGACTTGATGGAATGGTCTTCTGAAGACACAACTAAGGTGTCAGCTAGGTGGCAGTACCTTGCGGGGTTGGGGCAGTGTTCTCCAGGAGGTTGTATATACTCTAAACCAGCATCCAATATATAGTGCTGTTTCTCCCATAGCCAGGATTCATGGGTCCAGGAATCAAGGGGTGGAAATGGGAGTGGCACCACTCACTATTACCTCTGGTGACCTACTCACAAGATTTTTGCTTCATGCCCCTGTGATGCTATGCTTTGCATCTCTAGAGGTCTTAGTTCCAAATGGAGGAATGTTCCCACCTGGAGACACATCGCTCACTCCATTGGACTACAAGTCAGGAGTGCTACCTGGCTGATTTGGGCTCCTTATGCCCCGGATTAACAGGCAGAGAAGGGAGTAACCATACTGGCTGGTGTGATTGATCCTGATTACCAAGAAGAAATAGGATTGATAGTACATAATAGGGACAAAATAGAGTATGTCTGGAATGCAGAAGATCCCATACGGTGTCTTTTGGTACTACCATGCACTGTGGTTAAAGTGAAGGGAAAACTATAACAGCTCAATTCCCACATGAGTACTAATGGCCCAGACCCTTCAGAAATGAAGGTTTGGGCCACCCCACCAGGCAAAAAACCAAGACCAGCAGAGGTGCTTGCTGAGGGCAAAGGGAATATGGAACCAGGTGGTGGACGAAGGTAGTTCTAAATACCAGGTATGGCCACATGACCAGATGTGGAAACGAGGACTGTAATTGTTATGAGTATTTCTGCTTAAATGTATGCATCAAATATTTTTGTTTTTCTCATTTAAAAAATATAAGATGGTACTGGGTTCACAGTTTCCTGGGAATGAGAGGAGCAGGGGAGGGAGGCAGGATAGAAGGATTGCAAAGTGGTAGAAGGGAACTTTTGGCAATGACAGATATTCTCACTATCTTGGTGGAGGTGATGGTTTAATGGATGTATATGGAAATCAAAATTTATCAAATTGTATACTTCAAATATGTGCAAATTTTTCATGTGTGAATTATATTTAAATAAAGCTGTTGGTTGAATTTGTGTTCTATCATATTAGGTGGAAGTATGACTTTATAATTATCTTTATTCATAGATTATGTATGGTTTAAGGAGATGTGTACAGGTGCCAAGTTGACAAGGGACGAACTGTGATCATTAAGGCTATGTGTCAGGTTGGCTGGGCCATGATTCCCAGTGGTTTGGCAATTATGATGTAGTTTTGCAGTCGTATGATGGTGTGATCACTTCCACGATGAGATTTGATAAAATGTGATGACTACCATAATGAAGTCTGATATAATACAATTCATCTCCATGATGGGATCTGCTCTGAGTAGCCACTCAGTTGAAGGGAGTTTCCTTGGGGATGTGGCATGTATCTAATAAATGTGGATTTTCTGGCAAAGCTTCATGGCTTTAGCTCTGCTCTGCATCCTGCATTCGGCTTGTTCGGATCTGAACTCCTGAGACTTGGGCCAGCAGCCTGCCTTCTTACCTGGCGATCTTGGATTCGTCAGCCTTCACGGCTGTGAGCCAGCAGCCTGCCATCTGGTCTGTGGATCTTGGGTTCATCATCCCCTGCAACTATGTAATTCAGCAAAAGCCTCCAGCCTGACACTGACCCATGGACTTGGGACTTGTAAGCCTTGACAACTGCATACTTCTCTAGACAGCCCAGCCTAACAGCTTGCAAGAGTTCTTTATTGATAACTGTAATAGTGGCTATTAAGAGTTTTTGAAGCTTTTATTGTCTACACTTTCTGTTTTCTTCAAGTTATTTTGTTTTGATTGTTTTTACCTCTGTTTTTAGAGTCCTTTAGATTTTTGGTAATCCTTGGCCATATTTTCTTGTTCAAGAGTCAGTCACTGGAAAGCTGATTGAAAGCTTACTCTATAGCTTAGTGGGCTTGTTGACTGTTGGGCCTCACTGTAGAATGATTGTCAAGAGATTGCCAAATGCCAGTGTCTACAGATCTCTTGTGGGCTGGACAGTTTCTCCAGAGAGGAATCTTCCAGTCTCCTGGCCCCTAGTGTGGATTGCTGAGAGGGAGATGGGGGCTGAGGGGTCTTAGTGCTCAGGAAGTACTTCCCCTTGGTCCTTCACTTTCAGTCTCACCTTTGCCCTCAGTTCTGCCTGATGTTCCAGCGGTCAGAGCCTTTGTATTCAGAACTAGGAAGTAAGCCTCCAGTTTTCTGCCAGGTGGGAGGCAGGCTGCTGTTCGCTGCTGGAATTGGGGTCTGACAGTTCCTCAGACCAGTCCTTCTGTCTGCAATCCCGCCTTGCCAACCACCTTCCAGGGCAGCTGGTGAATAACTCCATAAGCCTTCTGTGTTCTGCCTAGAAAATCAGCTTGTTTTGTGTTGGCTTTCCCTCCTGCCAGCCCAGGCTTCTGCTTTCTGTCTGTAGCTCAGTCACCTGGCCAGCTTGCACCTGCTTTTCAGCTCCAGAAATGTTAACTTCTCTTGTCTGCTGTGACTTTTCCTCTTCTCTTTGTCCTTCTGGGTTTGTGTCTGTTCAACACTTTTGTGTCGTATTAGTATTGATTCGAGAGGTCAGGGAGACAGTACTCTTTCTAGATTCTTTTTTAATTTTTATCGTGCTTTAAGTGAAGGTTTACGAATCAAGTCGGACTCTCATACAAAAATTTATGAACTCCTTGCTATATACTTCTAATTGCTCTCCCCGTAATGAGACAGCACACTGCTCTCTACTCTCTCTTTTTGTGTCCATTCGGCCAGTTTCCAACCCTGTCTACCCTCTCATCTCCACTTCAGACAGGAGATGCCAACATAGTCTCATGTGTCTACTTGATCCACAAAGCTCATTCTTCACCATTGTCATTGTCTATCCCATAGTCCAGTCCAATCCCTGTCTGAAGAGTTGACTTTGGGAATTGTTCTTGTCTTGGGCTAACAGGAGGTCTGGGGACCATGACCTCCGGGGCCATTCTAGTCTCAGTCAGACCATTAAGTCTGGTCTTTTTTTACGAGAATTTGGGGTCTGCATCCCACTGCTCTCCTGCTTCCTCAGGGGTTCTCTGTTGTGTTCCCTGTCAAGACAGTTCTTCTGGTCTCAGGCTAATGTAGTCTCTGCTTTATGTGGCCCTTTGTGCCTCTTGGGCTCATAATTACCCTGTGTCTTTGGTATTCTTCATTCTTCTTTGCTCCAGGTGGGTTGAGACCAATTGATGCATCTTAGATGCCGCTCACTAGCATTTAAGGCCCCAGACGTCACTCTCCAGAGTAAGATGCAGAATGTTTTCTTAATAGATTTTATTATGCCAGTTGACTTAGATATCCCATGAAACCATGGTCCCCAAGCCTCTGCCCCTGCTACACTGGCCTTCAAATCGTTCAGTTTATTCAGGAAACTGCTTTTGGTTTATTCCAGTTGTGCTAACCTCTCCTGTATTGTGTGTTGTCTTTTCCTTCACCTAAAATAGTTCAAATAGTTCTTATCTATTGTCTAATTAGTGAAAACTACTACTTCCCCCCCTCATAACCATCAAAGAATATTTTCTACTCTGTTTAAACTAATTCTCCAGTTCTTATAATAGTGGTCTTATACAATATTTGTCCTTTTGCAGCTGACTAATTTCAGCATAATGCCTTCCAGATTCCTCCATGCTATGAAATGTTTCACGGATTCATCATTGTTCTTTATCAATACATAATATTGCATTGTGTGAATATACCATAATTTATCCATCCATCCATTGATGGGCAGCTTTTTTGCTATTGTAAACGGTGCTGCAGTGAACATGGGTGTGCATATATCTGTTTGTGTAAAGGCTCTTATTTTTCTAGGATATATTCCAAGGAGTGGGATTGCAGGATCGTATGGTAGTTCTATTTCTAGTTTTTTAAGGACGCGCCAAATCGATTTCCAAAGTGATTATACCATTTGACATTCCAACCAGTGTATATGTGTTCCAGTCTCTCCACAACCTCTCCAACATTATTTTGTGTTTTTTGGATTAACGCCAGCCTTGTTGAAGTGAGATGGAATCTCATTGTAGTTTTGATTTGCCTTTCTCTAATGGCTAATAATCGTGAGCATTTCCTCATGTATTTGTTAGCTACCTGAATGCCTTCTTTAGTGAAGTGCCTGTTCATATCGTTTGCCCATTTTTTAATTGGGTTATTTATCTTTTTGTAGTATAATGTAGATTTGAGATCAGATGCTGATGGGAAATGTCATAGCTAAAAACTTTTTCCCAGTCTATACGTAGTCTTTTTACTCTTTCGGTGAAGTCTTTGGATGAGCATAGGTGCTTGATTTTTAGGAGCTCCCAGTTATCTAGTTTTTCTTCTACGTTCTTTATAATGTTTTGTGTACTGTTTATGCCGTGTTTTAGGGCTCCTAACATTGTCTCTATTTTTTCTTCCATGATCTTTATCGTTTTAGATTTTATATTTAGACCTTTGATCCATTTTGAGCTCATTTTTGTGCATGGAGTGAGGTATGGGTCTTGTTTCATTTTTTTGCAGATGGATATCCAGTTATGCCAGCACCATTTGTTAAAAAGACTGTCTTTTCCCCATTGAACTGTTTTGGGGCTTTTGTCAAATATCAACTGCTCATATGTGGATGGATTTATGTCTGGATTCTCAATTCTGTTCCATTGGTCTATGTATCTGTGGTTGTACCAGTACCAGCCTGTTTTGACTACTGCGGCAGTATAGTAGGTTCTAAAATCAAGTAGAGTGAGGCCTCCCACTTTGTTCTTCTTTTTCAGTAATGCTTTACTTATCCGGGGCCTCTTTCCCTTCCTCTGAAGTTGGTGATTTGTTTCTCCACCTCATTAAAAAATGTCATTGGAATCTGGATCAGAATTGCATTGTATCTATAGTTCGCTTTTGCTAGAACAGACATTTTTACAATGTTAAGTCTTCCTATCCATGAGCAAGGTATGTTTTTCCACTTACGTAGGTCTCTCTTGGTTTCTTGCACTGGTGTCTTGTAGTTTTCTATGTATAGGTCTTTTATATCTCTGGTAAGATTTATTCCGAAGTATTTTTATCTTCTTGGGGGCTATTGTAAATGGTATTGATTTGGTGATTTCCTCTTCGATGTTCTTTTTGTTCGTGTAGAGGAATCCAACAGATTTTTGTATGTTTATCTTGTATCCTGATATTCTGCTGAACTCTTCTATTAGTTTCAGTAGTTTTCTGGAAGGATTCTTTAGGGCTTTCTGTGTATAAGATCATGTCATCTGCAAATAGAGATACTTTGACTTCTTCCTTACCAATCTGGATGTTCTTTATTTCTTTATGTAGCCTAATTGCTCTGGCTAGGACCTCCAGCACAGTGTTGAATAAGAGTGGTGATAAAGGGCATCCTTGTCTGGTTGCTAATCTCAAGGGGAATGCTTTCAGACTCTCCATTTAGGATGATGTTGCCTATTGGCTTTGTATAAATGCCCTTTATTATGTTGAAGAATTTTCCTTCTATTCCTATTTTGCTGAGAGTTTTTATCATGAATGGGTGTTAAACTTTGTCAAATGCCTTTTCTGCATCAATTGATAAGATCATGTGGTTCTTGTCTTTTGTTTTATTTATATGATGGATTACATTAATTGTTTTTCTAAAGTTGAACCATCCCTGCATACCTGGTATGAACCCCACTTGGTCATGGTGAATTATTTTTTTGATATGTTGTTGAATTCTATTGGCTAGAATTTTGTTGAGGATTTTTGCATCTAAGTTCATGAGGGATATAGGTCTGTTAATTTTCTTTTTTTTGTAGAGTCTTTACCTGGTTTTGGTATCAGGGATATGCTGGCTTCATAGAATGAGTCTGGGAGTATTCCGTCCTTTTCTGTGTTCTGAAATACCTTTAGTAGTAGTGGTGTTAACTGTTCTCTGAATGTTTGGTAGAACTCTGCAGTGAAGCATTCTGGGCCAGGGCTTTTTTTTTGTTAGATGTTTATTGATTACCTTTTCTATCTCTTTTGTTATGGGTCTGTTTAGTTGTTCTACCTCTGTTTGTGTTAGTTTAGGTAGGTAGTATGTTTCTAGGAATTCATCCATTTCTTCTAGGTTTTCAAATTTGTTGGAGTATAGTTTTTGATAGTAATCTGATAAGATTCTTTTAATTTCAGTTGGGTCTGTTGTAATATCGCCCATCTCATTTCTTATTTGGGTTATTTACTTCCTCTCCTGTTTTTCTTTTTTTTTTCCTAGATTCTTAATGGAACCTTTCCTAAATGAACTTTTTTTTTTAATCTCTGGACTTCAAATGTTTGAAGTGTCTTACTGTTTTCTTGCTTTAAGATGCTCCTGTGGAGTAGATTCAGCAGTGGGCATTGGTCTGTTTTATGGCAGGTGAAGCTCTGGTTACTGAAGCGTTTTCCAGGAGAGACGGTCAGGGTTTTCTGGTAGTGTGGTGTAGTGGAAATAGTGTCAACTTGGGAGTCAGATTGATTTGAGTCTCTTATTTGCTGT
Source organism: Elephas maximus indicus (assembly GCF_024166365.1). Taxonomy (NCBI): domain Eukaryota; kingdom Metazoa; phylum Chordata; class Mammalia; order Proboscidea; family Elephantidae; genus Elephas; species Elephas maximus. The sequence goes on along the minus strand of NC_064824.1, from coordinate 14,719,901 downwards.
GTGACCTAGGAGAAGATGTTTCCGTCTCTGAACCTCATTGTACTTTGTGTAAAATGGAGCTAAGGCCACCTACCTCAGGATACTTGTGCCTGGCATCTCATAGGTGTTGAGCAAATACTAGATTCTCTTTCTGGAGGATACTTACCTCCTGTGTTTCATCTTCTGCATGGGGAAAACCTTCCGCTACTGAGGCCGCATTGTCTGAGCACTTCTTCCTGATGGTGGGTACTGAGAGACAGGCTCTTCTGAAGAGTGGAGCTTAGTCATCCAGTGCTGCTGTAACAGAAACATCACAAGTAGGTGGCTTTAACAGATTGATTTTTTCACAGTTTAGGAAGTTAGAAGTCTGAATTCAGGGCACCAGCACCAGAGGAAGGCTTTCTCTCTGTTAGCTCTGGGGGAAGGTCCTTGTCATCGATCTTCACTTGGTCTAGGAGCTTCTCAGCGTAGGAACCCTGAGTCCCAAGGATGTATGCTCCTGGCTCTGCTTTCTTGGTGGTATGAGGTCCCTTACTCTCTGCTCACTTCCCTTTTATCTGTTGTAAGATAAAGGGTGATGCAGACCAAACCCCAGGGAAACTCCGTTTACATTGGATCAGGGATGTGACGTGAGTAAGGGTGTTACATCCCACCCCAATCCTCTTTAACATAACCCAATCTTGCCTTATTAAGCACAGGTAGAGATTAGGGTTTATGACACATAGGAAAACTACATCAGCCACGAAATGGAGGACAACCACACAACACTGGGAATTGTGACCTAACCAAGGTGACACATTTTTGGGAGACATCATTCAATCTATAACACAGTCCCATTGGGCTCATGGGTTACAGAGGATTCTCTTTTTATAGACTCTAAGCTTAGAGATGTTGAAGCAGGGTAGAGCACAGTCCAAAATGTTGTTGTTATTAGGTGCCGTTGAGTCAGTTCCGACTCATACCGACCCTATGCACAACAGAACGAAACACTGCCTGTTCCTGCGCCATCCTTACAATTGTTGTTATGCTTGAGCTCATTGTTGCAGCCACTGTGTTGATCCACCTCGTTGAGGGTCTTCCTCTTTTCCACTGACAATGTACTCTGCCAAGCGTGATGTCCTCGCCCAGGGACTGATCCCTCCTGACAACATGTCCAAAGTATGTAAGACGCAGGCTCACCATCCTTGCCTCTAAGGAGCATTCTGGCTGCACTTCTTCCAAGAAAGATTTGTTCCTTCTTTTGGCAGTCCGTGGTATATTCAGTATTCTTCGCCAACACCACAATTCAAAGGCGTCAGCTCTTCTTCTGTCTTCCTTATTCATTGTCCAGCTTTCACATGCATATGATGTGATTGAAAATACCATGGCTTGGGTCAAGCACACATTAGTCTTCAGGGTGACATCTTTGCTCTTCAACACTTTGAAGAGGTCCTTTGCAGCAGATTTGCCCAATGCAATGCATCTTTTGATTTCTTGACTGCTGCTTCCATGGCTGTTGATTGTGGATCCAAGTAAAATGAAATCCTTGACAATGTCAATCTTTTCTCCGTTTATCATGATGTTGCTCATTGGTCCAGTTGTGAGGATTTTTGTTTTCTTAATGTTGAGGTGTAATCCACACTGAAGGCTGTGTGTGGTCTTTGATCTACATCGGTAAGCGCTTCAAGTCCTCCTCACTTTCAGCAGGCAAGGTTGTGTCATCTGTATAACGCAGGTTGTTAATGAGTCTTCCTCCAATCCTGATGCCCCGTTCTTCTTCATAGAGTCCAGCTTCTCAGATTATTTGTTCAGCATACAGATTGAATAGGTATGGTGAAAGAATACAACCCTGACGCACACCTTTCCTGATTTTAAACCAATCAGTATCCTCTTGTTCTGTCCGAACAACAAAAATGGAGGTTGACCTGAACCTAGAATTAATGGGGGGTGCTGAACATGGCGGGGGGGGGGGGGGGACTCGAGAAGCAGTGGGGGATAGCATCTGTAGTAGCCACTCCTTTTTATAGCTCTCCTGATGTTCTTGCATAATGGAGGGCTTCCCACTAGAGAGTAACCTTTTGAACTCCTTTTTCCTTCTAAGATGCCCTCAGGATTATTGAGTGATTCTGTGATCTTTCTAACACAACTTTATTCTTCTCTTAGACCCTATATTTATGGTCCTACGTCCCAGGGAGAAAGGATGCAGATTCTCCAGAATTTCAAACACAACCCCAAAATCAACACCATCTTCATATCCAAGGTTTGTGTGGTGAGCGGGTGGGTGGTGAGGCCCCTCGAACATGTGTCAGTTGACACCGAGCATCCTGGGGGTGCACTGTGTGATTTCTAGACAGCAAGTCTGTGTTTGTGTAAGGACCGTCATGTTTATGTTTTCATTCCCAATGTCCAGTGTCTGGAGGCAGGTGGCAGAGTATTAGGTTGTAAGAGAAGCAGATTTGAAATGTTAAGTGTACTGTGGATAATCTACAGCGTTTCTTTGCTTGATCAAGATTTCCCTATCTCTTGTTGGGATACAGGAATTTCGAATTGTATTTCCTTTTTAAATGGAAAAAAAAAATGTTCACTTCCTGCTTTGACGAAAGCAGTTATTCAGACTCAGTTCTTTGTGGAGTTGGGGATGTTGTGTGTTGTGGACAGTCTTTGTCCTGCCCCCTGGTGGGCATTGATGGCAGGTGGTGAACATAATAAGCACAGCTCGGGCTCACGTGTACCCAGCCTTATGGTGAGTTTATTTTACAGTTGGAAGCTGTGGCCCGAAAAGTTAGAACATTCAGAGGAGCACAGACCCAAAGCCCCAAAGAAAAGAGATTTACCATAGGAAATGATTGTAGCTGGGTAAGAAAGTAGCAGACTTTCAAGTCTGTGGCTAGTAACTGCAGTGGTTGGAGTCCCCAAGCTGAGGAGGCCACCCCAAATCTGAGTCCAGCCCATTGTGGAACAGTGACGCTGCCAGTTCATGTCCCCCACGTGTTGCCGTCTTAGTGGGTGAGGTGGATAGTTTTGTGCACACCTGTTCTGTAGCTAAAAAAAAAAGTCATTCAGAGTGAGTCTGTGTTGATAGGGACCTCTTATCTTTGGGCCTCTAGCACCCAGCACCATGCGTGTTGCTCAGGTAGATGGTGGTAACTGTAGTCAGTGAGATGGCCTTTACATACACAGGGCACATACGGTCCCTTAGGAGAATTCATGCAAGGCCCTAGAAATGTGGTGCATTTCTGAGACTCACTGCTTCACCGAACCTGCCCGTGTCAGGGTGACCCTGGTATACTGAGAAGAGGATGGTGATTCTTTTTTCTAAATTATCTACGAAGCTTATTTAAATTCTAGGCCAGTTGGTTTTGTTTTTCTTCTTTTTGTCTCATAAATAACCTTTCCAAACTCACAGCTGCTTCATTTCTTCAGGTAGGTGACACATCGTTTGATCTGCCAGAAGCAAATGTGCTCATTCAAATTTCTTCTCATGGTGGTTCCCGGCGGCAGGAGGCCCAGAGGTTGGGGCGGGTGCTCCGAGCCAAAAAAGGTACAGATGGTCTTTCCTGTTCTCCCTTTTCACCATCTGATAGGAAGAGGTAGGGTGTGGTGTGCTCAGGACATCAAGCTGGTGCTTGATGGAGGGAGTCACACGGCAAGGACCGAGGCCTGTTAACATTTCTCATCCTTTGAGGGTGAATCTGTGGGTGTTTTCCATGCCGCTGTCTGGAATTGACATGGGTGTCCTCTCAGCAGATTAGTGTTGGTGGATAGTGAGGTAACGGAGGAGCAGGGGAGTGCTGTGTAGTGAATAGTGTGGGGTAATGTGTGCTATAGACGTGGAAGGGAGAAAGCAGAGCTGGGCCACCAGAGAAAGTGTAGGAGTTGGGTGCTATTCCCTGGACCTTGAGTCAGGAATAAGGGAGGGGCTTGGTGGGAGCACCTTTGGCAGCCTCAGAGTGGACAGGTGACTCGTAACCAGTAAAGATTGCTGCCCGGGGTGGCAGCTTACAGCAGGGATGGCACAGACACGGTGAATGAGGAGGTAAGAGGTGGTTACTGAGGAGGCTGGGAGTCTCCAGGTGCTTATTACCTGTTGCAGTCCAGTTGATCTGACTCATAGCGACCCTGTAGGACGGAGAACTTCCACATAGGGTTTCCGAGGCTATAATCTTTACCGGAGTAGACTGCCACATCTGTGTAGTGGCTGGTGGCTTCGAACCGCAGACCTTTCAGTTAGCAGTTGAGAGTTTAACCACTGTGCCTCCAGGGCCCCTTCTAGGCACTTATTACCTGTAGTCAAAGGGGCCCAGATAGCAGTCATGGACATGGCAGGGGGTGCCGTTGCTCTCCTTCTGGGGCCAGGGCTTGTCTCCTAAGATGAAGAAGACACAGGACCTGTCCTTAAGGGATTCATTTATCTTAGGAGGCAGCTGGACTGCTAGGATGTTTAAAAATGGCAAGATTAGCGGGCATGCGTATGAATGGTATTGTATTCAAATATGTTTAAGAGGCAGCTAATTGTTTGCTTTTAGAATGAAATAGTAGAAATAGCATGGACTTTGGAACCATAGAGTTACTAGCTGTGTGACCTTGGGCAAGTTACTTAGCTCCTCTGAGCCTTGGTTTCGCATCTAAATGGGAGAGACAGTGCTACCTCGCAGGATTGATGAGACGATTGAGACTCAGGCAACATAAGGTAGATTGCTGTATAAACCGTAGTTCCTATAAACTGCCCGTCAGTGATGGCTTCTTGGCATATGAGATTGTAATCTGTAGCATATGTTCAGGTAGGTCATTGTTTATTCCTTACTGTTGACTGTAATAAATTTCTAAAAATTGAAGTTACTTCCCTATTTAAAAAAAAAAAACCAAACCCACTGCCCCCGTAGAGTTTACAAGGAGCGCCTGGCGGATTCGAACTGCCAGCCTCTTGGTTAGCAGCCATAGCACTTAACCACTTCACCACCAGGGTTTCCTACTCCCCTATAGTTAAGAGCAATTAAAATACTAAGATTTCCTGTGTAAAATAAAGAAGTAAATTCAATTTGAAAACCCGTTTGAATTTGATTCGAATTTTGTTTTCTTAAAAATAGTATTTGACTTAAAATATTTGGCTCTATCTTATCTCAGAGCTCTTAGAAGACTAAGAAACAATTGAATACAGTGCACAGATGCTTACTTTACTGGCATTTGAACTGTGAAGCAAAAGCGTTCAATTTTTTCTGTAGAATCTACAGTCTGTGTTTAAAATGGGGCAGTATTCTCATTCCTCCACAAAGAAACACTTATTAACCGTCACGCCGCACTTCCTCTTGACTCCCACCCCCAGCCCTGTTGTTGTTGTTGTGTGCCATAGAGTCGATTCTAACTCCTAGGGACTCTTATGACAGAGTAGAACTGGCCCATAGTGTTCCCTAGGCTGTAATCTTTACAGGAGCAGATTGCCAGGTCTTTTTTCCCCGTGGAACCACTGGTGGGTTCAAGCGTCCAACCTTTTGGCGACCAGCCAACTGCTTAACCATTGCGCTTAACCACGACACCTTTCCCCAGCCCTAGGCAACCACTAATCCATTTTGTCTCTGTAAAGGAGCCTTTTCTGCACATTTTGTGTAAATAGAATCCATACAATATGTGGTCTTCTGTGACTGCCTTCTTTGACTTAGCATGTTTTCAAAGGATTATTCATGTTGTATCATGTATCATAAGTACTTCAGCCCTTTTTAATGATGAACAATACACCATTGTATGTATGGTTATACCACATTTTGTTTATTCATCCATTGATGGATATTTGGATTGTTATGAATAATGTTGTGAGTGTTCATTTATAAATTTTAGTGTGGACATATGTTCCCACCTCTCTTGGGTGCTTACCTCAGAGTGAAAATTGTGAATCATATGGTAACTGTTACGTTTAACATTTTGATGAACTACCAGACTGTTTTCCAAAGCAGCTACACCATTTTACATTTCTACTAGTAATAACATGAGGCTTCAGTTCTCTTCGTCTTTGCTAACATTTGTTATTACTTATCCTTTTGATTCTAAAACCAAAAACCAAACTCATTGCCGTCGAGTTGATTTCGACTCATAGCAACCCTACAGCAGTTCTGTAGGACAGAATAGAACTACCCCATAGGGTTTCCAAGGAGCAGCTGATAGATTCAAACTGCCGACCTTTTGGTTAGCAGCCAAGCTCTTAACCGGTGCGCCACCAGAGCCCCATAGCCATTCTAATGGGTATGAAATGGTACCTCACTGTGGTTTTGATTTGGCTTTCCCTGATAACTAATGATCTTGAGCACCTTTTTGTGAGTTTATGGGTCATTTGCATATTTTTGTAGAAATATCTATTCAAATCCTTTGTTTTATAGTTAGGTCATTTGTCTTTTCATTACTGAATTGTAATCATTGTTGATAAATTCTAGATTATGTCTCTTATCAGGTAAATGATTGGCAAATATTTTCTCTCATTCTGTGGTTGTCTTTCCACTTTATTGATGATGTGTTTTGAAGCACGGTTTTTAATTTTGATGAAGTCCAGTTTATCTGTTTTTTCTTTTGTTGCTTGTGCTTTTGGTGTCAAATATAAGAAACCATTGCCAAATTCAGGGTCGCGAAGATTTACTCTTATGTTTTCTTCTAAGAGTTTTATAGTTTTATCTGATTCACTTTTGAGTTAATTTTTGTTTATGGTGTGAGGTAGGGGCCTGACTTCATTCTTTTGCATTGGATATCCAGTCCCATTGGATGGGGGCTGGGACCATTGAATTGTCATGCCACCCCCACCTGACTCCAAAGCTCTCCCACTGCACTGCTTGCTTTTGAGCCCTGGACCCTTAGCTCCTGCCATTCTAATGGCTAATGCTGTTCTTTATTCTGCCCCTTCCACCCAAGGTATGGTTGCAGAGGAGTACAATGCTTTTTTTTACTCACTGGTATCCCAGGACACGCAGGAAATGGCTTACTCAACCAAGCGGCAGAGGTTCTTGGTAGATCAAGGTTATAGTTTTAAGGTACGTACCCATTTGGTCTCTGGTGAGACTAGAACCAAAGCTTTTGGTAATCCTGGCCTGCAGGAGAAGTGGGGGCCACCATCAGCCAGAGAAAAACCTCTGGCAGGCACCAGACATTAGGACGGGGGGCCTTGCTCCAGTCTCCCTTTGTCTCTGTATCTATTGCTGGGGCCTTGCCGGAAACTACCGTGCAGGGTCCCTCTCCCCTATTTTCCACAGCGCATGGCCAGAGTGCAGGGCCGAGGGAGGCATTTGTCTTCTGTAGAGAGTGCTAGTTGTTGTGGGGGGACTTGTGGCTGGCCTGGAACTCAGCCATCACTGTGTGCATGTGAGCCGCCTGGGGTTGCATTCTCAGGGGTGCCCCTCCAGGAGGCTGGAGAGCTCCTCCTTCAGTCAGCTGGTGAGTCCAGGCCCTCGTGTGCCTCACAGACAACAGCGTCATCCATGCCGAGAGATTTAGGCTGTTCATAAATAACTACAAACCAGGTGTGTGAAGAAGGCGGGGCATTTCAAAGTTGTGGCTGACCTTTATTGGCTCCTATTGACACAAATAGTGGGTTTATGGCCATATTTAGTGTTCTGAAGGGTTTTTATTTGTGTGAGGTGGGGGAGGTGCTAGAAAGCAGGGGAAGGACGTTCCCTTGTAGTCCACAAAGAAGACACACACACAGACTCGTGTTCCAGGCTTTGGATTTGGCAAAGACCATAGGCTGCCTGTCAGGTAATTTTGACTTGTGCCTCTTCTCCAATCGGGAAGCACTCCCGTTACTGTCCTTTGGCAGGAGGACAGGGTTGGCTGCTGTCTGGCCTCTCATTTTAATAGAGGCAGAGGCACTGTTCAGACCTCTGGTGGTGGGCTAGAGGACAGACAATTAGGTTTTGGGCCCAGTTTTTCTAATTTGCATTGTGACCTTTTATCTGTCTATAAAATGTATCACAGTATCCACATCTCCAAACTCCTGAGAAGAGTCATAAGGGTAGGAAGTGACAAGTTCTCTGAAAAGCAAGCTCAGCCCAAAGGCCACTGGCAGGTCGCTGTCTGTATTGGCTGGAGCCGGCTTTGCCTTCTCGCCTCCTGCGTTGCTTACTGAGAGTCTGGGGTTAGCGCTTCCGGAACTGGGGCCTAGGCTTCTGGGAGAGGTGGCCAGCCCAGGGCAGATGTATACTTTGGATCTCTGACCACCTGAAGGATTTCATCAGACCATTACTTCTAAGAATTTTCTTTTAATTAAAATTACAAGAAGAATTAAGGGTGAAAAAGAGTTCCCTTTTCGTAATTAATCAGGCCTTATGTGGGGGACAGGCAAACCTTGTGGTAAGTTGTTCCTGTAGAAATGAGAACCAGATCTCCACCATATGTTAGCTTGGCCAGTTAGAAAACATCTTGTGAACCATACCTGACATCCTGAGGTTTTTGAGGGTTCACTCTTGTGGGGTGCCAAGCCAGCACATGGCAGGACCCTTCTGAAAGGGCAGCAGGTTTGTGCCTTTCAGTCTTTTTGTTCCTTCCTTTACTTGGCGAATGTTTTAAAATTCACCGAGATTCCTGTTCGTCACCCGTAAGAGATCATTTAGTTGCTATCTGTTGAAAGCGGATTTCCCTAATGTTGCCTGTCTCGCAGTCATTGGTCAAGCTCCCTACTAAAGGGGGCCCCTGGAGCCTTGGGAATGGTAAAGATGAACCATCCATACTAGCCAACCTGGGTGGTTCCCTGAGGGAGGGACATGCCCAGAGCTGTGAACCCAAGAGGGCACAGAAGGGCTCCAGAGAGGAAACAAAAGGGAACCTGCCTGATGTGTCTGTTCTGCAGGTGATCACAAAGCTGGCTGGCATGGAGGAGGAAGAGTTGGCATTTTCAACGAAAGAAGAGCAGCAGCAGCTTTTACAGAAAGTTCTGGCAGCCACTGACCTGGATGCTGAGGAAGAGGTGGTGGCGGGAGAATTTGGCTCCAAATCCAGCCAGGTGAGTAGTGGGTGAGGCTCCCGATGCCAGTGACCTGAGGGCAGAGTCCACACACGCACACGCGCACACACACCCCCACCCACCCACTTACACACACACACCCCCACCCACCCATACCCACTCACACCCCCACCCCACACACAGTCTCATATGCATGTGATTTATTTAAAAAAAACTTAGAAGACAGGAACAAGTAGAGAGAAGGACAGTAGAAACAGCTGTGGTTAGCTTTTTGGTGCCTATCCTTCCTCCCACACGTACAGGGGGGCTTAGCTGAGCTCAGGTGGCGACACGGCAGGCCACTGCTGGGTTTCCAGAAAGACAGTCCAGAAAAGCATCTGTCAGTGTCTTGATATTGGATGGCAAAGGAATGGCCCCAGGAGCTCACCAGTGGTTGCTGGAGGGTGCATGATGGGCCTGGGGCTCAGAAGACAGGTGTCACCCCAGGCTGCCTTTCTGAACCTTGGGCAGGTCAGTCTTTTCTGGGCCTGGCTTTCTCCTTGTCAGTAGAGCTGAGCCTTCCAGTCTGGAAGATAGGCCTTGACAGTCAACTCATGGTAGCCTCCAAAGTTATGCTGGGAAATTTAGAGTTCTTTGGAGATACTCATCCTTGCATTTATTCTGGAAATACTTAGAGAATGCCTTCTAAGCACTAAGCACATGTAATATGGTATTATTAATACAAGCATCATTATGGAGAATTTGGTAAGAAGAGTGAGAGTCAGGCCCTTCTAAGGGAGAAGTGCAATTTAGTCAGGTCAGGGCTTCCAACTGGTTTGCGCGGGTCTAACCCCTGCTGAGAATTTACCTCTCTAACAAGTTCCCTGCTGAGAATTTGCATTTCTAACAAGTTTCCAGGGATTTATGCACATAAGAATCAACTGGGGATCTTTTAAAATGTAGTCTCTGATTCAGTATATTAGGGATGGAAATGCAAATTCTCAACAGGGAACTTGTTAGAAATGTGAATTCTCAGCAGGCATTAGAACCTGGAATGACTGGTTTGAAGCCCTGAGTCAGATGCCTTTGAGATTAAGTTGGTATTAGAGCAGGTGAGCAATGGCTGAGACAGGGCAAGAAAGCAGCAGCTGTCACTTGGGGAGGCGCTGCCCTTCCTCGAGCCTGAGGCCTTCCTTCCCACAGATATGGGGTCTGGAAGCTGGATCTCCTCCCTGCCTCTAAGTCCTCAGGTGATGTCTGTTCAGTCCCACCTCACAGGGGTCACCTTTGGTCAGGCCACTGAAGGCATCACTAGTGCTGTCTGTACACGCGTGGCCTGTGTGCTGGTGACAGGGCTGTGCCCCACCCTGGGTCAAACCCTTGACTCGAGGGATCTCTCTCCACAGCCACCTGGGAAGGCAGACAGGGTTAGCCCCAAATTATAGATGAGTTCATTGAGGCACAGAAATTAAGTCACCCAACGAGACGTGGAGTCGGGATTCAAGCCCAGCACTGTTTGGCTTTCCACTTGATTCAAAGCCTCATGATTAAGTCTCAGGAAACCTGGGGTGACTTCTTCCCTCACTGTTAATAAATTCTGTTCAGAAATTGTCATTAAAAGAGGCAGTGTCACATTATGGCTAAGAACAGGGACTCTGAAGCCTGACTGCCTTGGTTCAGGTCTCATCTATCTCCTTAGGAGCTGTGTGAACTTAGACAAGTTACTTAATCACTTTGTGCCTCAGTTTTCTCTCCTATAAAATGAGGATTATAATGGTTGTGAGGAGTAGATGATTTAATACATGTAAACAGATGTAAATTGCTTAGAACAATGTTGAAGACATAGTAAGTCATCAGTAAAACCTGTATAAAATAACAAACATTATTATTTAGGAGGCTATTTAAAAAGGAGCGTCTTTTTCCGCTTGAGAACTGAGAGCAGGCTGGGTTCTCTCCTCCTCACACAGGTATCCCGGCGCTTTGGCACAATGAGCTCCATGTCCGGGGCGGACGACACCGTGTACATGGAGTACCACTCCTCACGGAACAAGGCTTCATCGAAGCACGTGCACCCGCTTTTCAAGCGCTTCAGGAAGTGATGGCCACATGCTGCTGGATGCTTGGTGTCAGCGTGGGATGGGATCTCGAAAAGTTTCTACATCCATGGACTCCCCTAGTGCTGGCCAAACGGGCCTAAATTCAGTGTCTGCGGACCATGTTGAAAGGCATCAAGGGCTTGATTCTGTCTTCATGGGTCATCCAGGGTTTAAATAAAAGTGGAAGACTGTATTTTTTTATCTTTTCAGACCACTTTTTGAACTTGTTGGGGGATGGGTCATTCCTGTACGTAAAAAATTATAATATTTAAAATGTATTTATCTTACTGTTCTCTGAATAAAAAGAAATGGAATGCTTCTTCCTCTTCATTAAAGATGTGCTTTTAGGTCTTGTCACAGGCATGGGTTAGGTCTAGATGACAAACCTCGATCAAGGCTCCATGTGGCAGCAGGCACAGAGGAGTAAGATGGAGCTCAGCCCTAGGAGCTGCTGGGGAGACACACATGCCCCTGGGCGTTGAAGAATTGACAGGTGAAAGGTCCTGGGGAATTCAGGAGGGTCTTCAGGAAATCTCAGCGTTCACTGTTTAGCTTGGGTAGTGTTGGGGTGTGATGCTAGTGGATTTAGGCTGGGGAGCCAGCCCCTGCGGGGCCCTTCCTGTCCAGTGACTGGCTGTCCTCACCAGGCTTAACCCATGGTGGGTACGCAACAGGCTAGGTGCTCCAGATCACCTCAAGACCATCCCTTCCCAGGAAGCCACTCTGCACGCAGCTCCTGAAGTTGGTCTCTAAATGACCCTGTGTTTCCTCCAAAATACATTTTAGGTGTTATCGGTAGGGTGGATTCCTCATCTAACAGTGGTCATTAATGACTAGCTCTTTTATTCTTAAAACGTCATGGGCTTTTTCTCTCTTGTTGCTCCTGGTATGAAAGAAAAGATGTAGAGGAAAAGGTAGACAAGGAGGGTTGCTCCATAGAAGAAAGATACAGCCTAGGCCACAGAGGAAAAAGTGTCATTTTGAGAAGGAGGCTTGTTCTAATGGGCAACAGTGTTCATACCTAGGGAATATGAAACCCTGTGCTAAATAAGTCCTCAGAATTAAATTTGGAGCGGCCCCTCAGCCTCCAGCTCAGCTGCAGTGTTTCATTTCCTGAGTCAGCAGACCCAGCATTTATACTGCTGCTCTACGAAGCAGCTGCAGACGACACCAGGGAGAAGACAGGATCCCCTTTGTTAGTGGTTTGAAGCAAACCACCTTCCCCAAATTCTACTTCTCTAAGCTGACATTTTGGGGACAAATGGTTTCCTCCTAGTCTAGGCAGCGGGTGGGGCCAGTGGGCAGCTTGCCCCTCTGTCAGTGCAACCCCCCTGTCAGCCACACCCAAGGCCTGAACTCATGCAGGCATGCACACCTGCCCAACAGCCTTGGTAGGATGGCACCCACTCGTCTCAGGCTTGGTGTAACTGTTGATACATTCAGACACTCATCTGTCACAACTCTGTACTTGACATACTCAGGCTGTACCGAATACATTTTTTTAAATTGTGCTTTAAGTGAAAGTTAACAAATCAAGTCAGTCTCTCATACAAAAACTTAAATATACCTTGCTGCATAATCCTGGTTGTTCTCCCTGTAATGAGACAGCACACTCCTCTCCACCTTGTATTCCTGTGTCCATTCAGCCAGCTCCTGGCCCCCTCTGCCCTCTCATCTCCCCTCCAGACAGGAGCTGCCCACATAGTCTCATGTGTCTACTTGAACCAAGAAGCTCACTCCTCACCAATATTGTTTTCTATCTTATAGTCCAGTCCAATCCCTGTCTGAAGAGTTGGCTTTGAAAATGGTTCCAGTCTTGGGCTAACAGAAGGCCTGGGGACCATGACCTCCAGGTTCCTTCTAGTCTCAGACCATTAAGTCTGGTCTTTTTTATGAGAATTTGAGGTCTGCATCCCACTATTCTCCTCCTCCGTTACGGATTCTCTGATGTGCTGAACACTTCCTGTATGTTCACATTCCTGTCCCCCTTGCTGTTTCCTGTTCCCTACCCTGGCCATGTCACAAACTCCTACTTGTTTATCCTTTAAGACGTAGTTGAGGTGCCACTTCCAGGAAGCCCAACTCCTGCTCCTACCTCCCAAATTCGTTATTTCCTCTCCTGTGCTCTGGCACTTACGGTGTCCTTTTTTTTTTTTTTTTTTTTACATTTATGGCACTGGGTTTTGATTGTAAGTCTGAGTTCTATTTGTGGACCAGTATCTGGCAAATAATAGATGCCCAGGGACTTTTTTTTTCTTCAGAACCTTTTTTATTCATTACCTAACCAACAGAGAAGGTCAGCTTCAATCAAAGCAAGCTAAAATAGTCTCAAAAGGGCTGCCTTATTCCAACACAACAGGGCAAAACCGGAACTGGGGGCAGAGTTTAGCCTCAGTTCTTTTCAGAGATGATCAATCATGTATTTATACACAGTGCTCCATTAAAAACTGTCTAGCATTACACCACCACCACAAACAGCGTGTGCAGACACCCTTGGGGCTCTCCACACACATCATTGCTATAGTCTGCCTCTTGCTCAGCCACAAACGAGTTCTTGCTCTTTTGGGGGAAGGGTGGTCTGTGTGTATCTTGAGTCATGACACCATCTGTTTACTCCAGAGATTTGACGGGGAGGTGACTCAACTTATTTTCTTCCCCGAATCTGTTTGAATATCTAAAAAGTGTCCTGATGAACCTGTCAACTGATAGGTCCTTGTCCAGCAGGCTAGCGAATTGAAGTCAGCCAGACAAGGGGTTGGAAGAACAGAAAGGTTTATTCACAGTGTGCAAACTGGGAGACAGGCAGGGTCTTGTGACCTAAGGCTATCAGCTCCCTGAACCAGGGCAGATATGCTCCTTTTATAGGGAGTGACATACGTATGCATGAACAGTCCTGCAATGTGTGTGCAGTCCGCATAATTTTTGTGAATGACTTTTTGCGCAAGGCTCTAAAAATATTGTGCACAGCCCTAAAAAAATGGCAACAGCTGGCTACTGCAACCCCAGGAAGGTCATAGTCAGCGCACTTGCGCCTCAGTCTCCTGCCAGGAGAAGAGAAGAAACCTTGAGAATGAACCAATCATGGTGAGGTGTTGTAAAAAAAAACGTAGCAAGAGTAGACTTTTCTGAAAAATGACTATTATGGGATGGTCAGTGACCCTCTCATGACTGCCCACTTCACTGAGAGATAGGTGGTGGCTCCTTAACAAAGAGTGTACGGGCTGATTATGTAGGGCTCTTTAAGTACTTAATCCTGTTGTTTTTGCACCTGGGCTCCCAAGACACAAGCAAGGCAAGATGAACACCCAACAGGCCTGTGAGTGAAGTGCTGCTCAGAGCAGTCACCCAGGGAGAGGAAGGGGGCAAGGTGGAGACATAGGGGTTAGAATCTTCAAAGTTTGTATATTTAAAGGAACACAATAATCCTGCCTGCTGATGCCTTGGGATTTGTGAGTGAACTGCTCGTTAGTAACCCTCTACCATAGAATCCCTCCCCGCTTTTTCCTGAACTGCCCCACCACGGCACATAGAACTTGCAGGAGGGCATACCAGAGACAAGAACTGTGCAAAACTACAGAGATTTGCATAGGGCCCCTCTTGAGTCTTCAATTGAGTACTGATCAGCACATGCATTTAGGGAAAGTACCTGAGGCTGGGGAAGGAACCACAGGAAAGAATTACAGCGGACAATCTCTTGAGCTCACACAGGGCCGGGAATATTGCTGTTCCCACCAGCCAGAGTGGAAAACCTCATAACTCACAGAGCATCTGGTAGAGTACCTAGCAGGGTTTTTGCTGCACAGTGGGGAAAATTAGCCTAACTCTGCTTTGGTCCTGTCTAACAAAGTTTAAAAGCAAGACTTACGGATCAAACTATGTCTAAGTAACCAGGCCTCATCCCAGAACAAAGCTTACTAATGTTTACTGAAATACAAAAATATTCATCAACCAAAATGGTAAAACACAACATTTGGCATCCAATCAGAAATTCTCAGGCAAGCGAAGAACCAGGAAAATATGACTCAATGAAAAATCAAATTGACCCAAAAGTGACACATATGATAGAATTAGTAGACAAGGGCATTAAAAGTTACTATAAGCTGTATTCCATATGTTTGCGAAGTTAGAGGAAAGATTTCACATGTTGACACATGGAAGACGTTAATCAAACCTCTAGAGATAAACTACGATGTCTAAGATGGGTGTCCTGGGCAGCTTCTGAAATGGTGCCCAGGGATCCTGCCTCCTAGTATTTATACCCTTGTATTCTCCCTTTCCTTTGAGCATGAGCGTGAGCTAGAACTAGGGACTGGAAAATAACCCATTAACAGTGGTGGGGTATCGCTTCTGAGCTGTGTGAGCTGCATGGAGAGGCCCATATGGCAAGGGACTGACGTGGCCTCAGTCCAACAGCCCATGGGGACCTGAATCCTGCCAACAACCATGTGAGTGAGCTAGGGAACAGATCCTTCTCTAACTTATCCTTGAGATAACTGCAGTCTTAACCCACACCTTGATTGCAGGCTCATGAGAGATCCTGAGCCCAAGGACCTACCTAAGCTACACCTGAATTCCTGACCGACAGAAATTGTAAGATAATTTTAAGCCACTGAATTTTAAGCTAATTGGTTACATGGCTGTTGTAGGGTAATGCTATTTAGCTATATGCATCCCCTCCCTAATGGAACCAGCTTTGGTCTTCCCTGAAGCATGCTGGGGCTGAATTTGGGACGGACACGGGCTAAGGTACAAGGCGGGAAGTGGCATGACTGGGCCAGTGGCCAAGGCAGAGGAATACCTTAACAACAGGAAAGAAAATATCTGTGCCTGGAGGTGAAGTCCCTGGGAACACTGACTGCCCAAGGACGTGAGAGACAATGAGCCTTGGTCCCAGCTAGAATGGTATATAAGCTTGGGTCCCTTGCTAGGTGGTTGTGGAAAATACTTCAGCTGGCCGCCACTGGAGGGCAGTTGCTTGCCCATGTCAGTAAATTTCCCTGAATAAACTCATGAATCTGGAAAGGGCTATGTGTGTTAGTTCTTCAGATTATCAGCCAGGATGCACAGTGAGGGTCTTTCCTTGCTGGGGCTGTCCCCTGACAACGGTAGATAACTAATACAAATTTGGATACCAAGAGTGAAATGCTGCTGTAACGAATACAATAACAAAGGTGGGTGTGTCTTTGGAAGTGGGCAGAGGTTAGAAGAATTTTGAGAATCATGTTAGAGAAAGCCTAAATTGCCTTATGTAACAGTGGCATAGTGGTTAAGTGCTATGCCTGCTAACCAAGAGTTTGGCAGTTTGAACCCATCAGGTGCTCCTTGGAAACTCTATGGTGCAGTTCTGCTCTGTCCTATAGGGTCGCTGTGAGTTGGAATTGACTCGACGGCAGTGAGTTTGGTTTTTGGGTTTTTAACACACTATTAGTAAAAATCTGGACTTTAAGGACACTGCCAGGGATAGGTTAAAATGAAGTGGGGAAAGGGGATCCCTGTTACATAATGGCAGAAAACTTAGTGGCACTATCACTTGCTGTTATGTGGAAAATAGAGCATGCAGATAATGAACTTTGTGGTTTAGCTAAGGAGATCCCCAAGCAAGGCGTTGAAGGGGCTGCCTGCATTCTTCGTGCTACTTATATAGTAAAATACGAAACAAGGTGGGTGCATTGAGGGTAGAGCTGTTAAAAAGGAGCCAGGTATGGATGGTTTTTACAACTCTCAACTTCTCGACTTGATATGTAAACTTTCAGTTAAAGCACACACACACACAAAAAAACCCTCAGCCTCTCCCAATGCAACTGGTAACTAAAACAGTGAGATTCTTGGAGACTAGACATTGCAGAAGGAAAGATCAGTGAATTCAAAGATACAACAACATAAATGTGCAAAATGAGATGGAAAAAAGACCACACAAAATGAACAGAGCATCAGTGAGCCACAGGACAACTTCGAGCAGACTAATACATGTACTTGGAATTCTTGGAGATGGGGATAGAAAAAAATGTTGAAGAACTAATAGCCAAAAGTTCTCCAAACTTGAAGAAAACTAAACCCCCCAGACCCGAAGAACTCTGAGCACAAGAAATATGAAGGGAACTACACCAAAAAAAAAAAAAAAAAGCACATCATAATCAAATTGTTTAAAACCAGTGATAAAGAGAACATCTTAAAAACAGGCAGAGAAAGAAGACAGAGGAATAAAATGAGTTTAACAGCAGGCAAGTCTGAATACAGTGCAGCAACATATTTAAAGTACCGAAAGAAAGAAAAAACACCCTAGAATTCTATACCCAGTGAAAAGATCTTTCAAAAATGAAACACAAATTCTTTTTTTTCTTTCTAAATTTTGTTGTTGTTTAGAACATATACAGTTAGACGTATATTGATTCAACGCTGTCTACATGTACAATTTAGCGACATCGGTTACATCCTTTCGAGTTGTACAACCATTTTCACCCTCCTTTTCTGAGTTGTCCCTCTTTCATTAATGTAAATTCACTGCCCACTAAGGTTCCTATCTAATCGTTTGAGTTGCTAATGTCAGTCGGATCCCATATAGATAATTCTTAAAACAACATAATGCTCAAATAAGACATTTTTTACTATTTAAGATAAATTATTGCTTGATTTTAAGGTGACTTCAGGGAATATTTTTGGTTTAAAGATTAAGATTGTCTTGGGGCAATAATTTCAGAGGTTCATCCACCCTCCATGGCTCCAGAAAGTCCAGAGTCTATGAAAATTTGAAATTCTGTTCTGCCTTTTCCCCTTTTTAATCAGGATTCTGCTATAGAATCTTTGATTAAAATGTTCAATGACGGTAGCCGGGTGCAATCCAGTTCTGGTCTCAGGGCAAAGGAAGCAGTTGCTCATGGATGCAACTAGCCATACATTCCATATCCTTCTCGTATTCCTGACTCTCCTTCTTCCTGTGTCGCTCCAGGTGAATAGAGACCAACTGTTGTGCCTTGGATGACTTCTTGCAAGCTTTTAAGACCGCAGGCACTATGCAACAAAGTAGGAGGTAGAACAGAAGCACCAAACATGTTATTAGGCCATTTGACTGAGATGTCCCATGAAACCATGACCCTAAACCTCCAAACCAAGAAACAAAATCTCATGAGGTGTTTGTACATAAGCAGCCTCAGCAGCTACTCTTTTTTTGGTCATTTTTGTAAATATATCTATTACAGAACTTTTGCCAATTCAACTTTTTACAGGTGTACAACTTATTGATAGCAATTACAACAATATGCTGTGCAACCTTACCCTTAATACAATTTTGCCGTCACTGTTAATTCCCTCCCCCCACCCTTTCCTACTCCTGGTAACCACTAATAAACTTTGTTCTCTATTCATTTGTCTTTTCTTGTCTTTTTATATAAGTGAGGTCATACAATATTTGTCCTTTTGTGATTGACTTATTTCACTCAGCATGATGTCTTCCAGATCCACCCATATTATAGCATGTATCAAAACGTCATTTATCTTACTGGGTCAGTAGTATTGCATTGTATGTATGTACCACACTTTTTTAATCCATTCATCTGTTCATGGACATTTATGTTGTTTTCACATTTTGGCTATTGTGAATATTTCTGCAATGAACATTGGTATACAAGTCTCTGTTTGAGTCTCTGCTTTCAAGTCTTTTGGATATATACCTAGGAGTGGAATTGCTGGGTCATATGGTAGTCCTAGTTTTAGTTTTCTGAGGGATCGCCACATTGATTTTCACAATGGCTATACCATTTTTCATCCCTACCACTGATGGAAAAGGGTTCCAGTTTCCCCACATCCTAGCCAACATTTGTTATTTTCAGTTTTTTAATCTGGCCATCCTAGTGGGAGTGAAATGGTATCTCATTGTGGTTTTGATTAGCATCTATCTGATGGCTGACAACACTGAGCATCTGTTCATCTGTTTGGTAGCCATTGGAATGTCCTCTTTGGTGAAATGTCTATTCAGGTTCTTCGCCCATTTTGTGATTGGGTTATTTGTCTTTTTGTTGTTAAGTTGTCAAAAGCCATATATATATATTTATTGTTGTTAGGTGCCTTTGAGTCCGTTCCGACTCATAGCGACACTATGTACGACAGAGTGAAACACTCACTGCCCAGTCCTGCTCCATCCTCACAATAGTTCTTTATCCTTAAGCCCATTTTTTGCAGCCACTGCGTCAATCCATCTCATTGAGGGTCTTCCTCTTTTTTGCTGACTGTCTACTTTACCAAGCATTATGTCCTTCTCCAGGGACTGATTCCTTCTGACAACATGTCCAAAGTATGTGAGACATAGTCTTGCCATCCTTGCTTCTAAGTAGCATTCTGGTTGTACTTCTTCCAGGACAGATTTGTTCATTCTTTTCACAGTCCATGGTATATTCAATATTCTTTTCCAACACCACAATTCGAAGATGTCAATCCTTCTTTGGGCTTCCTTATTCATTGTCCAGGTTTCACATGCGTAGGAGACGATTGAAAACACCATGCATTCCCACCTGCAGTGCATAAGTGTTCCAATCTCCCTGTAACCTCTCCAGCATTTGTTATTATCTGTTTTTTTGATTCGTGCCAGTAATGTCAGGGTAAGATGATATCTCATAGTAGTTTTGATTTGCATTTCTCTAATGGCTAATGATTGTGAGATTTCCTCATATGTCTGTTAGCCACTTGAATGTCTTCTGTGGTGACATGTCTGTTCATTTCCTTTGCCCATTTTTTAATTGGATTATTTGTCTTTTTTTTGTAAAGATGTTGGATTTTCCCATAGATTTTGAAAATTAGACCTTTTTTTTTTAGTCTGTGGCTATCAGTTCTGATTTTTTCCTTTTTTTTTTTTCCTAAATATGCTTTAGGTGAAAGCTTACAGCTCAAGTTAATTTCTCATACTAAAACTTATACACATATTGTTATGTGACATTAGTTGCAATCCCTACAATGTGACAGCATACTTCCCTTTTCTAACCTGGGTTTCTTGTGTCCATTCAACCAGTTCCTATTCCTTCCTGCCTTCTTATCCTGCCTTCAGACAGGAGCTGCCCATTTGGTCCGATGTATCTGATTGAACTAAGAAGCACACTCCTCACAAGTATTATTTTTTTCTTTTATAGTTCAGTCTAGTCTTTGTCTGAAGAGTGGGCTTTAGGAATGGTTTTAGTTCTAGGTTAACAGTCCACTGGCCGCAGTTTCAGAGGTTCCTCCAGTCTCTGTCAGACCATTAAGTCTGGCCTTTTTAAGTGAATTTGAGTTCTGCTCTGCTCCTTGCTCTGTCTAGGACTCTCCGTTGTGTTCTCTGTCAGGGCAGTCATTGGTGGTAGCCAGGCACCATCTAGTTCTTCTGGTCTCAGGCTGATGGAGTCTCTGCTTTATGTGGCCCTTTTGTCTCTTGGGCTAATATTTTCCTTGCGTCTTTGGTGTTCTTCATTCTCCCTTGCTCCAGGTGGGTTGGAACCAATTGATGCATGTCAGATGGCCACTTGCAAGCTTTTAAGACCCCAGACGCCACTCACCAAAGTAGGATGAAGAACATTTTCTTTTCTTTTTATTGTGTTTGAAGTGAAAGTTTACAATTCAAGTCAGTTTCATCTACAAAAACTTATATACACATTGTTATGTGACCCTAACTGTTCTCCCTATAAGGTGACAGCACGCTCCTCCTCTCCACCCCATATTTCCTGTGTCTACTCAATCAGCTCCTGTCCCCCTCTGCCTTCTCATCTTGCCTCCAGACAGGAGCTGCCCACTTAGTCTCATGTGTCTACTTGAGCTAAGAACATGCTCCTCACAAGTATCATTTTATGGAAGAACATTTTCTTAATAAACATTGTTATGCCAATTGACCTAGATGTTCCCCAAAACTATGGTCCCCAGGCCCCAGCCTCAGCTACTCTGTCCCTCAAAGTGTTTGGTTGTGATCAGGAAACTTCTTAGCTTTTGCTTCGGTCCAGTTGTGCTGACTTCTCCTATATTGTGCATTGTCCTTCCCTTCACCTAAGATTATTCTTGTCTATTTTTTACTATCTAGTCAGTGAATTCCCCTTCTTCTGCCTCCCTATCCTTTTAATGATCAAAGAATGATTTCTTCTGTGTTTAAACTTTCCTGAGTTCTTATAATAGTGGTGTCATACAGTATTTGTCCTTTTGTGATTGACTAATTTCACTCAGCATAAGGCCCTCCAGATTCATCCATGTTGTGAGATCTTTCGTGCATTCATCATTATTCTTTATAGTTATGTAGTATTCCATTATGTGTATGTACCATAGTTTGTTTATCCATTTGTCTGTTGATGGGTACCTAGTTTGTTTCCATCTTTTTGTTACTGTGAACATGCAATGGACATGGGTGTACATATATCTATTCCTGTGACGGGTCTTATTTCTGTAGGATATATTCCAAGGAGTGGGATTGCTTGATCGTATGGTAGTTCTATTTCTAGCTTTTTAAGAAAGTGCCAAATAAGCTTCCAAAGTGGTTGTACCATTTTACATTCCCACCAGAAGTGTGTAAGTGTTCTAGTCTCTCCAAAACCTCTCCAACATTTATTATTTTGTGTTTTTTGTACTAGTGCCAGCCTTGTTGGGGTGAGATGGTATCTCATTGTAGTTTTGGTTTGCATTTCTCTAATGGCTAACGATAGTGAGCATTTCCTCATGTATCTGTTAGCTGTCTGAATGTCTTCTTCAATGAAGTGTCTGTTCATATCCTTTGCCCATTTTTTGATTGAGTTGTCTTTTTGTTGTTGAGGTGTTGCAGTATCTTGTAGATTTGAGAGATTAGACCGTTATTGGATACGTCATAGCCAAAAATTTTCTCCTAGTCTGTAGGTTCTTTTTTACTCTTTTGATGAAGTCTTTTGATGAGCAAATATTTGATTTTTAGGAGCTCCCAGGTATCTAGTTTCTCTTCTTGTGTTTGTGCATTGTTAGCTATGGTTCGTATACTATTTATGCCATGTATTAGGGCTCCTAGTGTTGTCCCTATTTTTTCTTCCATGATTTTTATGGTTTTAGATTTTATATTTAGGTCTTTGATCCATTTTGAGTTAGTTTTTGTGTATGGTGTGAGGTGTGGGTATTGTTTCATTTTTTTGCAGATGGATACCCAGTTATGCCAGCACCATTTGTTAAAGAGACTGTCTTTTTCCCATTTAACAGATGTCAGACCTTTGTCAAATATCAGCTGCTCATGGGTGGATGAATTTATGTCTGTGTTCTGAATTCTGTTCCATTGGCCTATGTATCTACGGTTGTACCAGTACCAGGCTGTTTTGACTACGGTGGCAGTATAATATGTTCTAAAATCAGGTAGTGTGATGCCTCCCACATTGTTCTTCTTTTTCAGTAAAGCTTTACTTATCTGGGACCTCTTCTCTTTCCATATAAAGTTGGTGATTTGTTTCTCTATCTTGTTAAAAAAATGCTGTTGGAATATGGATTGATATTGCATTGCATCTGTAAATTTCTCTGGGTAGTATTGACATTTTCACAATTTTGGGTATTCCTATCCATGAGCATTAGGATTGGAGGAAGACTCATTAACAACCTGCGTTATGCAGATGACACAGCCTTGCTTGCCAAAAGTGAAGAGGACTTGAAGCACTTACTAATGAAGATCAAAAACCACAGCCTTCAGTATGGATTACACCTCAACATAAAAAAAAAAAAAAAAAAAATCCTCACAACTGGACCAATGAGCAACATCATGATAAACAAAGAAAAGATTGAAGTTGTCAAGGATTTCATTTTACTTGGATCCATAATCAACAGCCATGGAAGCAGCAGTCAAGAAATCAAAAGACGCATTGCATTGGGCAAATCTGCTGCACAGGACCTCTTCAAAGTATTGAAGAGCAAAGATGTCACCCTGAAGACTAAGGTGTGCCTGACCCAAGCCATGGTATTTTCAATCACATCATATGCATGTGAAAGCTGGACAATGAATAAGGAAGACGGAAGAAGAGATGACACCTTTGAATTGTGCTGTTGGAGAAGAATATTGAATATACCATGGACTGCCAAAAGAAAGAACAAATCTGTCTTGGAAGAAGTGCGGCCAGAATGCTACTTAGAGGCAAGGATGGCGAAACTGCGCTTTACATACTATGGACGTGTTGTCAGGAGGGATCAGTCCCTGGAGAAGGACATCATGCTTGGCAGAGTACAGGGTCAGCGGAAAAGAGGAAGACCCTCAACAAGGTGGATTGACACACTGGCTGCAACAATGAGCTCAAGCATAGCAATGATTGTAAGGATGGTGCAAGGCTGGGCAGTGTTTCATTCTGTTGTGCATAGGGTCGCTATGAGTCTGAACCGACTCAACGGCACCTAACAGCAACAACAACATCCATGAGCATGGTGTGTTTTTCCACTTACATAGTTCTCTTTTGGTTTCTTGCAGTAGTGTCTTGTAGTTTTCTTTGTTTAGGTCTTTTTTGTCTCTACTTAGATTTATTCCTAAGTACTGTATCTTCTTGGGGGCTATTGTAAATAGTATTGATTTGGCGATTTCCTTTTCAAAGTTCTTTTTTGTTGGTGTAGAAGAACTGATTTTTGTATGCTTATTTTATGTCTTTGTAATCTAGTGCTGCTGTAACAGAAATACCACAAGTGGTTGGCTTTAACAAAAGGGAGTTTATTCTCTCACAGTCCAGTAGGCTAGAAGCTGGAATTCAGGGTGCCAGCTCCAGGAGAAGGCTTTGTCTCTCAGCTCTGGAGGAAGGTCCTTGTCATCAGTCTTCCCTTGGTCTGGGAGCATGTCAGTTCAGGAACCTCAGGTCTGAAGACATGCTGTACTCCCAGCACTGCTTTCTTGGTGGTAGGAATTCCCCAACTCTGCTTACTTCCTTTTCCTTTTGTCTTTTTTTTTTTTATAAGATAAAAGGTGATGCAGGCCACACTCCTGGGAAACTCCCTTTACATTGGATCAGGGCTGTAACCTGAGCAAGGGTGTTACATTCCACCCTAATCCTCTTTAACCAGAGGCAGAGATTGTGATTTGTAACACATAGGAAAATCACAAAATGGAGGACAACCACACAATACTGGGAATCATGGCCTGAGGAACTTGACACATATATTTTGGGGACATGATCCAATCCATGGCATCTTGTATCCTGATACTTTGTGGAAATCTATTAGTTCTGGTAGTTTTCTTGTGAATTCTTTGCGATTTTTTGTGTATAAGATCAAATCATCTGTGAATAAGGATACTTTTACTTCTTCCTTACTAATTTGGATGCTCTTTATTTATCTAGCCTAATTGCTCAGGCTAGGACTTCCATTACAATGTTGAATAAGAGTGGTGATAAAGGGCAGCCTTGCCTGGTTCCTGTTTTCAAGAGGAATGCTTTCAGGCTCTCTCCATTTAGGATGATGCTGGCTGTTGGCTTTGTATAAATGCCCTTTATTATGTTCAGGAATTTCCCTTCCATTCCTATTTTGCTGAGAGTTTTTTTTTTTTTTTAATCAGGAATGGACATTGGACTCTGTCAAATCCCTTTTCTGCATCAATTGATAAGATCATGTGGTTCTTATCTTTTGTTTTATTTATATGATCAATTACCTTGATTGTTTCTCTAATGTGCATACCTGGTATGAATCCCACTTGGTGAATTATTTTTTAGATATGTTGTTGAATTCTATTGGCTATAATTTTGTTGAGGATTTTTGCATCTAAGTTCATGAGGGATATAGGTCTGTAATTTTCTTTTTTTGTGGTGTTTTTTTCCTGGCTTTGGTATTGGAGTTATGCTGGCTTCATAGAATGAGTTTGGGAGTATTCCATCCTTTTCTATGCTCTGAAATACCTGTAGTAGTAGTGGTGTTAACTCTTCTCTGAACATTTTGTAGCATTCTCCAGTGAAGGCATCAGGTCCAGGGCTTTTTTTTTTTGTTGGGAATTTTTAAATAACCTTTTCAATCTCTTCTCGTGCTATAGATTTATTTAGTTTTTCTATCTCGGTTTTGTGTTAGTTTAAGTAGATAATGTATTTCTAGAAAATTTTCCATTTCCTCTGCGTTTTCAAATTTGTTGGAGTACAATTTTTCATAGTATTCTCTTATGATCCTTTTTATTTCAGTTGGGTCTGTTGTAATATAGTCCATTTCATTTATTATTTGGGTTATTTGCACCCTCTCCTGTTTTTCTTTTGTCAGTTTGGCCAGTTGTTTATGAACTTTGTTGATCTTTTCAACCCTGCTTTTGGTCTTGTTGACTCTTTCAATTGTTTTTCTGTTTCATTTATTTCTGCTCTAATTTTTATAGTTTCCTTTCTTCTGGTGCCCAAAGTCTCCTTTTGCTGTTCTCTTTCTATTTGTTCAAGTTGTAGGATTAATGTTTTGATTTTGGCCCTTTCTTCTTTTTGTATGTGTGCATTTATTGCTATAAATTGGTCTCTGAACACTGCTTTTGCTGTGTCCCAAAGGTTCTGGTAGGATGTGTTTTCATTCTTATTTGATTCTATGAATTTCTTTATCCCATCTTTGATTTATTTTATAACCCAGTAGTTTTTGAGCAAGGCGTTGTTCAGTTTCCATGTATTTGACTTTTTTCCCTTGGTTTCTGTTATTGATTTCTACTTTTATGGCTTTATGGTCAGAAAAGATGCTTTGTAATATTCTGATGATTTGGATTCTGTTAAGGCTTGCTTTGTGGCCTAATACATGGTCTATTCTGGAGAAGGTTCTACGTGCATTGGAATAGAAATTATGCCTGTCTGCTGTTGGGTGGAGTGTTCTGCATATGTCTATGAGGTCAAGTTGATTGATTGTGGCATTTAGATTTTCTGTGTCTTTATTGAGTTTCTTTCTAGATGTTCTGTCCTTCACCAACAGTGGTATGTTAAAGTCTCTGTCTTAGTCATCTACTGCTGCTATAACAGAAATACCACAAATTGATGGCTTTAACAAAGAGAAGTTTATTTTCTCACAGTCGAGTAGGCTACAAGTCCAAATTCAGGGCCTCAACTCCAGGGGAAGGCTTTCTCTCTCTGTCGGCTCTGGAGGAAAGTCCTTGTGATGCACCAGTGGTCTGGGAGCATCTCAACACCTGAACCTCAGGTCCAAATGCAGCATGAGGTCCCCATGTCTCTCTGCTCACTTCTCTCTTTTATATGTCAAAAGAGATTGGCTTAGGACATTCACACAAAATGGTGGACAATCACACAATGCTGCGAATCATGGCCCAGCGAAGTTGACAGATATTTTGAGGGGACACAATTCAACCCATGTCAGTCTTTTACTATTATTGTGGAGCTTTCTATTTCTCTTTTCAGTGTTGTTAGAGTTTGTTTTCTGTATTTTGGAGCCCTGTTGTTGGGTGCATATATTTTTCATGGTTATGTCCTCCTGAGGTATTGACCTTTTAACCATTATATAGCGTCCTTTCTTATCCTTTGTGGTGGATTTTGCTTTACAGTCTATTTTGTCAGAGATTAATATCTCCACTCCTGCTCTTTTTTGGTTGTTGTTTGCTTGGTATATTTTTTTCCATCCTTTGAGTTTTAGTTCATTTTTGGCTTTGAGTCGAAGGTGTGTCTTTTGTAGGCAGCATACAGACGGATTGTGTTTTTTTATACATTCTGCCAGTCTCTGACTCTTTATTGGTGCATTTAGTCCATTTACATTCAGTATAATTATTGATAGGTATGAGTTTAGTGTTGTCATTTTGATGTTTTTTGTGTGTGTGTGTGTGTGTGGTGATATCAGTTTCTTCGTTCCACTTAATTTTCTGTGTCGAATCACTTTTCTTTATGTATTTCTTTTCATCTTTATCATTGTTGATTTTGTTTGCTGAGTCTTTATGTTTTTCTTCTTTTTATTTTTATTGTTAGATTTGTTAGGTTCCTTTGTGGTTACCTTAAAATTTACTTGTAGTTTTTTAAGTTTAAACCAATCTTTTTTTTTTTTCTTGACATTGCCTTGACTTCCTCTCCATATGAAAGTTCTATTATTACACTATCTAATCCCTCTTTTTTGTTAATAATATTGTCGTTGTTTATATATTGATGTCTCTGTTATTTTTGTGACTTCCCTATCTGGGTTGATATCTGGTTGTTCTGTCCTGTGTTCTAGTCTTGCTTTGTTGTCTGATATTGTTAGTTCTTTAGCTGGAGGACATCTTTTAATATTTCTTGTAATTATGGTTCGGTTTTTACAAATTCCCTTAACTTCTGTTTATTTTGCCATATTTGAGAGACAGTTTTGCTGAATATATAATTCTTGGATGGCATTTGTTTTCCTTCAAGGCTTTGTATATGTCATCCCATTGCCTTCTTCCTGCATGGTTTCCGCTGAGTAGTCAGAGCTTAGTCTTATTGACTCTCCTTTGTAGGTGACTTTTTGTTTATCCCTAGCTGCTCTTAAGATTCTATCTTTATCTTTGGTTTTGGCAAGTTTGATTGTAATATGTCTTGGTGAATTCCTTAT
Source organism: Elephas maximus indicus (assembly GCF_024166365.1). NCBI lineage: Eukaryota > Metazoa > Chordata > Mammalia > Proboscidea > Elephantidae > Elephas > Elephas maximus. The sequence goes on along the minus strand of NC_064824.1, from coordinate 14,692,502 downwards.
GGGATCTACCCTGTGTGGGGTTTGATAACTTCTTGAATAGATATCATCTCATCTTTCACTATATCAGGGAAGTTTTCTGCCAACAAATCTTCAACAATTCTCTATTTTCTGTTATCCCTCCCTGTTCTGGTACTCCAATCACTCGTAGGTTTTTCCTCTTGGTAGAGTCCCACATTATTCTTAGAGTTACTTCATTCTTTTTAGTTCTTTTTTTCTGATTTTTTCTCACATAAATTTGTGTCAAGGGGTTTATCTTCGATCTCAGTAATCCTGACTTCCATTGCCTCAATTCTGTTCCTGTAACAGTCTATTGAGTTGTCTAATTCTGAAATTTTGTTGTTAATCTTTTGGATTTCTAGTTGCTGTCTCCCTATGGTTTCTAGCAGCCTGTTGAACTTGTTATTCTCTTCTTGTATTGTTTTCTTGAATTCCTCCATTGCTTTGTCTGTTGTTCCTTGGTTTTGGTCTTAGTTTTGCCTGATCTTCCTCCTGATCTCTTGAAGAGCTCTGTATATTAATCTTTTGAATTCTAACTCCAGTAATTCCAAGAATTTATCTTCCTCCAGAACGTTTCCTGGTTCTTTGTTTTGGTCACTTGCTGGAGCCATCTTGACCTGCTTCTTTATTTTATTTGATATTGACTGTTGTCTCTGGGCCATCAATAAATTATTATATTTATATAGTGTATGTTTGCTTACTGTCCTAGCTTTTTGTTTTGTTTTGCTATGTCCAGGTAAGCTAGGTGTGTGAGCTACTTTGACTATTGGCATCTTTGGAGCCATCATGTCCTGCCACCAGGTGGTTAGAGCTGCTGCTAGGTGTGTGAGCCCAGGAGTCTGTTCACTTTTCTTGTGCAGATTCAGCTCATGTGTCCAGGTTGTCAGTCACTGTGTCTGTGGTGCATACTCTCACCTACAGTCTTAGATGGGCAGGGCTGTGTAGGGTTGATTGGAGCAGGCACAGGTATCTGGATGCAGTAGGGCCCTATGTGCTGAGCAAGGCAGGGGGCTGACAACTGCCCCTGAATGCCTGGGTGCAAGATGTATTCCTGTCCCCTAGAGTGTGTAGGTAGGTGAGTTTTCTTAGCTGGACTTTGGGCACCCATTGCTGTTGGCTGTAAGGACTGGAGACATCACTTATCCTTGAATCTGTGTTGTGGGTGGCTAGGTAGAATGTGTTAAACCACCAGCCCTCAGGCCCTTGATGTGGGTAGGTGAAGACCCTGCTTAATGTGTAGCGTGGTGTCAAATGTCATGAATCTGCAACTCCCCTTGACTGCTGCAGTTGAAAATAGGCTTCAGGTATATACGCTGCTGTTCTATGGTAATGAGGGTCTATGCTGTTGAATTGGCCCACACAGGTCTAGCCAGGGGTGAAGGGCTTTAGAAGTAAGTGGGCCCCTTATGCCAGTACCTAGGCAAGGGACAGTGCCTGCCCTGAGTTCTCGACTTAGGAGGAATGGTGATTTTTTGAAGCCGTGAGAGTCGTTTGGGTGAGGATAGCCTTGAGTTCCTGGATTAGGGAACTTGATTTTTTTTTTTTTCCCTAAATCCATGAGATTGGTTTGGGTTCCATAGCCCTTAGTTCCAGCTTAGGGGGCATGACAATTTTTGAATACTGCCAGGCTGGTGTCAGAGCAGAGCAAGGAGTGGGATGGGTGAGGGGCAAGTGGCAGTTCTCCACTGAGAAAGTCCTGGATAGGGAGGGGTTATTTGGATACTGCAATGTAGGTTAGATGCTTGCACTTGACTTTCGCAGAGCCAGTGCTGCTTCCCGTCTTAATTATCTAGTGCTGCTATAATAGAAATACCACAAGTGGATGGTTTTAACAAAGAGAAATTTATTTCTTCACAGTAAGGAAGGCTAAAAGTCCAAATTCAGGGTGTCAGCTCCAGGGAAAGTTTTGCCTTTCTGTTGGCCGCCTCATCAGTCTTCCCCCAGACTAGGAGGTTCTCTGTGCGGGTCCAAAGGTCATGTTCTGCTCCTGGCACTGCTTTCTTGGTGGTGTGAGGTCCCCAAGTCTGCTTGCTTCCCTTTCATTTTTATCTCTTGAGAGATAAAAGGTGGAGCAGACCATGCCCCAGGGAAACTCCCTTTACATTGGATCAGGAATGTGACCTGGGTAAGGGTATTACAACCCCACCCTAATGCTCTTTAACATAAAATTAGAATCACAAAATGGAAGACAATCACACAATACTGGAAATTATGGCCCAGCCAAATTGACACACACATTTTTTGCAGTTGGGTTTGGTGCCCAGAACTCTCCACCCTGAGCCCTCCCATGTCCACATTTGGACGTCTAGATGGATATTGAATCATGTTGGTGACGCTCAGGTCCAAGGACAGATTGAGGGCACAGCTCTTCAGGTTCTGCTCATGCTTCAAAATCCTGGTTCGCGCATGCATGGGATTCTGGCACTAAATTCAAACTGTGGTTAGGGCACAGTGTGTCTGGCCAAACTGCAGTTAGATGCCGTGGCTTGGTGGGCTGTGAGGGTGGGGGGAACCACAGCAGAGCGAAGGGGGGGAGGTCTCAGTGAAGGCTTCAACCCTGACATTCCCTAGCATATTTTCTCCTATTTTCAAAATGGGCGACTGAGAGCTTGACATAACTAACACCATGATGAGCCTGTAAGTTTTTCTCCTTCCTCTGCCTGCCTCCTCCTTCACATACTTCTGTTAATGACTTTGTTCTTTGTTTTAATCTGATGCAAATAACTTTGTTTTGTTCTGTCTGACCACCTGTAACTTACAACCCCCCACAGGAAAATCAGAGCCCAGGTGTCTCATACGTATGTCTTTAGCTTGATAAAGAGATGTCCTGCATGTATCTCTTTAGTCTGATAAAGAGTCTTTTGTCACTATTCTGTAATGAATAACTCCTCTGGCCAGGCACAAAGGCACTTCTAACCCTCATAAGATTCTATATAAGCTCTAATGTAAAATTGCTCTTTGGGACTCCATAGAGACAGCCTGTGTTGCTGTCAGGTCCCTGGTGATATACTCATCTCCTTAATAAGCTTTCTCACTCTTTAAGACTTGGAGTATGTTTCATTGGCTCTACTACTCCAGGGCACAGACCCTAATCGGGTAGCAGCTTCATACACTTTTTTCACCATGGAATCTTTTTGCGCATTCCTCTGAACACTCCTGGACAAAGCTATATTAGGAGTCACAGAGGTTCTTGCAAAAATTTTTAGTTAAAATTGTACTATGTGTTACTAATTTTTAGAATTTTAAATGGGAATGACAATATATACAGATTTTAAAATGCTTGATAAACCATTTTAAAAGTCATCACTGCCATACCTGTTCCCATCGGCATCTTTCCAGGCTGTTTCCAGAGCTGCTGAGAAATGGCAGCAACCCAGGAAGACCTGGTTATTGACAGGTATCTGATTCCCAGGGGGGTGAGTGTGGTTGACACTGGGGTGGGGAGTTGGGCTGCACAGTGGTTGTTGAATGGAAATCTGTTTCCATGTTTAGGAACGCTTTGAACCTAAGCAAAGATCAATAGGTTTCCTTTACTTCTGTGTATATTTTATAAGGAAAATGGGGCTTTAGGAGCGAGGAGGTGAATTGTGTGATTTTACTGCTTTGGCAAAGACAAACTACAACTCACAGGCCTGTTCCCCCTGGGAGTTCTGGAAGCAGCAACTCCTTCTCAGTGGCTCCACTGACGTTCAGGGTGGGTGGGCTGTGAACTGGGTCAGGGGAGGTGGGCTCATCCGCATGGCCTCCTGGGGGACGGTTTCCGGGAGGGCTCTTGTGCTAGCTCTGTTCCTGTGCAACGTTGCTCTTTAGTCCTTTCTGTTATAAATGGTTTCCTCAGACCCAGCTGGCCCTTTGTCACTATGCCACACCCTATGAGGATGAGGACTTTCCTAGGCCCAGAGAGTTTTGGCCAGAGCACTGGCTGTGGTAGGGAAACACGGATAGAGTTGACAATTTAGTTTCATCGTGTTTGGCTACTGGGTTCGCAGCTGGTTGGGGGAGTGGGGAGGATTGCAGAACTAGAGCTCCACCTCGTCTTGATCCAGGTAGGAGACATGGGAGCAGACTTTGGCCTGTGGGATTTGACCTCTTTTACTGGGCTCCACTGCATCAAGACTTGTAGGTGACAAAAGAGAACATGATTTTGAAAAGCTAAAAGCAAGAGCTTTGTATTAAATCCCTTTTATATTTTAAAACACCACCCCTGGCAGTAGCCATTGTTAGACCCATGGCCGCCTGCCCTCTGGCCTCCTCCTTGGAATTGTGTGGGCAGAAGCTAGAGATGTTAGAGGTCTGAGGAACTAAGAGGTGTGTGTGTGAGTGTGTGTGCGTGTGTGTTTGTGTGTGTGTGTGTGCATGTGCACACGCTATGTGGGGAATGCACAAGGGCTCAAGAAAACTCTCTTCTTTACATGAGGAGTTCTGGAGAGTGGTGAGTATGGGAAGGTATCAAATGAAAAAAAAAAGGTGTCTGAAAATCACAGGAGAGCCTCTTCTTCTTCTTCTTTTTTTTTTACTTTATTTATTGTGTTTTAAGTGAAAATTTACAAATCAAGTCAGTCTCTCATACAAAAACTTATACATAAATTGCTGTGTACTCCTAGCTGCTCTCCCTGTAATGAGACAGCACACTTCTCCTCTCCACCCTGTATTCCCCATGTCCATCCAACCAGCTCCTGTCCCCCTCTGTCTTCTCATCTCGCCTCCGGACAGGAGCTGCCCACATAGTCTCTTGTGTCACCTTGAGCCAAGAAGCTCACTCCTCACCAGTATCATTTTCTGTCTTATATTCCAGTCCAATCCCTGTCCGAAGAGTTGGCTTTGGGAATGGTTCCAGTCTTGGGCTAACAGAGGGTCCGCGGATCATGACCTCCGGGGTCCCTCTAGTCTCAGGCAGACCATTAAGTCCGGTCTTTTATACAAGAATTTGAGGTCTCCATCCCCCCTGTTTTCCTGCTCCCTCAGGGGTTCTCTGTTGTGTTCCCTGTCAGGGCAGTCATCAGTTGTGGCCATCTAGTTCTTCTGGTCGCAGGCTGATGTAGTCTCTGCTTTATGTGGCCCTTTCTGTCTCTTGGGCTCATATTTACCTTGTGTCTTTGGTGTTCTTCATTCTCCTTTGCTCCAGGTGGGTTGAGACCTATTGATGCATCTTAGATGGCTACTTGCTAGTGTTTAAGACCCCAGACACCGCTCACCAAAATGGGACACAGAATATTTTCTTAATACATTTTGTTATGCCAATTGACCTAGATGCCCCCTGAAACCATGGTCCCCAGACCTCTGTCCCTGCTACTCTGGCCTTCAAAGCATTTGGTTGTATTCAGGAAACTTCTTAGCTTTTGATTTAGTCCAGTTGTACTGATCTCCCCTGTATTGTGTGTTGTCTTTCCCTTCACCTAAATTGTTGGTTTGGTCAGTGGTTTATTGACTTTGTTGATCTTTTCAGAAAACCAGCTTTTGGTCTTGCTAACTCCTTCAGTTGTTTTTCTGTTCTCTATTTCATTTAATTCTGCTCTCATTTTTATTATTTGCTTTCTTCTGGTGACTGAGGGTTTCTTTTATTGCTCTCTATTTGTTCAAGTTGTAGGGATAATTCTTTGATTTTGGCGCTTTCTTCTTTTTGGATGTGTGCATTTATTGTTATAAATTGACCTCTGAGCACTGCTTTAGCTGTGTCCCAAAGGTTCTGATAGGAAATGTTTTCATTCTCATTGGATTCTATAAATTTCTGTATTCCATCCTTAATTTCTTCTATAACCCAGTTTTTTTGAGCAAGGCGTTGTTCAGCTTCCATGTGTTTGAATTTTTTCCCTGCTTTTTCTGTTATTGATTTCTACTTTTATGGCTTTATGGTCAGAGAAGATGCTTTGTAATATTTCAATGTTTTGCATTCTGTTAAGGCTTGCTTTATGACTTAATAAATGGTCGATTCTTGAGAACATCCCATGTGCGTTGGAAAAGAAAGTATAGTTGGCTGCTGTTGGGTGGAGTGTTCTGCATGTGTCTATGAGATCAAGTTGGTTGATTGTAGAATTTAGATCTTCTGTGTCTTTATTGAGCTTCTTTCTGGATGTTCTGTCCTTCACCAAAAGTGGTGTGTTGAAGACTCCTACTATTATTGTGGAGCTGTCTATCTTCCTTTTCAGTGCTGTTAGAGTTTGTTTTATGTATCCTGAAGTCTTGTTGTTGGGTGTGTAGATATTTAATATGGTTATATCCTCCTGGTATATTGTCCCTTTAATCATTATATAGTGTTCTTCCTTATCCTTTGGGGTGGATTTAACTTTAAAGACTATATTGTCAGAAATTAATTTTGCCACTCCTGCTCTTTTTAGATTGCTGTTTTCTTGATATATTTTTTCCATCCTTTGAGTTTTAGTTTATTTGTGTCTCTGAGTCTAAGGTGTGTCTCCTGTAGGCAGCATACAGATGGATTTTTTTTTTTTATCCATTCTGCCACTCTCTTTTTATTGGTGCATTTAGTCCATTTACATTCAGTGTAATTATGGATAGGTACAAGTTTAGTGCTATCATTTTGATGTCTTTTTTTGTGTGCTGTTGACAGTTTCTATTTTTCCACTTAATTTTTTGTGCTAAATAGTTTTTCTTTATATATTGTCATGGATTGAATTACATCCCCCCCTCAAAATGTCTGTATCAACTTGGTTAGGCCATGTGTGGTTGTCCTCCATTTTGTGATTGTAAGTTTATGTTGAGAGGATTGGGGTGGGATTGTAACACCACCCTTATTCAGGTAACCTCCCTTATCCAAGGTAAAGAGAGTTTCCCTGGGGTGTGGCCTGCACCACTGTTTATCTTTCAAGAGATAAAATCAAAAGGAAGAAAGCATAGCGTTGGGGACCTCATACCACCAAGAAAGCAGCACCAGGAGCAGAGCACATCCTTTGGACGTGGGGTCCCTGGGCCTAAGAAGCTCCTCAACCAGGGAAAGATTGAGGACAAGGACTTTTCTTCAGAGCTGACAGAAAGAGAAAACCTTCCTCTGGAGCTGAAGCCTTGAATTTGAACTTTTAGCCTACTTTACTGTAAGGAAAGCCATCCACTTGTGGTATTTCTGTTATAGCAGCACTAGATGACTAAGACAATTGTGATTTCCTCTTTTTCATTGTTGTTGATTTTGTTTTTGCTGAGTCTTTGTTTTTCTTGTAATTTATTTTGATGTGTAGGATTGTTAGTCTCCTTTGTAGTTACTTTAATATTTACCCCTATTTTTCTAAGTCTAAACCAAACCTTTATTTCTTTATATCACCTTGACTTCCTCTCCACATGAAAGATCTATGACTGCATTTTTTTAGTTCCTCTTTATTGATTTAATGTTGTCATCTTTTACATAATAACATCTCTTTCCCTGTTTTGAGTATTTTTTTTTTATCTTGATTTGTTTTTGTGATTTCCCTACTTGGGTTGATATCTGATTGCTTTGCCCTGTGTTCCAGTCTTGGGTTATTATCTGATGTTATTGATTTTCTAACCAGAGGACTCTCTTTAGTATTTCTTGTAGTTTTGGTTTCATTTTTGAAAATTCCCTAAACTTCTGTTTATCTGGAAATGTCCTAATTTCACATCCATATTTGAGAGACAGTTTTGCTGGTTGTATGATTCTTGGTTAGCAATTTTTTTCCTTCAAGGCTTTATGTCATCCCATTGCCTTCTTGCCTTCATGGTTTCTGCTGGGTAGTCTGAGCTTATTCTTATTGACTCTCCTTTGTAGGTGACTTTTTGTTTATTCCCTAGCTGCTTTTAAAATTCTCTCTTTATCTTGGTTTTGGCCAGTTTAATCATAATATGTCTTGGCGACTTTCTTTTGGGATCTGCTTGTGTGGGGTTCAATGAGCATCTTGGGTTGATATCTTCTCATCTTTCACGATATCAGGGGAGTTTTCTGCTGACAAGTTTTCAACAATTCTCTGTTTTCTGTTATCCCTCCCTATTCTGCTACTCCAGTCACACGTAGGTTATTTCTCTTGATAGTGTCCCACATGATTCTTAGGTTTTCTTCATTTTTAAAAGTTCTTTTATTTGATCTTTCTTTGAATATATTGGTGCCGAGTGTTTTGTCTTCAGTCTCACTAGTTCTGACTTCTGTTTCCTCAATTCTGCTCCTCTAACTTTCTATCGAGTTGTCTAAATCTGAAATTTTATTGTCAATCTTCTGAATTTCTGATTTTCGTCTCTCTTGCAGCCTATTAAATTTGGTATTATGCTCTTGAATAACCTTTTTAATTTCCTTGACTGCTTTATCTGTGTGTTCCTTGGCTTATTCTGCATTTTCTCTGATTTCCTTTCTGATCTTTTGAAGAGTTCTGTATATTATTAGCCTTTTGTATTCTACATCTGGTAATTCCAGGAATATTTCTTTGTCTGGAAGATTCCTTGAATCTTTGTTTTGGGAGCTTGTTGAAGTGATCATGGTCTGCTTCTTTATGTGATTTGATATCGACTGTTGTCTCCAAGCCATCTAAAGTTATTGTATTAATTTGTTTCATGTTTGCTTACCATGTCCTAGCTTCTTACTTTGTTTTGTTTTGATATGCCCAAATAAGCTGCTCAAGTGAGCTAGCTTGATTACTGGCACCTTTGAAGCTCTAATGTCCTGTCACCAGATGGATAGGTATGTTACCAGGTATATGAGCCTAGAAGTCACTTTACTTTTCTTCTATGGATTCAGCTCAGGTGTCCAGGTAGTCAGTCATCAAGTGTGTTATGCAGGCTTTCACCTGCAGTCTTAGAGGAGCAGGGGTGATTGGTGTAGGCACAGATATCTGGTTGAGGCAGGGAGTCACACTTTGAGCAAGGCAGGGGGCTGACAACTGTCCTTGGAGTGTCTGTGAGGAAAGTGTATTCCTCTTCCCTAAAGTGCATGGGTGCGTGGGCTCTGCAGTGGGACCATGGGCACCCAATGCTTTTGGCTGTAAGGACTGGGAGGCACCACTTATCCTTACATCTCTGTTATGGGTGGCTAGGTGGTGTGGGTGGAACCACTAGTCCTCATGCCCCTGATGTGGGTAGGTGAGGACTCTGCTTAACAGGCAGAGTGGTGTCAAATGTCAAAAACTTGTCTGTCCACTGCACAGCTGAAACAGTGGAAGTCAGACCTCCAGTGTATATACCATTTCACTGTGCCAACAAGGGCCTAAGCTGCTGAAATTGCCCGCACATGTCCACGCAGGGGTGAAAGACATTCAAAGTCTGTGGACCACTTGTGCCTGGACAGGAGCCACTTCTGCCCTGAGTTCCCAGCTTAGGGGAGTTAGCAGATTATTTTTTCCCCATTTGTTAATTTGTTCCTTCTCCAAGGCCAGGAGAATGGCTCAGGGAGTGCTTCAAGACCTATCTCAGGCCCAGAGAAAGTGATGGCCACTGGAGCCAGCTCAGGGGCTGGGGCACAAGGAGAAGGGATCAGATAAATGGGAGAGAATTCTTTCAAAAGGGGTGCTTTTTGATCTGCAGGGTAAATTAGATGCAAGTACTTATCTTTTGTCAGGAGTGCTGTTTTTCACTGATTCCTGAGGCGTGAGTAGACTCTGTGCTGTTTGCTCTCTCTCACTGAAAATGCATCGTGAACTCTACTGCCAGCTTGGCTGCAGTTGTGCCAGAGTATCAGCCCTGCAAGGCACCAGTTCCCACAGAGTAAGGTCTAACAACTCCTCACTGCTTCTGAACCATCTCTCCTTTCCCTCGCCTTTCAGTCTGATTACTTAACTTTGCCTTTGATGTTGAGGGCTCCTAGCTTGTCATATATATAATAGATTCACTTGTTTTTTTTGGTCTTTGTTGTAAGAGGGACCACTGGAAGCATCTGGCTACTCTGCCATTTTGGCCCCACCTCCTTATTTATTTATAGAGCTAAGTGCATATACACTTTTCAAATTTTGAAGAAGTCCTTTATCAGTTTTTAATGGTAGTGTAATATTTTCCAAGAAATTTCGAAGAGAGCTACCTGGCCAACCTACTGGAAGAGATACATACTTACGCCTATTCACAATAAAGATGATCCCACCAAATGCAGAAATTATTGAACAATATCATATGCAAGTAAAATTTTGCTGAAGATCATCCAGAAGTGGCTGCAGCGGTACATCGACAGGGAACTGCCAAAAATTCAAGCTGGATTCAGAAGAGAACATGGAACCAGGAATACCTTTGCTGATGTCAGATGAATCATAGCTGAAAGAAGAGAATACCAGAAAGATGTTTACTTGTGTTTTATTAACTATGCAAAGGCATTTGACTGTGTGGATCATAACAAATTATTGATAACATTGCAAAGAATGGGAATTCCAGAACACTTTATTGTGCTCATGAGGAACCTGTACCTAGTTCAAGAGGCAGTCATTTGAACTGAACAAGGGGATATTGTGTGGTTTAAAGTCAGGAAAGGTGTGTGTCAGGGTTGTATCCTTTCATCATACCTATTCAATCTGTATTGTGAGCAAATAATCTGAGAAGCTGGACTATATGAAGAAGAATGGGGCATCAGGATTGGAGGAAGACTCATTAAGAACCTGTATTATGCAGTTGACACAACCTTGTTTGCTGAAGGTGAAGAGGACTTGAAGCACTTACTGAAGAAGATCGAAGACCACAGCCTTCAGTATGGATGACACCTCAACATAAAGAACAAAAATCCTCACAACTGGACCAATAAGCAAACTCATGATAAATGGAGAAAACATTGAAGTCATCAAGGATTTTGTTTTACTTAAATCTACAATCAATACCCATGGTAGCAGCAGTCAGGAAATCAAAAGACTCATTGTATTGCACAGATCTGCTGCAAAAGACCTCTTTAAAGTGTTGAAAAGCAAAGGTAACACCTTGAAGACTAAGGTGTACCTGACCCAAGCCATGGTGTTTTCAGTCGACTCATATGCATGCGAAAGCTGCACAGTGAATAAGAAAGGCTGAAGATTTGATGCCCTTGAATTGTGGTGTTGATGAAGAACAGTGAATATACCATGGACTGCCAAAAGAATGAGCAAATCTTTCTCAGAATTACAACTGGAATGCTCCTTAGAAGCAAAGATGGTGAGACTATGTCCAGGTGTCCTAACATTCTTTCCTGCATGTTTCCCACATGTCACAGAGGTGCTTTCCTCCAGACTCTCAGGGAGCTTAGAACAGAGCACTGAGGGGCTAGGAACTATCGATGGTAGCATGACAGACTGTAGCATGACAGACTGACATGACAGACTGTAGCATGGGAGGGAGGTGGAGAGAGTCTGGATAGTCAGGCACTGGGGGAGGCATCAGAAGCCTGGGGAAGGTGAGGGTATGTTGCAAAGGGGAAGAGGGAAGAGAAGGAGGTGTGGGAGCGCACCACCTTTGCCCAGAGCTTGCTTTGGTTGGGCAAAATCACAGGTGACCCAGCAGGACTGTGGAAATGGGACCAGCAGTGTCAAGTGGCCATCCACCTACGTCAGATGTGGGCAGCTGAGAGTTGGCATGGCTGGGTGGGTGTGGCTTCCAGAGCAGTGTCCCTGAAAGGCTGCTGGGAATTAGGGGCCCCTTTTCCAAAAAAAAAAAAAAATTTTTTGGACATGGCCCAGTCCCAGCTGTGTCCAATAAGAGAGGCCTCTCCTTGTGCGTGGGCAGGAGCGTGGCCAGCTGCTCTGAGCCTGTTTCCTCATCTACTCATAAGCTGGTACTGCCTACCCCACAGGTGTGTGAAGAATGAATACAGTGCATGGGTGGAGCCTATGCCTAAGAACTGGACGTTGCTGTCACTGGTGTGCCTACTCTAAGTTTCTGTCACTGGTTTTCAAGGTCTCAGACTCCATAAAATGCTGCTGCATATACCATTTGCAGGCAGATGCCATTTCCAATCAGCTGTGCGAGGCTTCCTGGGCTCTGGCAGCCTGAAGAACTGGGGGTGGGGGGAGACACCCAAGAGAGGCCAGCTGAGGATGCACTGCTAGCTGCCCCTGAAGATGGTAGAGTTGGGAGAGGGTTAGAAATTGGATGTTTGTTGGTGGTGGTGATGATTGCCAGCAGGAAACCCTGGTGGCATAGTGGTTAAGAGCTATGGCTGCTAACCAAAAGGTCAGCAGTTGGAATCCACCAGGAGCTCCTTGGAAACTCTATGGGGCAGTTCTGTTCTGTCCTGTAGGGTCTCTATGAGTCAAAATCAGCTCAATGGCAGTTTTTTTTTTTTTTTTTTAATAACACTATATCCAATGAAACCCTGGTGGCATAGTGGTTAAAAGCTGGGCAGCTAACCAAAAGGTCAGCAGTTTGAATCCACCAGCCACTCCTTGGAAACTCTATGGGGCAGTTCTACTCTGTCCTACAGGGTTGCTATGAGTCAGAATTGACTCAGTGGAGCCAGGTTTGTTTGTTTGTTTTTGGTTTATTTCCAATGAAGTTTTTGGATAGAGAGTCCACATTTCTACTTGTGCCAATATAGAAAGACAGAATCATTATTTGTAATTGCCAAGAAAAAAAAGAAGCCTCAAATAGCCCTAGGAATGAGAAAGGAGACATAACTACAAGTACAATAGAATTTTTTTTTAATCAAGAAATTGCCATGAACAGCTTTTTGCTGAGAAATTTGGAAACTTAAATAAAACATACAATTTACTAGAAAAATATGAAATTGCCCAAATTGACTCAAAAGAAAGAGACTAGACCTAGTATGTTGACTACATCTAGTCAGTGCAGGAAAGATCTATCCACAAAAACGTTCCAGAGCTAGACAGTTTTACCAAGCATCCAATGAACAGGCTAAACACCAAAACCAAACCCACTGCTGTTGAGTCGATTCTGACTCATAGCAATCATGATCATATACAAATTATTTCAGAGAATAGAAAAAGGAAAAATTTCCCAACTCATTTTATGAGACTTGCATAGCCTTGATATTCAAACCTGAAAGGATAATGTGAGAAAGGAAAACTACAGGACAATCTCATTTACTAGGAAATATGAAAAAAAAAGAAAAATTGGCAAATTGCATCCAGCAATGTATAAAACAAAATTAGGTATATTTAGGCATGCAAAGATGGCCTACCACAAATTTGTTAATATAATTTGAAAATTATATGATCATCCCAAAAGTTAACTGATAAAATTCAACACCGCTTTATGAAGAAAATCTCTTAGCACACCAAAAACAGAAGGGCCTTTCTTAACCAAATAAATGGTGCCTACCTCTACCCTACCTGGAAACCCTGATGGTGTAGTGGTTAAGTGCTACAGCTGCTGACCAAAAGGCTGGCAGTTTGAATCCACCAGATGCTCCTTGGAAACTCTATGGGGCAGTTTTACTCTGTCCTATAGTGTTTTTTTTTTTTTTTTTTTAATAGTGTAGCTGTGAGTCAGAATCAACTCCATAGCAGTGAGCTTTTTTTTTTTTTTTTTTAACTCCAGCCCTACGGCAAACATGCACATAGGCTACAGGGAGGGAAAGGGATGACTTTAATGTTGAAATGTTAAATGTGTTCCCTCACAACCAGAAACAAGATATTTTCCTTGCACAGAAAAACCTTTAGAATGATCACACCAGCTCCTTGGGAGAGTGGAGGTGGGAGGGGGCTTTGTTTTTTGCTTTTGCATCTTCTGCGTAGTTGCAAGGTTTTCAGTGAGGATGTGGTGCCCGCTCAGGAAGGAATAAAGACTGTGTGGTGCATTGAGCTTGAAGTTAGGAGACCTGTGGCACATGGGAATGTGTAAGCGGCTCTCTGGGGCCAGCGAAGGAGAGTTAGATGTTCAGATGGAGCCGTCTTGATGCTGCAGCTGCCTAAAGACAAGCCATTCAATTGAATTCTTCACCATTGACAAGGTGACCAGTTCAGCACACCTCCTCATTGAAGTCCCAACCCCTGTCTGACCCCATCCTGGGGCCCCAGCCCACCCTGAGGACCCATCAATGGGTTTGGGGAAGGAGTCAGGGCAGAGCAGGGACTGCCTGGGTCACATAAGACAATATATGTTCTCTAAAACTGACACTTTGTATTAGGTGATTGGAGAAAGTGGGCAGTGCAGAAAGGGTTTGAGTAGCAGACCAAGTGTCAATAGCTAATCTGCCACACTGAATTGTCCTACTGGGCTACTGAGCAAGGTCCTTCCTCCACTCTAGGAACATACATGCTTTTGGACAGAGGAATGGCAGGTTGCCTGTTGTTCCCTAAGCCCAGGGACCTTAATGTAGAGTGTCAGGCCAATGCCACTTGGTAGGGGAGATTACTGCTGCAGGCTGATGGATACTTGGAGTCCCTAGGTGGTTCAAATGTTTAATGTACTCAACTGCTAACCAAAATGTTGGGGGTTCAAGTTCATACAGAAGCACCTTGGAAGGAAGGCCTGATGATCTAATTCCTAAAATTCAGCCACTGAAAAACCTATAGAGCGCAGTTCCACTTTGACACACATGGGGTCATCATGAGTCAGTGTGAAAATGACGTGGTGGTGTCATCTGACCTCCTCTGGCTTCATGATGGGGAAGAACCATTATCAACATCAATAGCTCAAGGCCGATTCCCGTGAGGCAGAGGTCAAATATACCTCCACCCTCCAGCCTTTTTACCAATTTTGACACCAGCCGTTCCTCCCATGGCACTCTCTACTTCTCTGTTGGGTTCAGTAATTCTTTGCAATGGCTACACAGAACTCACAGACAATACTCATGATTATGGGGTTTATTAGGGAAGTAACAGGGTATAACTCAGGATTAGAAATGACTCAGGGTATAGTTCTTCGATCAGGACAGCTTCTTCTCAGCTGTGCCACAGGCAGGCCTCTCTCTGGCCCTTGGCTCATCAGTCCAGCCTCTGCCCTGCTTAGGCAAGTGTTACAAAGCTTTTTAGCTCCATCTGTAAGTGCCCAGAGACACTTCACTCTGCCAGTAAGCCTCAGTCTAAAGGCACTCAGCTCTCTAGCTCTGTGGGTGGGCAAACCTAGCTCTGCCAAGTGCCTGGAGGCACCCTACTCAACCAGCAAGCCTCCTGATGGCAAGCCTCCTGCCTGAAGGCGCTCAACTTTCTTGTTCTATAGGCCAGGAAGCCCACCATGCTGTCTCCTGCCAGTCTCCTGGTTCTGCTACCTCTGATGTCATCATTTCCCTGCTGCTGCTTCTCACCATCTCTTGCTGTCTCTGGGGATACAGTTCTCTCTCTTTCTGTCTCCTGGTCTAGGAGGTTCTTCTTTTTGGTGTTGGTGAAGTCCCTACTTTCCGACTCTGGGATGGCTCATTTTAAGCCTAGAGGGATGGCAAAAGTGACCAATCCACTGTTAGTGTTCCAAAACAAAAGAAAAACCAAAAAAAAAAAAAAAAACCCAAAACCCAAACCTGTTGCTGTCTAGTTGATTTCAACTCATAGGACCCTATAGGACAGAGTAGAACTGCCCCATAGGGTTTCCAAGGAGTAGCTGGTAGATTAGAACTGCCAACTTTTTGGTTAGCAGCCTGAGCTCTTAACCATTATGCCACCAGGGCTCTTGTTAGGGTTTCATTCACCTTATTTGCATGGCCGCCCCACCCCCAAGGATGCCATATTAGCAAGCTGTCTAATCCCCTTGATAGAGTTAAGAAGACTATGGCTAGAAGGACCATATTAAATAATTCACTGCACTGCATATAATCCAGCTTCTTGGATTATTTTCTCAGCATACAGATTGAATAGGTATGGTGAAAGGATACAACTGTAACACACACCTTTCCTGACTTTAAACCACTCAGTATTCCCTTGTTCTCTCCAAACAACTGCTTCTTGATCTATGTACATGTTCTTCATGAGCACAATTAAGTGTTCTGGAATTTCCATTCTTTGCAATTTTATCCATAATTTGTTATGATCCACACAATCGAATGCCTTTGCATAGTTAATAAAACACAGGTAAACATCTTTCTGGTATTCTCTGCTTTCAGCCAGGATCCATCTGACATCAGCAATAATACCCCTCATTTCATGTCCTCTGAATCCATCTTGATTTTCTGGCCGTTCCCTGTAGATGTACTGCTGTAACTGCTTTTGCATTATCTTCAATGAAACTTTACTTTCATGTGATACTAATGATATTGTTCTATATTTTCCACATTCTGTTAGATCACCTTTTGTCATGGATTGAATTATGGCCCCCCCATATGTGTATCAATTTGGCTGGGCCATGACACTCAGTATTGTGTGACCAAGTGTGACCTACCTATTATAAATCCTGCCTCTATGATGTTAATGAGGGAGGATGAGCGGCAGTTGTGTTAGAGTGAGACAGAACTCAACCTACAAGATTGGATTGTGTCTTGTGTCAAACTCTTGAAATATAAAAGAAAGAAGCGAGTGTAGAGACGGGGACCGCAAACCACCAAGAAAGAAGCACCGAGAGCAGAGTGTGTCCTTTGGACCTGGGGTTCCTGTGCAGAGAAGCTCCTAGTCTAGGGGAAGATTGACTAGAAGGACCTTCCTCCAGAGCCGACCGAGGAAGAAAGCCTTCTCCTGGAGCTGATGCCCTGAATTTGGACTTTTAGCCTACTTTATTGTGAGGAAATAAATTTCTCTTTGTTAAAGCCATCCACTTGTGGTATTTCTGTTATAGCAGCACTGGATGACTAAGACACCTTTCTTTGAAATGGACACTAATATGGATCTCTTCCAGTCAGCTGGCCAGATAGCTGTCTTCCAAATTTCTTGGCATAAACGAGTGAGTGCTTCCACTGCTGCATCCCTTTGTTGAAACATCTCAATTGGTATTCCGTCATTTCCTGGAGATTTGTTTTTCCCCAATGCTTTCAGTGCAGCTTGGACTTCTTCCTTTAATACCATTGGTTCTTGATCATGTGCTACCTCCTGAAATGGTTGAACATTGACTAGTTCTTTTTGGTATAGTGACTCTGTGTATTCCTTCCATCTTTTGATGCTTCTTGACTTCAATATTTTTCCCATAGAATCCTTCAATATTGCAACTCGAGACTTAATTTTTTTCTTCAGTTCTTTGAGCTTGAGAAAAGCCGAATGTGTCCTGCCCTTTTGGTTTTCTAACTCTAGGTCTTTGCACATTTCATTGTAATTCTTTACTGTCTTCTTGAGCTGTCCCTAGAAATCTCTGTTTAGTTCTTTTATTTAATAATTTCTTCGATTTGCTTTAGCTGCTATATGTTCAAGAGCAAGTTTCAGAGTTCCTTGTGACATTCATTTTGGTCTTTTTTTTCTTTCTTGTCTTTTCAATGACCTCTTGCTTTCTTTATGTATGATGTCCTTGATGTCATCCCACACCTTACCTGGTTCTCGGTCATTAGTGTTCAATGCATCAAATCTATTCTTGAGATGGTCTCTAAAATCAGGTGGTATATACTCAAGGTTGTACTTTTACTCCCTTGGACTTGATCTGATTTTTTTTTTCAGCTTCAACTTGAACTTGCATATGAACAATGGATTGTCTCTTCCACAATTGTTCCCTGGCATTGTTATGACTGATAATGTTGAGCTTCTCCATCATTTTTTTTCCACAGATGTAATTGATTTGATTCCTGTGTATTCTATCTGGCGAAGTCCACATATATAGATGCTGTTTATGTTGTTGAAAGAAGGTGCTTGCAAAGAATAAGTCATTGATCTCGCAAAACTCTGTCATGTGATCTCTGGTGTCATCAGAGAAAATATATCAAGGCTATATTTTCTAACTAGTGATCCTCCTCCATTTCTTTCCTTTTTTTTTCTTGTCTAAATATAAAGGGTCTATTCACTTTTTTTGGAAACCAAGATGGCGTAGTGGTTAAGAGCTATGGCTGCTAACCAAAAGGTCAGCAGCTCTAATCCACCAGGTACTCCTTGGAAACTCTATGAAGCAGTTCTACTCTATCCTATAAGGTCACTATGAGTTGGAGTCCACTGGACAGCAGTGGGCATTCACTTTTTTTCCTTGACCTTCTTTATTTCCAACTTTCACTTTCCAATCACCAATAATTTTCAATGCATCCTGATTGCATGTTTGATTAATTTCAGACTGCAGAAGTTGGTAAAAATCTTCAATTTCTTCGTTTTTGGCATTAGTATTTGGTTTATAAATTTGAATAATAGTCATATATACTGGTCTTTCTTGTAGGCATATGGGTATTATCTTATCATTGACAGCATTGTACTTCAGGATAGATCTTGAAATGTTCTTTTTGATGATGAATGCAAAGCCATTCCTCTTCAAGTTGTTGTTCCCAGCGTAGGAGACTATGATTGTCTGATTCAAAATGGCCAATACCAGTCCATTTCAGCTCACTAATGCCTAGGATATCAATGTTTATGTGTTCCATTCCATTTTTGATAATTTCCGATTTTCCTCACTTCATACCTCATACATTCCAAGTTCTGATTATTAATGGATATTTGCAGCTGTTTATTTTCATTTTGAGTCATATCACATCAGCAAATGAAGGTCCTGAAAGCTTTACTCCAACTACATCATTAAGGTTGACTCTACTTTGAGGAGGCAGCTCTTCCCCAGTTGTATTTCGAGTGCCTTACCAACCTGAGGCACTCATCTTCCAGCACTGTATCAATATTCTGCTGATAAACAAGTAGTGGATATTGCCTTATACGTGTGTGCAATATTTATTTATTGGTAATACGCTATGCATTTGCACAAGGAAATGGTGATATACTTACAAATTCTGCTCTTGAATATAGGCTTTCTAATACTGGCATCAACACTTTATGTGAGGAGGCAATTTCAGTGTCTAATCTGAAAAGGTAGTATAGGAATGTTTCTGTAATACTGTAATTATGGGAGGAAAACATCAGAGGCAACACTTTATTTTGTGCAACCAGATTTAGATACTGTAGAAAGGTTCAAAGTATAAAGGACCAAGATCCTTAGCTTTTTTCTGCAAACTAGCACTTACTTTCTAGTCATAGCACCTAATGAAGTTGAATATTAATTTTTATTTGGAAGAAATAATGAATTAAAAGCCTCTGGAAAAATAAATAATCAGGTTTTGTAATCAAACTTGACTATGAAGTAGATGTATAAGAACTGAAAATCTGATTATGCGAAATCTCATTTCCTCATTTGAGAGAGAGGAATTAAATAAGCATAGTAGAAAATAATATGACTGTAGAACATTTTTATTTCAAGGAAAAAACAAATATATGAACAGACATGGTGTAGATAGAATAACATTGTTGTCATCATAGCATTTTATATATGCAAGCTGGAAATGTGGGGCCCAGCTGTGGGGTCCTGTGTAGGGCTCTCATGGGATGCCCTGGGCTTTCACAGTGTCAGCTGTGCCAAGTGCACAGCCTTTCATGCTATACTCACTGATGCTGGTGATAAAAAACCATGATTTTAACTTCCTTTCCTTTCTATCATGTCCCAATTCCATGATTCTTTCCACATAGTCCTTATTAAAAAATCACTTTCCTACTAACATATACCATGTCTTTTTTTCTCCTTTAGTAATAACTCTTAAGTAAGGTAGACATAGCATCCATTTCACAAGCCGTTTTTACTGAAGTATTCAATAATGTTGAAATCTGTGTGTGATGCCAGAATCACTGTAAAAACATGTACAGTTAAGTATGGAATTATCCGGTTAATTTAAAGCAGCAGTATATATATTAACTTTTATAAACCAGATGCAGTTTTATTCTGCTCCAGACTTAAATTTTTAAAATATCGACAGTAGCTAAGCAACTTGCAGTGGCCTCTTCTTTTGCATACAACATGACCCTCTAATGAAGTTATGGGCCTGCACCTTGGTCTGCAGTGCAGTGGACGCTGACTTGGCGGTCAGGTGGCTACTACTGGAGCCTGCTGCTCCATCTCAACACACAAGGAGAGAGGCACGCACACGTTAGGAGCCTCCTGATGTGATGCCAGAGAAAGGACTACCTCCCTAGCAGTTGTCTTTTTATCAGAGAAGAGCTGCACTGTATAAGGTGTCAATGACTGATTTTTCAGAAGTAGGTTGTCAGGCCTTCCTTCCAAGATGCTTCTCAGTGGACTTGAACTGCCAGCCTTTCTGTTGGGAGCACAGGGTGTCAGCCATTTGCACCACCCAGGGCCTCTATAGGAAGGACCCGGTACCCCCTATGACACGTTCTTGCCAAAGAAATTGAATCTGATAAGCCTCCAGATCCAATACCAGTTTACAGGAAATACAGGGTATAAAGTCCATGGGGGTACAACCAGCAAAATCCAGAATATCGGATAGTCTATAGGGCAAATAGCAGCTTTTTCAACAAATTAGTGGCAAGGGGGAAAAAAAAAGATGAAGGGAAAAGTATTACAGATTAAGACAGATTTAAGAGACATAACATCAACCAAATGCAATGTCTGGACTCGTTTGAACCCAAATTCAAACAAATCACTTATAAAGAGACATTTAAGAGATAAGGGAAATCTGAACACTTGCTAGGGGTGTATTTGCTAATATTAAGGAATTATTGTTAATTTTTTTGGTGTGATAAAAGTAGTTGTTATGTTACAAAATAGAGGTATGATCTCTTGGAGATGTCTTTTAAAGATATAAATGCTGTACACTGTTTACAATAGCGAAAAGATGGAAGCAACCAAGGTGCCCATCAATGGATGAATGGATAAATAAATTATGGTATATTCACACAATGGAATACTACACATCAATAAAGAACAATGATGAATCTGTGAAACATTTCGTAACATAGATCTTGACGGCATTACGCTGAGTGACATTAGTCAGTTGCAAAAGGACAAATGTTGTATGAGACCACTATTATAAAAACTCAAGCTAATCTGTTATTTACCTAAAAGGTGACCTCAGGGGCCAGTTAGGTTCGAGGTTTAAAGAGTATCTCAGGGCAATATTCGCAGGGAGTCCTCCAGTCTCACCTGGGCCAATAAGTCTGGATTTTTTAAGAAATTGAGATCTGTTCCACATTTTTGTCCCATTTTCTCGGGATCTATCTATTGTGGCCTGATCAGAACGGTCATCCATGGTAGCCGGGCACCATCTTGTTCTTCTGGTCTCAGGGTAGATGAGAGGCTGTGTTTTATGCAGATTATTAGTCCTGTAGACTAGTTTCTTCTTTGAGCTTTTGGTTTCCTTCTTTCTCTTTTGCTTTGGACTAGTAGAGACCTCTTGGATGGCCACATAAACTTTATGAACTATGTTATGCCAGATGACTAAGTTGTCCCACAAGACTATGGTCCTAAGTCTTCAAACTCGGAAAACCAATCCTGCGAGATGCTCGTTTAACTCTAAGAAGTTCCCTATGTGCTTGATTACATATATGAATATATATGCATGCACACACATACATGCATATATGTATGCATACATCTATAGATACACAAATATATACTCTCAAATACATACCTATATACATATACACCTACATAGATACATATATACCTGCACATACATTTTTTAGTTGTTGTTGCAAAATTGCTATAAAAAAATTTTTTTTATAGCAATTACCAAAAGGTCCTTTTTTCTTGTGTATATCTTAAAAAAAAAAAAAAAATTTTTTTTTTTTTTTATATCTTAGTGACATTGTTTTCCTTTGTCAAACTGTGGACACTTCATTCTCATCTGGTATTACCTTTCACATCACCAAAAATAACAAGTGTCTACTATCTAGAGAGTAAATCCACTTCTTGCCCCCCATCCCTGGTAACCTCTAATGAACATTAGTTTCTGTATGTTTACTTGTTCACGTCATTTCATAAAAGTGAGAACATACAACATTTGTTGTTTTGTTATTGACTTATTTTGCTCAACATAATATCCTTCGGGTTTATCCATATTCCAAGATGTTTTGGGAACTCAGTTTTCTTTATTACTGAGTAGTATTCCATTGTACGTATGTACCACAGTTTACTTACCCAGTCATCTGCTGATGGGCACTTAGGTTGTTTTCATCTTTTTGCTGTTGTGAATAAGTGCTGTGATAAATATAGGTGTGCATATGCCTATTCATGTCACTTCTATTAGATCTCTAGGGTATATAGCTAGGAACAGAATTACTGGGCCATATGCAGCTCTACCTCTAATTTTTGAGGGGCCTTCTGAATGTTTTCCACAACAGCTGTACCACTTTGCCTTCCTAAGCAAAGGATGGATGAGGGTTCCACTTTCTCCACATTCCCTCCAACACTTGCTATTATTTTTATTTTTAAAATTTTAGCCATCCTGGTGGTAGTGAAATTTTACCTCATTGTAGTTTGGTTGTCAGTTTTTTAAAATGTGCTGGTCAAATGACAGGGACAAACAGCTGGCCAGGCCTGGGAAGCAGCCAAGGCACAGGGCACTCAGGTGAGAGTCTGGAGTCCTGCAGGGCAAACACCCACATGGTGCTGACCCGCATGCCGCTCATGACCAAGGCAGGCATGCCTGGGATCATTGGGTTGATGTAAGTAAAAAGGAACTTACTGGAGGGGTACTGGGTCATCACCAAATTGGAGGAGCTGAACAGCCGTGCATCAGGAAGGACAGCTGTGGTGAAATGTGTTCTTTTATGCGGACTTTTGCCCTGATTCTTTAGAAAAACAGCTTTTTGTGAGCTAGCATTTACCTGGGTGAACTATCTTGAGCTTTCAATAAATAGCTTTCCTTTTATTTTAACAGAGTACACGTTTTTATTCTATGATACTTTAAACCTGTTCTGTGGGTCATTCCTAGCCCATCTCCCTCTGCCCCAAACCTCAGATGAAATCTGGGCAGTTTTCAAACCATTTGGGTCACTCCCAGGAAAGAAAAACTTTTCCAGTTGCTTTTAGCCTCTGTAACACTCGCATTTAATAATGAAAATATCCAGTCCAGTATAAATAAAAAATCTCTGAACTTTATTTAAAGGCAAGTGTCTCCCCTTGTTCAGTTTAGGCCTACTTCAAGCTGGGCGTCTGTAGGAGGGTGGTGGGGTGGTGTTGGTTTCTTCTCTATTTTCTACCTGCCTTGTTTCCACCCCCATCCCCACTCCCTACCTCTCCCACTAGCTCTTTGGCTTCTCTGGGTTTGGAGCTGGCAGGGAGGAAGGAGAGGTTGGGACAGGAAAGGTATTCTTTGATTGATGCTATTGACAGTGATCTTTGGCCTTGGTAGATAGCAAACCTCCTTTGGGGTTGTTTTTGGGAGTTTTCCCAAATGGGGACCCTCCAACTGCACTTCCCAAGAATGAGCAATGCATCTTCCCCAGGTGGCTTCTTAGGACTTCCTGCGAAGCCCTTGGCATCCAGGGCCCATTTCTCCTGTCTGGGTCTCCAAGCTCTCCTCTTGGGCAGAATCTAAAACTCCCCCACCTGGCTTCCTCTGTGTGGCTTCCCCATCCTTTTTCCCACCCTTGGTGGAAGAAGTTTCCTCCCTTTTGTCCCTATCCTTGAGTAGCTGTCTCTGCCAGCCTTTTATGTAGAGCTTTTTCGGGTGGGAATTAGGCATCAGTCTATGTACCCACAGACTTCAGGCAAGGGAGGTCAAACCCCTTTTACTCAGTATGAGGTATGGAGGTAACCTCAAGGGTTGCAGTGGGCTGAGGGAGAATAGGGGGTCTTGCCACCCATTGTACTCACAGCATTTGCAGCCTCAGCTGAAATGAGACAATCCTTTTTTAAATGCCCTATTGCATATGAGTCACAGCCTCTTTCCCTCAGAGCTCAGGCCTGGCTTGGTAATTCTCCTTAGAATGGCCCTCAGGAAGCCAACTGGACTGATTAGAGTTGGCACAGGAGATGAGATAGGCACATACTGCATACCAGCGGCAGTAATGGAGGTTCTGCAGCAGGGCCTTCTTCATTTCAGGCAAGGGGTGGAGCTGTCTCCTAGGATGGGTAGACTCTGCCTGGTGTGAAATGGGAGGGAAGGGACTGGCACTCATCGATGGCAACTTAGAGTTGGAGGGGAATATGAGTCAACCTCTCTATACTGTCCTGTCTTTAAACTCCATGCCCTTCTTTTTTTTTTTAATTGCTAACTTAATTGTTTTGTGGTCAGTATAATTTTGATTCTTTGAAATTTGTTGAGACTTGCTTTGTGGCTTCACACAAGTTTAATTTTTAAAAATGTTCCATTTATGCTTATGAAGAATGTATGTCCTCTTGAGATTGATCCAAGATGGTGGCCTAGTCAGACACACCATGCCGTCCCTTACAGCAAAGCCTGAGAAACAAAGTGCAACAGATACAGAAGACAGCCCTGAAACCCTGAGCATCAAATGAAAGCACATAAAATTAGATCAAACACCGACTGGAAAAAGAAACTAAGTGACAACAGCGAACAGGTAGAGATACGAAGCAGAGTGCTCTGTCAGCTGGTTTGGCACAGTAGGGCCATCTTCAGACAGTCAGCAGTGAACCCTGGGTAAGGAGCATAGGAAGTCAACATCATGAAACTCCCAACAGGAAACGGAGAAACTGCAAAGATGTACCCATAGTGAAGCAAGACGAGCAGGACATGAACTGGAGCTAAAGAGGGAAAGTACAGGAAGGAGGATGAGAACTTCAGGTATCCTAGCATACAGAGAGCAGGGAGGAAATCAGGACCCAGAGACAAGCTGGCTCTCCAGTGGCAGTACCTGACTTGTTGGCCGGGTGACAAACATGGAGCAATAGATGATCCCCACCCTTTTTTTGTTTTTTTTTTCTTTTTCTCTTCCTCCCTCCCCAGCCACCCGCCTTGCTCCCCTGCCAGAGACAGTGACTGCACAACCCCCAGCTGCCTTCCCTGTGCCTCCCCTGCCACAGAGAGTGCCTGTGTGCCCCCTGGCTACCCACCCCACCCCCTCCCCAGCCAGAAAGAGCACTTGTATGACACCAGGCCACCTGCTCCATCCCTTCTCTGTTGGAGAGCATTCCTGTGTGCCCCCTGGCTAACTGCCCCACCCCTCCCTTGCTGGAGAGAGGACCTGTGTGACCCCTCACTGCCTGTCCTGTCCCTCTCCCACTGGAAAGAGTGCCCACTGTGATGTATAAAAACAAAACAGAACAAAAAATCATAAATAAATAAAATAGCACCTTAATGCCTCAGAGACAGCAGACAAAATCAAATCATATAAAGAAACAAGATAAGATCACTCAACCTAGTGACCAAAATAAGGGGCAGAAACTCTTTCTCAGGAAGAAATTGTGATGGAACTGCCTATAAGAATTCAAAAGATTTATATATAGGGTCCTCAAAGAGATCAAGGAAAATACTGAGAAAACTACAAAGACAAAACCACAAGAATTGAGGAAAACAATACAAGAACAAAATGACAGATTAAATAAACAATTAGAAATCATACAAAAACAGCAACTAGACAACCAGAAGATTAACAATAAAATATCAGAGATAGATAACTCAGTCGAAGGACAAAGAAGTAGAATTGAAACAATGGAAGAAAGAATTAGCAAAATAGAGGATAAATCCCTTGATACCAATTCATATGAGGAACGATCAGAAAAAAAAAAAAAAAAGAATGAAAAAAATAAGGAAAGCCTAAGAGTTATGTGGGACACTATAAAGAATAATAATTTACATGTGATTGGAATCCCAGAATAGGAAGAGACAAAAAAAAAAAAAAAAAAAAAGCAAAAAAAAAAAAAAAAAGCACAGAGAAAAGTTTTGAAGATCTTCTGGATCCAAGAAGCTCAATGAACTTGTACAGGATAGAATGTAAAAGAAAGCCACCAAAATCTGTTGCCATTGGTTTGATTCCAACTCATAGCATCCCTAAAGGACAGAGTAGAGCTACCTCATAAGGTGTCCAGGGAGAAGCTGATGAATTCGAATGGCTGCACACTTAACCACTGTACCACCAGGGCTCCAGAAAGCCACCAGGACTAATCATAATCAAACTTTCCAAGTCCAAACATAAAGAGAGAATTCAGAAAGCAGCTCAGGAAAAAGAAAATATCACTACAAAGAGACTTCAATAAGACTAAGCTCTGATTTCTCGGCAGAAACCACGCAGGCACCAAGGCAATGGGATGACATATATGAAATTCTGAAAAAAAAAAAAAAAAAGAATTGCTAACCAAGAATTATATATGCAGCAAAATTGTCCCTCATATATGATGGTGAAAACAGGACATTCTCAGATAAACAGAAACAAAGGGAATTTGTAAAAACCACACTGTCTTTACAAGAAATAATAAAGGGATTTATTTCTTCATCTAGAGAACCAATGACACCAGACAACAACCTGAGTAAGCCACACAATGGCAACACCAAGATGCCAACCCATTCAGAGTAATCTCTAAAGTGAAATAAAAGTATAGAACTAAAAACAAGAAACCAGAGATGTCAACCTATAAGCAACAACAACTTCAAAACAAAAAGGGGGAATAAGTGATGTAGGCATAGAACTTTGATATGGAGAGAAAGCCATGGTGATAGCAAGAAAAAACAGACTGTTTTAAACTTAGGAAGATAAAGATAAACATCAGAATAACCACAGAGAAAGTTTATAAACCTACTCACCCAAATAAAGAGGAAGAAAGCTATAAAGACTCACTAAACACAAAATCAACAAAAATGAAGGGAATGAAAAGAAAATACATAAACAAAAAGAACTCAGCACAGAAAATTAAGCAGAACAAAGAAAATGGCAACATCACAACAAAAAGCATTACAAAATGACAACAGTAAATTCATACCTATTGATAATCACACTGGATGTAAATGGTTTAAATGCACCAGTCAAGAGACAGAGAGTGACAGAACGGATTAAAAAACCATGACTCATGAATATGTTGTCTACAAGAGACACGCCTTAGACACAAAGACTTAAGTAGGTTAAAAATCAAAAGATGGAAAAAAATATATCATGCAAACAGTAACCAAAAAAGAGAAAGAGTGGCAATATTAATCTCTGATAAAATAGACTTTAAATCAAAATCCATCATAAGAGACAAGGAGAAGCATCATATAATGATTAAAGGGTCAATCCACCAAGAAGACATAACCATAATAAATACCTATGTACCTGATAACAGAGCTCCAAATACATGAAACAAACTCTAACAGCAGTGAAAAGAGAAATTGAAAGTTCCACAATAATAGTACAAAAATAGTAGGAGACTTTAACACACCTCTCTTGATGAAGGACAGAACAAATAGAAAGATACTAAACAAAGATGCAGAATATCTAAATAGCACAATTAACCTACTTGACCTCATAGACATATACAGAACATTTCACCCAACAGCAGTATGGTATATATTCTTCTCCAATGTACGTGGATCATTTTCCAGAACAGACCACAATTTTAGGCCACAAAGCAATTCCTAGAATCAAATGAGAAGGAAACACAACATACCGAAATCTGTGGGACACAGCAAAAGCAGAGCTCAAAGGAGAATTCATAGCCATAAATGCACACATCAAAAAAGAAGAAAGGGCCAAAACCAATAGCTTAACCCTACAATTAAAAAAAAAACAAATAGAAAAACAGTAGCAAAAGAAGCCCATAATCACCAGAAAAAGGAAATAGCAAAGATTAGAGCAGAAGTAAATGAAATAGAAAACAAAAATATATAGAATCAACAAGACTAGAAGTTGGTTCTTTGAGAGGATCAATGAAATAGACAAACCACTGGCCAAATTGACAAAAGAAATGAATGAGAAGTTACAAATAACCAAAATACAACATTACAACAGAAACAACTGAAATAAAAAGGATCATAACAGAATACTATGAAAAAATGTACTCCAACAAGTTTGAAAACCTAGAAGAAACGGACGAATTTCTAGAAACACGCTACCTACCTAAACTAACATAAACTGAAGTAGAAAATTTAAACAAACCCATAACAAAAGGAGAAATTGAAGAGATTATACAAAAACTCCCAACAAAAAAAGCCATGACCCAGATGGCTTCACTAGAGAATTCTACCAAACATTCAAACAGTTGACACCAATTCTTCTCAAACTATTTTAGAACATAGAAAAGGAAGAAATACTCCTGAATTCATTCCATGAAGCCAGCATAACCTTAATACCAAAGCCAGGCAAAGACACCATTAAAAAAGAAAATTATAGACTACTATCCCTCATGAATATAGACACAAAAATTCTCAACAAAATCTTAGCCAATAGAATTCAACAGCATATTAAAAAAATAATACACCATGACCAAGTGGGATTCATACCAGGTATGCAAGGATGGTTTAACGTAAGAACATCAGTCAATGTAATTCAACACATAAGTAAAACAAAGGAAAAGAATCACATGATCATCTCAATTGATGCCAAAAAGGCATTTGATAAAGTCCAACTCATATTCTTGATAAAAACTCTCAGCAAAATAGGAATAGAAATAAAATTTCTAAACATAGTTAAGAGCGTATATACAAAACCAACAGCCAACATTATTTTCAATGGAGAGAAATTGAAAGGATTCCCTTTGAGAATGGGAACTAGACAAGGATACCCTTTACCACCACTTTTTATTAAATATTGTACTAGAAGTCCTAGCTAGAGCTGTGAGGTAAGAAAGTATTATAAAAGGCATCCAAGTTGGTAAGGAAGAAGTAAAACTATCCCTATTTGCAGATGGCATGATCCTATATGCAGAAAATCCCAGACATTCTACAAGAAAGTTACTGGAACTAATAGAAGAACTTAGCAAGGTGGCAGGGTACAAGATTAACATACAAAAATCAGCCAAATTCTTCTACACTGGAGCCCTGGAGGTACAGTGGTTAAGAGCTTGGCTGCCACCCAAAAGGCTGGCAGTTTAAATCCACCAGCTGCTCCTTGGAAATGCTATGGGGCAGTTCTAATCTGTCCTATGGGGTCGCTATGAGCCAGAATCAATTCGATAGCAACAGGTTTGGTCCCCTATACTAACCAAGAGAACTCCAAAAATGAAATTGGAAAACAATAGCATTACAGTAGCCCCCAAAAGATAAAATACTCAGGAATAAACCTAATTAGTGATGTAAAAGCCTTATACAAAGAAAACTACAAAATACTACTGCAAGAAACCAAAAAAGACCTGCGTAAGTGGAAAAACATACCATGCTCTTGGATATGAAGACTTAACATTGTGAAAATGACAATAGTACTCACAATTATCTACAGATATAGTGCAACCCCAATCCAAATTCCAACAACATCCTTAATGAGATGGAAAAACCAATCCCCAACTTTACATGGAAAAGAAAGCGGCCCCGGGTAAGTAAAGCATTACTAAAGAAGAAGAACAAAGTAGGAGGCCTCACACTCCTCAATCTCAGAACCTACTGTATAGCCACGGCAGTCAAAACAGGCTGGTACTGGTACAACAATAGACACATAGACCAATGAAACAGAATTAAGAACCCAGAAGTAAACCCATTCACTTATGGACAGCTAATCTTCAACAAAGGGTCAAAATCCATTAAATGGGGAAGAGACAGCCTCTTTAAAAAATGGTGCTGTCAAAACTGAATATCCATTTGCAGAAAAATGAAACAGGATCCATACCTCACACCATTCACAAATACTAAGTCAAGATGGATCAAAGACCTAAAGGTAAAACCTAAAACCACAAAGATCAAAAAATTGGGTCAAACCTAGGTGCCCTAATTTATGTCGTAAATAGACTATCAAACATAACTAACAAAGCACAAATGGCAGAAGATAAACTAGACAAATGGGACCTCCTGAAAATCAAATACTTATGCTCATCAAAAGACTTTTCCAAAGAAGAAAAAGAGAACCCTCAGACTGGGAAAAATTTTTTGGCTATTACATATCTGACAAGGATCTAATCTCTAAAATTTATAGAAAACTCGTACAACTCAAGTACAAAAAGACAAATGACCCAATGAAAAAATGGGCAAAGGGCATGAGCAGACATTTTGCCAAAGAAGACATTCAGTCAGTCAACAAATAAATGAAGAGATGGTCACGATCATTAGCCTTTAGAAAGATGCAAATTAAAACTATAATAAGATACCATCTCACAGTGGTAATAATGGCACTGATCAAAAAAAAAAAAAATAACAAATGCTGGAGAGGCTGTGGGGAGGCTGGAACTCTCACACACTGCTGGTGGGAATGTAAAATGGTACAAACGCTATGGAAGATGATATGGCACTTCCTAAAAAAGCTAGAAATAGAAATCCATATGATCCAGCAATCCCACTCCTAGGAATACATCCTAGAGAAATAGGAGCTGTGACACGAATAGACATATGCACACCTGTGTGCATGGCAGCATTATTTACAACAGCAAAATGATGGAAACAGCCTAGGTGCCCATCAACGGATGAATAGATAAACTGTGGTACAAGGAAGACACTGAAAGGCACACAAGAGAAAAGGCGACAACAGTAAATTCTAATATGTATACAATCCTGCAACAACAGTAATAACAAACTATAATGTATGAGTGGACACATATGTAAGCTGAACAGAGGTGGGAGGGCATATGGAAGTATACCCATGTACATGTGTACATGCTGCAAATATACCCATGTGTGCAATAGTGTGCAGAGGGGACACAGTCATGAAAACTTCTTTAGCCATAACCATACACCTCCAGTACAGATACTAGGCTTGAGGGCTAGAGACTGTAATCTCAGGGGACATCTAGGTCAACTGGTACATCACAATCCTTGTAGACAATGTTCTACATCCTACCTTGGTGAGTAGAGGCTGGGGTCTTAAAAGCTTGTGAGAGGCCATTTGAGATACAACAAGTGGTCAAAGAAGAGTTAAGAAAACTAAAGACTCAAGGAAACAATTATTCCGAAGGACTAATGGACCACATGAACCACAGTCTCCACCAGCCTGAGAACAGAAGAACTAGATGGTGCCCGGCTACTACTATTGGCCGCTCTGATCAGGATCACAATAGTAGGTCATAGATAGAGTGGGAGAGAAATGTAGAACAAAATTAAACTCATAAATAAGACCGGACTTACTGATCTGATAGAGATTATTGGACTCCTGAGGCTATGGCCCTTAGACGCCCTTCAAACTTGAAACTGAAATCATTCCCAGAGATCACATTATAGTCATACGATAAAAATAAAATAAAATAAAACCACTGCCTTCAAGTTGTTTCCAAATCTTATTCACCCTATACATAGACATATAGTAGACAGGCCTGTAAAATGAACAATTACACCAATGAGGAATGTACACCTCAGAACGATCAACTATACAAGACTTAAAGAGCAGCATTTGCCCAAAACCCAAGAATAGTAGGGTCAGGAAACCTGGGCAAATGGACATGGGGAACCTAGGCAGGAAGGGGGAGAGTTCTGACCCATTCAGGGTTTGCAACCCATGTTCCAAAACAAGCTGCATATAAATTGTTGAATGGGAAACTAATTTGCTTTGTAAACTATCACCTAAACAACAACAAAATGTTTAAAAAATTTTACGTTTTCTCATTTTTGGGTGCAGGGCTCAACATGTGTCTGTTATGCCAAGCTTGGTATCGAGTTGTTGAAAACATCTATCATTGTTGTTAGTTGCTGATTCATGGCAACCCCATGTGGGCAGGATAGAACTGCTCCATAGGGTTTTCAAGCCTGTGAACTTTTGGAAGCAGATTGCCAGGCCTTTCTTCCAAGATGCCTCTGGGTAAATTTGAACTGCCAATCTTTTGGCTAGTAATCAATTGCTTAACCATTTTGTGTCATCCAGGGACCTAAAAATATCTATGCAGTGATTATCATCTATCAGTTTTTGAGAATGGGAGGATGAGACAACAAGGTGCCTTAGACAGATACATTATGCCATCCCTCTTCAGCAAAAACCCAAAAAACTAAATAAAACAGATACAACTGTCAACCCCGGAACCCTAAGCCTATGCCTTCAAATGAAGGGATAAAGAACTAAATCAAACACTGAATGGAAGAAGAAAATGAATGAAAACAGAGAACAAGTAGAGATATGGAATGGAGGTCCCCTGCCAACTAACACAGCACAGTATTGCCATCTTGGAGCACAGCCAGGACCCTTGACAGGGAGTATGGGAAAGCAACTTCACAGAGCTCTCTACAGGAGACTTAACACCTGGTAACCAGAGAAACACGCTTTCCCACCATTCACCCTTCTGTCCCATATGCCACCTCTACCCCACCCCTTCCCCACCTACCTGTGTGCTGCCAGGCTGAGTCTGCCCCGCCCCTACCCTCTGGCTCCTGCTGGGCCATTTTTTTCTCTTTTCCCTTTCTTTTCTTTCTCCCTTCCACCTAGACTCATATGCCACACTCATCCCTTTCTCATGGGATGAGTGTGGCATATGAGTTTGGCTACAGAAATACCAGGCTACTGCCACCCCAGGTCCACCGCACCACTGGCTGCTGGCACCCGTTGGCCATTGTTTTTTTCCTTTTCTTTCTCCCACCCACGTAGCCCTGTATGCCACCTTGCCCCTTTGACACTCTGTTGGAGAGCTACCGGCCACCGTCACTCCAGGTCTGCCTCAGCCCTACCTGCTGGATCTTGCCATACCATTTTAAAAAGTTTTTTTTTTTTTTTAATTTATTTTCCTTTCTTCCTTTTCTTTCTCCCTGCCTTCGAGCTCTGTATGCCACCCTCACCCCTTCCTCATGGGCCATGCCGCACTGTTAGGCTAGAGAGCTACCAGCCCACTATCACCCTGGTCTGCCTCACCCCCACACACTGGCTTCTGCTGTGTCATTTTTTTTTCTTTTCCCTTTATCTCCTTTTCATCTCCCTCCCATCTAGCCCTGTACCTCACTTCTACCCCTTCCCATTGGGCCATACCACACTGCCTTGGCTAGAGAGCCACCTACCTGCTGCCAGCTTGGGTCCACCCCACCCCTACTCGCTGGCTCCCACCATGCCATTTTTTTCCCCCTTTCTTCCTTTTCTTTCTCCCTTCCACCTAGCCCCATATGCCACATCTCTCCCCCGTTCTTGCCGAGTTACTCTGTACCACTGTGGCTACAAAGCAACTGGCCTGCCACTTTCTACTTCCTACTCAGCCTCATACGCCACCTTCCCCCCTTCTCACTGGTCCCAGGTCCACTCTGCCTCCATCTGCCAGCTACCCTTATTTTTTCCCTTTTCTTTCTCCCCCTGTATGCCACACCTCCCTTCTTGCTGGCCTTTGACTTACCGCCACAGCTAGAGCATCCCCATCTCAGTTGCTCCCGCACTGGGCCTGCACTGCCCCTCCCCTCCTACCACTCACCCAGCTGCTGAATGGTGAGAAGTGAGCCCATACTCTTTCTTGTCTGAACCTTGCCTATCTGCCAAGCAGCTGTGAATGCTCCCACACTACTGGATCAACATCAGGAGGTATACGGTGCCTACCTAGTCTGCCCTCAGCCACCTCACTAAACCACTGTTCAGCAAGACAGGCTTGCCTTGCCTGCTGGTGTCCTGCCTGCCTGGATGAAGTGGTGAGAGCTATTGTGCCCATAAACAAGCAAGCACATCTGGCCTGCCTGCCCTGACATATCAAAACAAAGAAGCCGGATGAAACAAATGAACATACAATGAATAAATAAAGAAAATAATACCTTAATGTCTTGGAGACAGCAAATAATATCAAAACATAAAAAAGCAGGACAAGATGACTCCAAGAAGTAACCAAAACAAAGAATCAGATGACTTTCCAGTAGAAGAAAAGGCAATGGAACTACCTAATATGGAATTCAAAAGACTAATATTTAGGGCTCAGTCCCTGGAGAAGGACATCATGCTTGGCAGAGTAAAGGGTCAGCGGAAAAGAGGAAGACCCTCAACGAGGTGGATTGACACAGTGGCTGCAACAATGAGCTCAAGCAAAACACCGATTGTAAGGATGGCTCAGTACCGGGCAGTGTTTCATTCTGTTGTGCATAGGGTCGCTATGAGTTGGAACTGACTCGATGGCACCTAACAATAACAGCCAAGAGGTTAGGAAAGAGATCAAGGAAAACACAGACAAAATCAAGGAAAAAAAGACAAAATTACGGAAAACACAGTGAAAACCAATGAAAACAGTCAAAATTAGACAAAATTATGGAAAACACATAGAAAATCAACGAAAACAGTCAAAATCAAGGAAAACACAGACAAAGCAATAGAAGAATTCAGGAAAATAATACAAGAACAAAATGTCACAATATATAAACAATTAGAAATTATACAAAAAACATCAACTAGAAACCCAAAAGATAAACAGCAAAATTTCAGAAACAGACAACTCAGTAGAATTATTGAGAATGGGGTGTTAATAATTCCCACTGTAATTGTGGATTTATCAATTTTTGTCAATATATTTTGAAGTCATTTTATTAGATATTTCCAGTTACAACATTGTTTCATATTCCTGTGAACTGTTTCATTTATCATTAAGTGATTCTTTTTATCCCTTTCAGTAGTTTTTGCTTTAAAAACCATTTTTATCTGACATTATTTTAGCTGTTCCAGTTTTATTTTATTTGCCTGGCATTTCTATTCCTATTATTTTATTTCTCCCTTTCCCCCACCCCAATTCTTTTACTTTCAATCTTACCATGTTCTTATGTTTTAGGTGAGTCTTTTGTAAACCGAATGTGGCTGGATACTTAAAAAGTCCAATTTGGTGATCTCTTCTTTTAACTCAACATTTATTGTGATCACTGATACATTAGAATTTATTTCTACCATTTTGTTTTGTATTTTCTATTTTTTTTTTTTTTTTTTTTTTGCCCTTCTTTTTGATTCTCTTTTCCTGCCTTCTTTTTTTACTTTATCAAGTTTTCCTTCCTTTACTCCTTTCTACTGCTTGGAAGTTATGCATTCTATTTCTAATCTTTTAATGATCACCTCTAAAATTTTAACACACATACTCAACAAAGTCTAAAATTAATCTGTATCTCCACTTTCTTGTTGAAATACAGAAAATTCAGCAAGTTGTAACTCTGACCATCAGTTTCTGTCTTACGTATTATTGTTGTCCAGTGTTTTAGTTTCTCATTTTTTCTATCCCCCATATATGTCATTATTATAATTACTATTTTTATAGTTAACACTTATTTAGACTTACCCACATATTTACTTGTCTCTTTACTATCCATTTATTTCTTGTATCTCAGCTCTTCCTCTGGTTTAATTTCTTTCTTCCTGAAGTATTTCAGTTAGAAGTTTTATCAATAGGGGTTTGTTGGTGGTAAATTCTCAGTTCTTGCCCGAAAATGTCTTTAGTACATGTTCACTTTTTCATGTTTTCACATTTTGTATAAATGGTGTCACACTGTATCACTGCAACCTGCTTTTTTCTCTCAACATTGTTTTAAGGGATTTATTGATTTAAAACAATGAATGTAGTAGCTCTGTTTCTTTAGTTTTACTCTCTATGCTATTTCATCATATTAATACAGCACAATCTACTTATCTATACTCTTGGAAGAAGCTTTTCAACTAATAATTTGTTTTATTATAACTGTTATTATTATTATGGAATATTTTAAACAAACACAAAAATAGAATGGATCACCATGTATCCATCATCCAGCCTCAACAATTATCAACTCATGGCCAACCTGGTTTCATCTGTATCTCCACCCACTGGATTATTTAGAAGCAAATACTACACATTATATTGTTTCATCTGTTAATACTTAAATATGTATCTATAAAACATAAGAGATCTTTAAAAAACAACACTTAAAAATTAACAATGCTTTGTCATTATCATCAAACATCCTGTCAATGTTCAAATTTTCAGTCGTTCCATAAATATCATTTTTGAAAATTATTTGTTTGGATCAGTTCAAATGCAGCCATCCTTCGATATTCATGGGGAATTTGTTCCAGGACCCCCTTGCATACCCAAATCTGTGAATACTCAAGTCCCTTATATAAAATGGCATAGTATTTGCATATAACTTACCCACATTCTCATGTATACTTTTTAAGTCATCTCTAGATTACTTACAATACTTAATACAATGTAAATGCTGTGTAAATGGTGATTATACTGCATTGTTCAGGGAGTAAGGACAAAAAGAAAAAGTCTGTAGGTGTTCAGTACAGACACAACCATCATAGGCCTAACTACATAGTATATGTCAGCAACAATGTAACTTTTTCAATCTGCAGTTGTCTGAATCTGCAGATGCGGAACCCACGGATACGGGGGCTAACTGTGTGATGATTGAGTTGTCTCTTAAGCATCTATCAAGATTCTCCCTCTCTTTTTTTTTTTTCAATTTTCTTGCAATTTATTTGTTGAAGGAACAAAGTTGTTTGTACCATGAGATTTCCCATAATCTGAAAGTTGTTGATCTCATTCTTATAGTATCATTTAGCATGTTCTTCTGTTCCTTATTTTTCTGGTATATTTATAGTTAGATTTAGAGATCACTCTTATTCTTGAATAATTAGTTGAACATGAACTCTAGATTGGTGGTTATTTTCTCTCACACTTTGAAGATATTCTGTTTTCTCTGGCTGTTCTTCTCCTTCGTCTTGGAGTTACGCAATTGCATTATTTTCGTTTATGCTACTTATGGCTTATTATACTCCCTGAATTGGAAGATTCATGTCCTTCATCAATTATGGAGAATTCTCAGCCACTACCTCTTTGAATAATTTTTGAATATCATCTGTCTTCCATTCTCTCCGTACTCTCTTTCAGGAACTTCTATTAAACAAAAGATGAAATTTCTCATTCTGCCTCCCCTATCACTTATATTTCCTTTCAAAATTTCTATTTCTTTATCTCTCTTGTGTGGCATTCTGGGAAATTTCTTCAGACTTATTTTCCAGTTCCCCATTGCTCTCTTCAGTTATGTTTTATCTGCTATTAAGCATGTTCATGAAGCTTTTCAACAAGCTCTGATGGCACAAAAATTAAGCACCTGGCTGCTAACCGAAAGGCTTTGCTGCTAAGTAAAAGATGTACCAACCTGCTCCTGTAAAGATTACAGCCTAGGGCAGTTCCATTCTGTTACATGGGGTTGGTATGGGTCTAAAGTGACTCCATGGCACCCAACAACAACAACGGTTAAGGTTTTCATTTCAATTAACCATTCTTTCCATTTCTTTAAGCTCTTTTGGCTTATTTTCAGACATGCTTGTTCTTTATCATATCCTGCTTCTTTGTCATGCTTTTGATTCCTTCTTATTCTTTAATAATTTTAAACACATTCGTTTTATAATCTGTATCTGATTATTACCTAAAGTTCTTAGGAGTCTAACTCTATGACAATTTTTTTTTTTATTATTATTATTACATTTGCTCACAACAGCTTGTTTCGTCACTTGCTTTGTGGTTTTGGTTGTGAATTCCTGTTGCTGGGGCTTCAGCTGTAGAATTGGGCAGCCCAGGTTAGGGTGTATTTCTCCAAAGAGACTTTGCATTTTCTTTTGCTAGACACCTCAGATGTATTAACAGCTTGGGACCGCTTTATTATTATTATCAATCAACAGTGGGATTCCTGGATGATGCATGAGGGCAGATCTGTGGTTATATATTCTCATGGGAACAATTTGTTGTTTAATCCAAAGAACAATTTGAAACAGACAAGCTTCTTTGTAGCCTCTTTTTGCCGGTGGATAGATTTTGTTTATTCTCTGAAAGCATAGCCCTTTGAGGGTCCTGGATTTATGGGGGACTTCTCCTAGGCCATGTCTCTGGCCTTTATGGTCATTGAAACCCAAGCCCCTTGGCAACTGGCAGCCTCCAAAATCCAAGGCAGCTGAAGTATTAGCCTCACTTTACGTCTTTAGTTTTCAGTTTCTTCTGTGTGGTAGGCAGAATAATGACCCCAAAGATGTCCATAGTTTCTGAGTGGTGCGCATGGTTAATGCACTTGGATGCTAACCAAAAGGTTGGAGGTTCGAGTCCAAGAGAGGTGCCTTGGAAGAAAGACCTGGTGATCTACTTCCAAAAAATTAGCCATTGAAAACCCTATGGAGCCCAGTTCTACTCTGACACACATGGGGTCGCCATGAGTTGGAGTCAACTCGGGTGTTTTTTTAACTGATAAAGATATCCACGTCCAACCTGTGAATATGTTAAGTTACATGGCAAAACGGGATTAAGGTTGCTAATTAGTTTACCATATGATAGGATGATTATCCTGGATTGTCTGGGTGGGTCCACTGTAAGCATAAGTTTCTTAACAGTGGAAGAGGGGAGCAGAATAGAGTCAAAGGGAAATGTGGCTACAGAAGAATGGTCAGAGATACGCAACATTGCTGCTTTGAAGATGGAGGAAGGGGTCACAAGAAAAGGAAATGTGGGTGGCCTTTAGAAGCTGAAAAAACTATGGAAATGGATTCTCCCCTAAAGTCACCAGAAAGGACTGCAACCAAGTGAAACCGATGTTGGACTTCTGACCTCCAGAAATGTAAGATAAATTTGTATTGTTTTAAGGCACTAAGATTGTGGTAATTTGTTATACAACCATAGGAAACTAATATGCTCTCCAAAATTTTTGGCCTCATGTGATTTTTTTTAGTTTTCTGTGGACTCAGTGATGCATTTAAAAGAACACTTATCATATATTATCCAGCATCTCTAGGTGTTTTGTAGTGGGAGGGTTTTCAGAGCACTGTCTACTGCACTGCTGGAAACAGAAGCCATGCCTTCACTTTTGAAAGATTCCTATTATCTTTGATTCTTCTGTGTTTGGGTCTCTTCACTGTAACCTTCCTTCTCAATCCACCAATATTTTCTAAATTGAGCATAAGGAATAGGGGGAGAACAATCCCAATTTCTCGCATGGGGCATCTTTTGAAACAGATTTAGATAATAAGGCTTTGAAGGAGACCGGTCTTGACGGGTACCAAGATCAGTGCTACACTCACTGCTGTTTTTGTTAGTTGCCGTTGGGTTCACACCAACTTGTTGCGACCCCATGTACAACAGAATGAAGCATTGCCCAGTCCTACATCATCCTCATGATTGTCGGTATGCTCAAGTCCATTGTTGTGGCCACTGTGTACTTTAAGAGCCTTCCGACCAAGGGCGCTCATCTTCTAGCACTATATTGGACAATATTCTGTTATCATCCATATGGTTTTCATTGGCTCATATTTGGAAGTAGATTGCCAGGCTTTTCTTCCTAGTCTGTCTTAGTCTGGAAGCTCTGTTGAAACCTGTTCACTATGGGTGATCCCGCTGTTATTTGAAATACCATAGCTCCCAGCTGTCACAGATTCCAGCATCATAGCAACAAACGAACCAGTACAGTATGACAAACTGACAGATGGGTGGTCTGTCACAATGACCCCTGGCCAAAACCACTGTGCTGTGTTTCTCTTGGGGTTAAACATAGAAGGAGAAGAAGTATTTTAGTTATTACCACTCTTTAAGACAAATGCTTTGATTTATTTTATATAAAGGCTTTAATTTAGCCTTTGCATAATAAAAACCTTCCTACAAAACTCTACTGGCTTGTTTCACCCTAGACCATGGCCCTTTTGTGGGTGTGGACAGTGGGGACAGAAGTTTCTGTAGAGACACATCTTCCCTCTCAGGGGAGACATTGGCAAGCGTGCTGTTTGCTTTCAGGAGCGTGGTAATGTGTAGTCTTCAAACCATCCCAGGAACCCTGTGTGGGTTTTTAAAATGTTAGCTATGCGGTAGGTGGTTGCATTAATATTACCACACATGGATTTTAAATTACAACCTTAGTGAAAACCTAGGATTGCAGCGTCCCCTCCAGAATTCTCCTGGCCCCCCGGAATCTGAGTCATGGATGTGAGTAAATGGGATTGGAGTGGCATTAACGACAAGTGGGCTGCCTCGGAATGTGGCTCCAAGATACTCCTGAGGACCTTTGAACTGCCCTCTGTGTGAGAGAAACTATGGCCAAGACACATTTCATTTAAAACTGTGTTTTTAAAAACCAAAACCAAAAAGCATGCTTTGAGTTTTTGCGGAAATAGAGATAAATAGCACCTTCTCCAGGGTGTGGAAGGGGTTTCCATAAATAGATGGTTCCCGAGGAGTGCAAGCCTCCCTGAGCAAGCAGCACCACCAGCCCTGCCCCAGAGAGGCTGATGGGAGAGGGTGCCATGGGTGGGGCCAAGTGCCTGAGTCTTTGGTAGGAACATTGCCGCCCATGGTGCTTCCCTACACCTCTTTCATTACCTCATCCTGCTCGCAAAGCTCCCATGATAAAAAGCAGGACTTATGGAACACCTATAAGCTTTGGATGCAGACAGAGGGGACTGGGTCTGTCCAGGCCACAGTGCTGTCCACTTCTTGCCCATGGCAAGCCTCTCAAGGACCTCAGGGTCTTTAAGTAAAACCAAGGTGTGTTGTTGTTGTTGTTATTATCTGCCATTGAGTCAGCACAGACTAATGGTGACCCCATGCACAGTGGAAGGAAACCCTGCCCGGTCCTATGCCATCCCTGTTGTGATCCATAGGGTTTTCATTGGCTGGTTTTTGAAAATAGATTGCCAGGCCTTTTTTTCCCCTAAAAACAAGGGATAGCAATAACTGTTTTGGTTGATAAGAACTAAATTAGATGTCAAGTACCTGACACATAGCCGGGGCCAGTTCAGGGTGGCTTTTTGTGTGTTTCCCCCACACTGCACAAAACAGCTGCTCAATGGTATTTACAATTGACTAAAAATGAGGATCAGGAAATGGCCTGACTTCTAAGTCACAGCTTAGTATGGTGCCTGCCATATAGGAGCTGAGGAAGAAAACCATGTCCACCATTAATATTGGTCTTGGAGGCTGAGCCATTACAAACCCGTGGCCCTGATGGGGAAAAATCCAAAAGTAACTGAAATGAAGTACAGGTCACGGTGGGAAAATGGGTGGTAGGGAAGCGTACAGCTTGGCGTCAGGCTTGGCATTGGGCTGGTGGAGTTCTAAGTGGCTCCCCCTCTGACAAGTTGCAGGACTGTCAAGTGACTTGGCCTCTCTTGCCTGCTCATCTGTAAAATGGGATGATGGTAGTATCTACCTCTTGGAGTTCTTGGCTGGCGTCTGGCCCAGAGGAAGAACACTATGTCTGTATCTTCACAACTTCTCTCTCTGAGTCAGTTTCTTCCCTTCCTTCTCCCCTGACTGTATGTCTTTTCTCTAGCCCAGAGCCTCTGCTGACTCATGGCTCCTGCCAATGTGCACTGTTGCTTTTCACACCCCCTGCCTTATGATCCTGACGCTCGTCCTGGCCTCTGTGCAAGCTTTCAGCTGTGCTGAATTCCCAGTTTTGGGGGGATTTTGCAAGACAGTTGTGAAGCACAGCTATTGTTGTGATGAGCATGGTAGGAGTATCCACACTGTGGAAATCACAAGCACCACAAGTCGATGCCCCCCACACCCCCATCACTGCTCCACTGCACTCTCTCCACAGTTCCTCATTCTTGCTTCTGAGAGCAAGAACTGGAGTGACCCACCTTACCCTTCCCACCAGGCCATGTCACAGATGGGAAATGGGCCTCTGGCATGGCTGCCCTTTGGTCAGGTGTTACATGGTCCAATCTGTAAGGGTGGAGAATAAGGTCATACGATGTAAAGCATGGCCGCCAGGTCTTCATCTTTAACTGCCACTGAGTATAGGTTGTTTCCCTCACTGGAGCACCAGCAGTAGTGGGGAACCCTGACTGTGGTATCTGCTGCATGAGGGAAAGAGCCTCAGATGAGGGATTCAGGGGGTGTGCTGGAAGCAGTTTTCTCTTTGGCCTCTTATAAGCCTCTTTAAGGGAGCCCTGGTGGTGCAATGGTTAAGTGCTTGGCTGCTAACCAAATGTTGGTAGTTCAACTTAGCTGCTTCACAGGAGAAAGATGTGGCTTCTTCTTCTGTAAAGATTGAAGCCGGGAAAACCCTATGGGCAGTGGTATTACTAGGGTTGGTGTTACCCAGTACGGTAACTCACGGTGTCACACCTCCCATACTTATTACCACAATATTGTAGCTAAAACAGAAAATTTGATGAAGTCAGGCACTGTAACAGCAGCGATGCAAACAACAACGGTGTTTGTGGTGCTTGCAGATGAAACCACGGGGCTCGAAGCATCGCTGTAATTGGGTAACAACGACAGCTCTGAATGCATTAGAAGGTTCGAAAAGTAAATTAGCATAGAGTTTTAGCCTTGTAGGTATATTGACGATTCAAGCTGGGCTTATGAAAATTTTTTTTTGTAGGGGATATTTTTATTAAAAAATAATAAATTTCTGCTGAAACACTTCACAAAATTTTTATAGACAGTCATCTCCTCTGACAGTGTCACCTGGTGTGGTCTGCACCCCTCCACCCCCGCTCCAGGGACACCACTGTCTATGGGGCAGTTCTGCTCTGCTACGTAGGGTTGCTACCAGTTGAGATTGACTGGGTGGCACCCCCCAGCAACAAGCCTCTTTATGGGGCAGTGGTGGCTCAGTGGTAGAATTCTCACCTTCCTCGTGGGTCACCTGGGTTTGATTCCCAGCCAACGCACACATACGCAGGCGCGACCTGTCTGTCAGTGATGCCGAGCAGGTTTCAGCGGAGTTTCCAGGCTAGGATGAAATGTGCAGAGAAGCCTGGTGATCTATTTCTCAACATCAGTCAATGAAAACCGTATGGATCACAATAGTGCGCTCTAAAACTGATCATGGGGAAGGCACAGGACCTGACAGCATTTTGCTCTTTTGTGCATAGGGCCACCATGAGTCAGGGGCTGACTCAATGGCAGCTAATGATAAGACTCTTGACATCAGATTCTTCTCCCGGAGGAGGCTGATCTTAACTTTCTGTCTCTTTTTCTTTTTAAAAATTTCTTCGCCAGTGTTTTCAGGCTTATGCCATGAGTGCACACAGCCTGGTCTGTGAGGATTTTCTTCCCATTTGTGACTTATTATGCTAAAGCTTAGGGCTGATGAACGTGGGCGAGTGTATGTTCAGAAATACACTCAATTTTCAGAAACACACTGTTTCAAAAATTTCAAATATTAATGATGTGCTAGACTCTTGAGTAGGGAGATGTGTATAAAGCTTTAGAACAGTGCTGTCCAATAGAAGTATGATGGGAACCACATATGTAATTTATTTATTTATTTATTTTAGTAGCCACATTACAAAATTAAAAAGCCAGTCAAATTGATTTTAATGTATCTAAATTATCATTTCAACATTCAATCAATGTAAAAACTTATTGATAAGATAGTCCACATTCCTTTTTTTAATGCTTAGTTTATTAGGGCTGCTGTAACAGAAATACCACAAATGGGTAGCTTTAAAGAACAGAAGTTTATTTTCTCACAGTTTAGGAGGCTAGATGTCCACTCTGGGGGACTATCCTTGTCTCAACTTCTGAAGCCCTGATGTTCCTTGATTCCTTGGTGACCTTCACTTGGCATCTATCTTCCCACATGGTCACTTGACTCAGAAGTGATCTGGTTTAGGATGCACCCTACATTGATATGACCTCATTAACATAACAAAGAAAACCCTATACCCAAATAGGATTACACACACACACACAGGCATAGGGCTCAGGGCTCCAATACATATTTTGGTGAGCACAATTCAATCTATAACACACATCGAATCTACAAAATCTTGTACATATTTTATGCTTAAGCACATCTCAATTCTGACTGCCCCCACATGTCTGTCAGCTTGTCGTACTGTGGGGGCGTGCCTGTTGCTGGGATGCTGGAAGCTATGCCACTGTTATTCAGATACCATCAGGGTCACCCATGGTGGACAGATTTCAGCTGAGCTTCCGGACTAAGACAGACTAGGAAGAAGGACCTGTCAGTCTACTTCTGAAGAGAATTTACCAGTGAAAATGTTATGAATAGCAGTGGAACATTGTCTGATATAATGCCGGAAGATGAGCTCTCCAGGTTGGAATGCACTCAAAATACTACTGGGGAAGAGCTGCCTCCTCAAAGTAGAGTCGACCTTAATGACATGGATAGAGTTAAGCTTTCAGGACCTTCATTTGCTTATGTGGGCATGACTCAAAA
The DNA here is from genome assembly GCF_024166365.1 of Elephas maximus indicus. Classification (NCBI taxonomy): domain Eukaryota; kingdom Metazoa; phylum Chordata; class Mammalia; order Proboscidea; family Elephantidae; genus Elephas; species Elephas maximus. Next base: position 14,648,737 of record NC_064824.1, on the reverse strand, counting down.
TTAGAAGAAATAGCTGCAAACATCTATTAATAATCAGAACCTGGAATGTACAAACTATGAATCTAGAAAAATCAGAAATTGTCACATAAACATCAATATCCTAGGCATTAGTGAGCTGAACTGGACTGGTATTGGCCGTTTTGAATCGGACAATCATATGGTCTACTATGCAGGTAATGACAACTTGAAGAGGAATGGCATCGCATTAATCGTCAAAAAGAACATTTCAAAATCTATCCTGAAGTACAACGCTATCAGTGATAGGATAATATCCATATGCCTACAAAGAAGACCAGTTAATATGACTATTATTCAAATTTACACACCAACCACCAAGGCCAAAGATGAAGAAATTGAAGATTTTTACCAACTTTTGCAGTCTGAACTTGAATGAACATGTAATCAGGATGCATCGATAATTGCTGGTGATTGGAATGCAAAAGTTGGAAACAAAGAAGAAGGATCGGTAGTTAGACAATATGGCCTTGGTAATAGAAATGATGCCAGAAATCACATGATAGAATTTTCCAAGACCAATGACTTCTTCATTGCAAATACCTTTTTTCACCACCATAAACTGCAACTGCACACATGGACTTTGTCGGATGGAATACACAGGAAAGAGACAATGGAAAAGCTCAATATCACCAGTCAGGGCAAGGCCAGGGGCTGACTGTGGAACAGACCATCAATTGCTCATATGCAAGTTCAAGTTGAAACTGAAGAAAATTAGAACAAGCCCACAAAAGCCAAAGTATGTCCTTGAGTATATCCCACCTGAATTTAGAGACCACCTCAAGAATAGATTTGATGCACTGAACACTAATAGCAAAGACCAGATGAGTTGTCAAATGACATCAAGAACATCATACATGAAGAGTACAAGAGGTCATTTAAAAAACAGCAAAGAAAAGACCAAAATGGATGTCAGATGAGACTCTGAAACTTGCTCTTGAACATCGAGTAGCTAAAGCAAAAGGAAGAAATGATGAAGTAAAAGAACTGAACAGAAGAATTCAAAGGGCGGTTTGAGAAGACAAAGTGAAGTATTATAATGATGTGCAAAGAGGTGGAGATAGAAAACCAAAAGGGAAGAACACACTCGGCATTTCTCAAGCTGAAAGAACTGAAGAAAAGATACAAGCCTTGAGTTGCAATAGTAAAAGATTCTATGGGGGAAATATTAAACGATGCAGAAAGCGTCAAAAGAAGATGGAAGGAATACAGAGTCACTATACCAAAAATAATTGGTTGATGCTCAACCATTTCAAGAGGTAGTATATGATCAGGAACCCATGGTACTGAAGGAAGAAGTCCAAGCTGCACTGAAGGCATTGGTGAAAAACAAGGCTCCAGGAACTGACGAAATACCAATTGAGATGTTTCAACAAATGAATGCAATGCTGGAAGTGCTCATTTGCCTATGCCAAGAAATTTGGAAGACAGCTCCCTGGCCAACTGACTGGAAGAGATCCATATTTATGCCTATTCTCAAGAAAGGTGATCCAACTGAATGCAGAAATTATCAAACAATATCACATGCAAGTAAAATTTGGCTGAAGATCATTCAAAAGCTGCTGCAGCAGTGTATCAACAGGGAACTGCCAGAAATTCAGGCCAGATTCAGAAGAGGCTGTGGAACCAGGGATGTCATTGCTGATGTCAGACGGATCTTGACGGAAAGCAGAGAATACCAGAAAGATGTTTACCTGTGTTTTAATGACTGTGTGGATCATAACAAATTATGGATAACATTGGGAATTCCAGAACACTTAAATGTGCTCATGTGGAACCTATACATAGATCAAGAGGCAGTTGATCGAACAGAATAAGGGAATACTGCGTAGTTTAAAGTCAGGAAAGGTGTGCATCAGGGTTGTATCCTTTCACCATACCTATTCAATCTGTATGCTGAGCAAATAATCCGAGAAGCTGGAGTTTAGAAGAATGGGGCATAAGGATTGGTGGAAGACTCATTAATAACCTGCGTTACGCAGATGGATAACCTTGCTTGCTGAAAGTGAAGAGGGCTTAAAATGCTTACTGATGAAGATCAAAGACCACAGCTGTCAGTATGGATTACACCTCAACAGAAAGAAAACAAAAATCCTCACAACTGGACCAGTAAGCAACATCATAATAAATGGAGAAAACACCCATGGAAGCAGCAGTCAAGAAATAAAAAAGATGCATTGCATTGGGCAAATCTGATGCAGAAGACCTCTTTAAAGTGTTGAAAAGCAAAGATGTTACCTTGAAGACTAAGTTGTGCCTGAAAACTATAGTGACAGTAAGTAGCAGGTCTAGATCTGAATCCAAGTGGTCCGTGCTGTCAACAGATATTTACTGAGCGCCTACTGCGTGCTGTCTGCCTCCAAATCTCATGCTCCTTTCTATATAGACCTACTGTCTCTCACACTGCTGAGAGGAACTGGGCACAGATTCCCTACCAGAGGGCTCCGGTAGTGGGAAGAGGGTAAGAGGGTAGGCAGGGGAGGTGGTAGGTGCCCATCCTGCATAGTGCAGGCCCTTGGGGGAGAAGCTCTCGGCTGCTGTCCCACCACTAGATGGAACTGCTCGACTCAGCCATCCCGTCTTGGCTCTGTGGTGAACTGTAGGCCCACACCTGTCAATGCCTTCTCTTCATGCCCATGTTATTCCTGTAAGCAGCCATGCTGGGAAAGCACTTCAAAGTGGCCAGGAGGCCACCAAGAGAAATTCCTGGGTCGTGAACAGCTGTAGCCTGAAGGGTACTGTGAAACCCCTTATCTCACAACCTGCCTTTTTGGTTTCTCAGAAGTTGTGGTTACAGGGAAGTCTCCCGAAGGTGGGTGGGCACATGAAGACATAGGAGGATGGACCCTAGCCCCAACTTCTCCTGGCAGGAGCGTCGATAGAGATGATCCTGGAACCACGAGATTGATTTTTAGGTTTTTTTTTTTTCCTGCAAATTTTAATCTTTCCAGCCTTCAGAAATTTCCAGCCTTCAGAAAGTTGAAAGAGTAGTACAATGAATACCTGTTTATAAGTCCCCTAATCCACTGCTTGTGAACTACTGCCCCATCTGCTATATCTCTTTCTCACAATGGGTGCGTGTGTGAACCATCTGAAAGGCAGTTCCAGACACCACGACTCTTGTCTCCTAAACATTTCAGCGTGTGTCTCCTAAAAACAAGGATATTCGCTGACATATCCTCGACAATGTTCTTGGTGGTTTTTACTTTTTAAGAAAAGAATATAAGGGGGAGATGCCCTTGGTTCAAGAACTTGGAAAATCCCCAAGTCGCTAAGGTTGGGAAAATATTACGAAGTCAGTTAAAAAACAAAACAACTCATCCCTTCTTCACTTGCTTTGAGAGAAATTTTAAGCCAGAATTGCATTCATATCATGGCCTCATCTTTACTCTGATACACTTTTCAGGTTGATCCTGCTTGGGAGAAAGGATTTCACTGGATGAAGAAGATTATCTCTCAGGAGCCTCAGTTCTTCTTAGTGAACTGGTAAGAAATTTATTAATTGGTCTTTTCCTTTTTTGATCTTCTTGTCTCATTGTCAATTTTTACATGAGTATAAACATTCAGGAAGTCTGGTTATTTTCTAAAAGGCAGTCATTGCCCACTATACGGTTACCTCTTACTGGTCATCAGAATTGCAAATTCAAACACTGATGAACTATTTAGGAGGCACTGAGATTCGCTATGAGTTGGAATCAAGTCAAGGGCAACAGGTTTTTACTGGAGGTTCTGTTAATGGTGAGGGAATAATTTGGAAGCAGATAGTGGTGATGGTTGTATAACGTGGAGAATGTAAACAATGTTGCTGAATTGTACATGTAAAAACTGTTGAATTGCCAAATGTTTTGCTATAGATATTTTTACCACAATAAAAAACGGAAAAATAACCTGTTTCAGAAAAAAACTTGAAAATCAAACAAACCAAAAAAACACATTGATCAGATGACTGTGTGAACATATGATAGATGACAATTCCTTGGTCCTGGTGGTAACTCAGATATATGCCCATCGCGCACAGCTGTGTACCATTATATAATAATAGTTTTGGAGAATAATTTCAAACTGTCTATTGGCACTTGAAAAGCTATACATTGTAGCTAGTGAGGTGCACCTAGTTCCCTTTATTCCCCTTCCCATAAACAACAATAAAAATGATTACAACAAATGGTTCACAAAGGAATGCTTATTAAAAAAGGAAAACTACATTATTTTTTTTTACTGTAAACAAGTTTCTCATTAAACAATTAATACACATAATGACACTGGTTGCCAACCCCATGACGTGTCAACACTCTCCCCTCTTGACCTTGGATTCCTCATTACTAGCTTTCCTGTCTCCCTGCCTTCTTGTCCTTGCCCCTGGGGTGGTATGCCCATTTAGTCTTGTTTTGTTTTATGGACCTCTCTAATCTTTGACTGAAAGGTGAACCTAAGGAGTGACTTCAGTTCTGAGTTAAAGGGGTGTCCTGGGGCCATACTCTCGGAGTATCTCCAGTCTCTGTCAGACCATAAGTCGGGTCTTTTTTTTTTTTAATTTTTATTGTGCCTTAAGTGAAAGTTTACAAATCAAGTCAGTCTCTCACACAAAAACTTATATACACCTTGATACATACTCCCAGTTGCTCTCCCCCTAATGAGACAGCCTGCTCCCTCCCTCCACTCTCTCTTTTCATTTCCATTTCGCCCGCTTCTAACACCCTCTGCCCTCTTATCTCCCCTCCCAACAGGAGATGCCAACATAATCTCAAGTGTCCACCTGATCCAAGAAGCTCACTCCTCACCAGCATCCCTCTGCATCCAGTTGTCCAGTCCAATCCCTGTCTGAAGAGTTGGCTTTGGGAATGGTTCCTGTCCTGGGCCAACAGAAGGTCAGGGGGCCATGACCACCGGGGTCCTTCTAGTCTCAGTCAGACCATCCAGTCTAGTCTTTTTATGAGAATTTGCGGTCTGCATCCCACTGCTCTCCTGCTCCCTCGAGGGTTCTCTGTTGTGTTCCCTGTCAGGGCACTCATTGGTTGTAGCCAGGCACCATCTAGTTCTTCTGGTCTCAGGCTGATGTAGTCTCTGGTTTATGTGGCCCTTTCTGTCTCTTGGGCTTGTAAAGTCTGGTCTTTTTTTGTGGGTTAGAATTTTGTTCTACATTTTTCTCCAGCTCTGTCTGGGACCCTCTATTGTGACCCCTGTCAGAGCAGTCAGTGGTGGTAACCGGGCACTATCTAGTAGTGCTGGATTCACTCTGGTGGAGGTTGTGGTAGTTGTGGTCCATTAGTCCCTTGGACTAATCTTTCCCTTGTGTCTTTGGTTTTCTTCATTCCCTCTTACTCCAGATGGAGTGAGACCAGTGGAGTACCTTAGATGTCCGCTCACAAGCTTTTAAGACTCCAGATGCTACTCACCAAAGTAGGATGTCGAACATTTTCTTTATAAACTATGTTATTCCAATTGTGCTAGACGTTCCTGAGGCTGTGGTCCCCAGCCCCCAGTCCAGTTATTCCATCCCTCAGGGAGTTTGGATGTGTCTGTGAAGCTTCCATGACCTTGCCTTGGTCAAGTTGTGCTGACTTCCCCAGTATTGTGTATCGTCATACCCTTTACCAAAGTTACCGCTTATCTGTTGTCTAGTTACTGGTTTTCCTTCCCCACACTTCCCCTCCCTCATAACCATCAAAGATTGTTTCTTTTTATGTGTAAACCTTTTCATGGGTTTTTATAATAGAGGTCTCATACAGTATTTGACCTTTTGTGATTGACTTATCACACTTAGCATAATGCCCTCCAGATTCATCCTTCTTGTGAGATGTTTTGCAGATTCATTATTGCTCTTTATTGTTGCATAGTGCTCCATTGCATGTATGTACCATAGTTTGTTTATCCATTCATCTGTTGATGGGCACTTAGGCTGCTTCCGTATTTTTTGCTATGCTGCGAGGAACACGAATGTGCTTGTCTCTTCGTGTGACGGCTGTTATTTCTCCAGGATATATTCCTAGGAGTGGGATTACTGGATCATATGGTAATTCTATTTCTAGCTTTTTAAGGAACTGCCAGATCGTTTTCCATTTGCATTCCTACCAGCACTGCATAAGAGTTCCAGTCTCCCCACAACCTCTCCAACATTTGTTATTTTCTGTTTTTTTGATTCATGCCAGTAACGTCAGGGCGAGATGGTATCTCATTGTGGTTTTGATTTGCATTTCGCAAATGGCTAGTGATCGAGAGCATTCCCTCCAGTGTCTGTTAACCATTTGAATGTCTTCTTTGGTGAAGTTTCTGTTCATATTCTTTGCCCATTTTTTTAATTGAATTATTTGTCTTTTTGTTGTAGAGGTTTTTGATTTTCCTGTAGATTTCAGAGTTTAGAACTTTGTTGGATTTGTCATAGCCAAATTTTTTTTCCCACTCTGTGGGTTCTCTTTTTACTCTTTTGGTGAAGTCTTTTGATGAGCATAGGTGTTTAATTTTGAGAAGATCACAGTTATCTAGCTTATCTTCTGGTGTTTGTGTGTTGTTAGTTATGGTCTGTATTCTGTTATGCTGTGTATTAGGGCCTCTACCACTGACCCTATTTTTTCTTCTATGGTCTTTGTGGTTTTTTGGTTTTATATTTAGGTCTTTGATCCATTTTGAATTAGGTTTTGTGTATGGTGTGAGGTATGGTTCCTGTTTCTTTCTTTCAGATAGACATCCAGTTTTGCTAGCACCGTTTGTTAAAAAGACTGTCTTTTCACCATTTGATGGACTTTGGGCCTTTATTGAAGATCAAGTGACTGTAGGTGGGTGGATTTACATCTGGGTTCTCAATTCTGTTCCATTCGTCAATATGTCTGTCATTGTACCAGGCTGTTTTGACTGCTGTAGCTTTGTAGTAGGTTCTGAGATCAGATAGTGCAAGTCCTACTACTTTATTCTTCAGTTGTGTTTTACTTATCAGGGACCTCTTCCCTTTCCAGATGAAGTTAATGATTGGTTTTTCCAACTCTTTAAAGAATGCTGTTGGTGTTTAGATTGGGATTGCATTGTATTTGTAGATTGCTTTGGGTGGAACTGACATTTTTGCAATGTTGAGTCTACCTATCCAGGAACATGGTACACTTTTCCATTTTTGTAGTTCTCTTCTGGTTTCTGACAGTAGTGTTTTGTAGTTTTCTTTGTATAGGTCTTTTACTTCCCTGGTTAGTTGTATTCCTAAGTATTTTATTTTCTTAGGGGCTCTTATAAATGGTATTGTTTTCCTGAATTTCTTCTTGTAGTTCTCTTTTTTGGTGTATAGGAATCCAACTGATTTTTGTATGTTTATCTTGTATCCTGCCACTCTGCTGAATCTATTAGTGCCAGTAGTTTTTTCATGGAGTCTTTTGGGTTTTCTATGTACAGTATCATATCATCTGCTAATAGGGACAGTTTTACTTCCTCCTTACCAATTTGGATGCTCTTTATTTCTTTTTCTTGCCCTATTGCTCTAGCTAGGACTTCCAGCACAATGTTAAATAGGAGTGGTGATAAAGGGCATCCTTGTGTTATTCCTTTCTCAAGGGGAATGTTTTCAGCCTCTCTCCATTGAGAATGATGTTGGCTGTTGGTTTTGTATAAACCAAAAAACCCATTGCCATCAAGTTGATTCTGACTCATAGCAACCCTTAAGGACAGAGTAGAACTGCCCCATAAGGTTTCCAAAGAGCTCCTGTGTCATGGATTGAATTATGTCCCCCCAAAAATCTGTGCATGAATTTTATTGGGCCACAATTCCCAGTATTGTGTGATTTTCCCGTATGTTGTAAACTCTGCTTCTATGATGTTAATGATGGAGGATGGATGGCAGTTGTGTTAGTGAGGCAGGACTTGATCTACAAGATTGAATTGTATCTTGAGGCAATCTCTCGAGATATAAAAGACAGAAGTGAGCAGAGAGACAGGGGGACTCATACCACCAAAAAAGATGCACATGGAGCAGAGCATGTCCTTTAAACTCGGCATTCCTGTGCAGAGAAGCTCCTAGGCCAGGGGAAGATTGATGCAAAAGACCTTCCTCCAGAGCCGAGAGGGAGAGAAAGCTTTCCCCTGGAGCCCTGAATTTAAACTTCTAGCCTACTAGAATGTGAGAAAATAATTTCTCTTTGCTAAAGCCATCCACTTGTGGCATTTCTGTTATAGCAGCACTAAATGACTAAGACCACCTGGTGGATTTGAACTGCCGACCTTTTGGTTAGCAGCTGTAGCTGTTAACCACTGCACCATGGGTACTCCCTTTATTATGTATAAAAACCAAACCCAAACCTGTTGCCATCGAGTTGATTCCGACTCATTGTGACTCTGTAGGACAGGGTAGAGCTGCCCCATAGAGTTTCCAAGAAGCCTGGTGGATTCAAACTGCCACACTTTTGGTTAGCAGCCATACATCTTAACCACTATGCCACGAGGGTTTCCATAGATGCCCTTTATTATGTTGAGGAATTTCCCTTGTATACCTATTTTGTGGAGGTTTTTTTCTTTTTGTCAGGAATGCATGTTGGACTTTGTTGAATGCCTTTTCTGTGTCGATTGAGATGATCATGTGATTATTTTATTTATGTGGTAGATTACATTGATTTTCTAATGCCAAACCATCTTTGGTATGAATCCCACTTTGCCATGGTGTATTATTTTTTGATATGATGCTGACTTCTATTGGCTAGAATTTTGTTGAGAATTTTTGCATCTATATTCATGAGAGATATTGGTCATAATTTTCTTTTTTTGTGGTGTCTTTGCCTGGTTTTCATGTCAGCATTATGCTGGCTTTATAGAATGAATTTGGCAGTATTTCTTTCTTTTCTATGCTCTGAAATAGTTTGAGTAGCACTGGTGTAAGCTCTTCTCTGAATGTTTGGTAGTATTTTCCAGGGAAGCCAGCTGGGTTAGGGATTTTTTTTGTTGTTCTTGTTATCTTTTAAATCTCTTCTCTTGTTATGGGTCTGTTCAGATTTTCGACTTCAGTTCATGTTAGTTTGGGTAGGTAGTGTGTTTCTAGAAATTTATTTCCTCTAGGTTTTCAAATTTTTTGGAGTATAGTTTTTCATAATATTCTGTTATAATCCTTTTTATTTCAGCTGGATCTATTGTAATGCCCCCATTTCATTGTCCTGTCCTGTTTTTCTTTTGTCAATTTGGCCAGTGGTTTGTCCATTTTGTTGATCCTTTCAAATAACCAGCTTTTGGTTTTGTTGATTCTTTCTATTCTCAGTTTCATTTATTTCTGCTCTAATCTTTATTATTTCCATTCTTCTGGTAGTTGTGGGCTTCTTTTGCTGTTCTCTTTCTATTTGTTCTAGTTGTGTAGCTAATGTTTGGATTTTGTCCCTTCTTTTTTGATGTGTGCACATATTGCTATAAATTGACCTCTGAGCACTGCCTTTGCTGTGTCCCAAAGGTTTTGGTATGATGTGTTTTCATTCTTGTTTGATTCTAGGAAGTTTTCAATTCTGTCTTTGATTTCTTCTTTTACCCAGTGGTTTTTAAGCACAGTGTAATTCAGTTTCCATGTATTTGATTTTTTTCCCATTGCTCTTCCTGTTATTAATTTATACTTTGATGGCATTGTAATCAGAGAAGATATAATGCATTATCTCATTGTTTTGGATTTTGTTGAGGGTTGCTTTGTGGCTTAAGATGTGGTCTATTCTGGAAAATGCTGCATGTGTGTTGGAAAAGAATGTGTATTTTGCAGCTGTTGGGTGCAGTGTTCTATATATGTCTCTGAGGTTGAGTCAGTTGATTGTGGCCTTTAGATATTCTGTGTCTTTGTTCAGTTTCTTTCTAGATGTTCTGTCCTTTACCAAGAGTGGTGTGTTGAAGTCTCCTATTACTGTGGAACTGTCAATCTCTCTTTTCAGTGCTATTAGTTTGTTTTATGTATTTTGGGGCCCTGTCATTGGTTGTGTGGATATTTATTATGGTTATGTTCTCATGGTGGATTATCCCTTTAATCATTATATAATGTCCTTCTTTGTCTTTTATGCTGAATTTTGTTTTAAAGCCTATTTTATCTCAGACTAGTATTGCCACTCCTGTTCTTTTTTTGGTAGCTCTTTGCTCTGTGTATTTTTTTCCATCCGTTGGCTTTTCATATATTTATGTCTTTCTTTCTAAAGTGTGTCTCTTGTAAACAGCCTATTGATGGGTCTTTTTTTTTTTTTTTTTTAATCCATTCTCTCTCTGTCTATGGGTGCACTTAAGCCATTTGCCTTCAGTGTGACTATTCATAAAAAAAAAATATTCATAGGTGTGAGTTTATTCTTGTCATATTTGTAGTGCTTTTTTTTGTGGTGATGACATTTTCTTTGTTCCTCTTACTCTTCTCTGCTGAATTTGTTTTGTTTGTGTTTTTTTCTGTTTCTTTTTTGTTTTTGTAGATTTTGTGTTTACTGAGACTTTATGTTTTTCTTCTTTATTTTGATAAGTAGGTTTGTTAACTTTCTTTGTGGTTACCTTGAAATTTACCCCATCATCCTAAGTTTGAACCAGTCTTTTATTACTTGATATTGCCTTGACTTCCTCTCCATTCGAAAATTCTATAACTATACTGTTTATTCCCTCTTTTATTGTTCTGACATTGTTGTCATTTACAGAATGACCTCTCTGGTTCCCTGTCATAAATCTTTTAGATTTGTTTTATCCTTGAGAGTTCATTACCTAGGTTGGTATCTGGCTGATGTGGTCTTGCGTCCTAGGTTCAGGTTGTTGTCCGATGTTGTTGGTTCTCTAACCAAAGGACTCCCTTTAAAAATTCTTGTAAGTTTTATTGATTTTTACATATTTCCTTAACTTATGCTTATCTGGAAATGTCCTAATTTTGCTGTCATATTTGAGTGAGAGTTTTGTACTGTATATTATTCTTGGTTGGCAATTTTTTTCTTTCATGATTTTATATATGTCATCCTGTCATGGATTGCATTATGTCCCCCCAAAATGTGTGTATCAACTTGGTTAGGCCATGATTCCCATATTGTATGATTGTCCTCCATTTTGTGATTGTAATTTTATGTTGTGAGGATTAGGGTGGATTTGTAACACCACCCTCACTGAGGTCACCTCTATGATCCCAAGTAAAGAGAGATTCCCTGGGGTGTGGCCTGTACCACCTTTTGTCTCTCAAGAGATAAAAGGAAAGGGAAGCAAGCAGAGAGTTGGGAACCACATACTACCAAGAAAGCAGCACCAGGAGAAGAGTGCATCCTTTGGACCCAGGGTTCCTGCACCTGAGAAGCTTCTTGACAAGGGGAAGATTGTGGACAAGGACCTTTCTCCAAAGCCGACAGAGAGAGAAAGCTTTCCCCTGGAGCTGACAGCTTGAATTTGGACTAGTAACCTACTAGACTATGAGAGAATAAGTCTCTCTTGTTAAAGCCATCCACTTGTGGTATTTCTGTTACAGCAGCACTAGATGACTAAAACACATTCCATTGCCTTCTTGACTGCAATCGGAGCTTAGTCTTACTATTTCTCCTCTGTATGTGACATTTTGTTTTTCTCGAGCTGCTCTCCAGATTCTTTCTTTGTCTTTGGTTTTAGCGTGTGTGATTATGATGTATCTTGGTGATTTTCTTTTGGGGTCTATTTTATTTGGGTTAGTTGAACTTCTTGGATGGTTAGCTTTTCATCTTTCATGATATTGGAGAAGTTTTCTGTCAGCAAATCTTCAACGATCCTCCCTGTGTTTTCCACCCTCCCCCCACCCTGTTCTGGAACTCTGATCACGTGTAAATTTTTGCTTTTGATTGTATCCCACTTTGTAACCAGGGTTTCTTCATTTTTCTTCTCTCTTTTCTCTGCTTTTTCCTCAAAGTGGTATCCAATAATTTGTCTTCAATTTCACTGATCTTGTCTTCCATTGTTTCAGATTTGCTCCTAAAACTTTCTATGGCACTGTCCATTTCTGAAATCTTGTTGTTTGTCTTTTGAATTTCTAATTGTTGTTTTTGTATGATTACTAGTTGTGAGTTTTTTTGACATTTTGTTCCTGTATTATGTTCCTGAATTCTTCTGTTGTTTTGTCTGTCCTTCCACGATTTTGTCTGTATTTTCCATGATCTTGTCTAGTTTTTCCTCATTTTTGTCTGTGTTTTCCTTCATCTCTTGGAGAGCCCTGAATATTAGAGTTTTGAATTCCCTATCAGGTAGTTCCAGTGCCTTTTCTTCTACTGGAAGGTCATCTGGTATTTTATTTTGGATGCTTTCTGGAGCCATCCTGTCCTGTTTTTTAAAAAATATGTTTTGATATTGTCTGTTGTCTTTGGACTTTCAGGAATTATTTTCTTCATTTAGTGGTTGTATATTCTTTTGTTTTGTCCTGCTTTTTTTTTGTTGTTGTTATGTCTGTGCAGGCAGGCTGGGCTTCTTTGTTGTTTGCTCATCTATGGGCATGATACTTCTTACCACCTTGTCCAGGTGGGCAGGGCTGGTCACTCAACTAAGGTGCAGCAGGGCAGGTCCAGTGGAGGGGAAGGGGCGGGTATGGGTCATTTGCAGCACGTACTGGGATTGACAGGGCAGGGCTGGGGGGCAGTGCAGGGTGGGGTCCAGTGGTCCACCTCTGTGCTTTTCAGGGATGTGGGGCTTTGTGTGTGGTGCATATAGGTAGGAGGGAAGGGGGAGGATGTGATGTGTGGAGTTAAGTGTGTGTGGGAAAGAAGAGAAAGAAGACAGAGAAATAGAAGTAAAAAAAAAGGTACTGAGGGAGCCTGCCAATAGAGTTGTGTGGACCTGGGGAAGCTATATGCTGGTGGCTTTCAGCCAGGCATTGTGGCACAGCCCATCAAGAAAGGGCAGAGATGGCATATGTGGCTAGGTAGGCAGGAGAAAGGAAAGGAAGGAAGGAAGAGAAAGATAAGAAACAAAAACAACAACAAAAGGCACATGTAGCCAAGCTGTCAGGAGAAAGGAAAGGAAGTTAGAGAGATACAAGAAAATGAGAAAAAAATGCCCCAAGGGAGCCCACTAGAGTGGCAGTGTAGACTGGGGAAGCCATGTGCTGGTGGTTTCACAGCTGAGCAGTGTGGAACAGCCCATAAAAAGTGGTGGAAACAGCACATGCAGATGGTAGAGAGAGACAAGAAGCCGAGAAAAAAAAAAAAAAAAAAAGCGATGTCCCCAGGGAGTCCACTATAATGGAGGCACGAACATGGAAGCACCTCCCCAGCTGAGCAGCATGGCACAGCCCATCAAGAAGGAGTGGAGATGGCACATGGTGCCAGCTGGGTGGGAGAAAGGAAAGGAAGGAGGTGAAAGAAAGAGAAGGAAGAAAAAGAAGATAAACAACAATAAAATGGCACTGAAGGAGCCAGCCAGTGGGGGCAGGGTGAATCCAAGCTGCAAGGAGTAGGCTTCTCTCCAGCTGAGTGACCAAAAGTGGTGGAGGCTTCTCAGAGGGAAGAAGGGTGAGTGGTGGGAAAGCATGTATCCCTGATTACTGGATGCTGTGTCTGCTGCTGGGAGCTCCACGAAGTTGCCTTCCTGTAC